>NW_020837951.1:64116085-64644350 GCF_003676395.1 Aethalodelphis obliquidens | reverse complement strand
TGAACCTGGAAGAATTAGAAAATATAAACAGATCTATCACAAGTAATGAAATTGAAACCGTAATAAAAAACCTTCCAACAAACAAAAGTCCAGGACCAGATGGCTTCACAAGCAAATTCCATCAAACGTTTAGAGAAGAGCTAACATCGATCCTTCTCAAACTCTTCCAAAAAATTGCAGAGGGAGAAACACTCCCAAGTTCATTCCACGAAGCCACCATCACCTTGATACCAAAACCAGAAAAAGTTGTCACAAAAAAAGAAAACTATAGACCAACATCACTGATGAATACAGATGCAAAAATATTGAACAAAATACTAGCAAACAGAATCCAACAACACATTAAAAGGATTATACACTATGATCAAGTGGGATTTATCCCAGGGATGCAAGGATTCTTCAATATACACTAATCAATCAATGTGATAAACCACATCAACAAACTAAGGAATAAAAACCATATGATCATCTCAATAGATGCAAAAAAAGCTTTTGACAAAATTCAACACCTATTTATGATAAAAAAAAACTCTCCAGAAACTGGGCATAGAGGGAAGCTACCGCAACATAATAAAGGCCATTTATAACAAACCAACAGCAAGCATCATACTCAACGGTGAAAAACTGAGAGCATTTCCACTAAGATCAAGAACAAGACAAGGATGTCCACTCTCACCACTCTCATTCAACATAGTTTAGGAAGTCCTAGTCACAGAAATCAGAGAAGAAAAAGAAATAAAAGGAACACAAATTGGAAAAGAAGTAAAACTGTCACTGTTTGCCGATGACATGATACTATACATAGAAAATGCTAAAGATGCCACCAGAAAACTACTAGAACTATTCAATGAATTTGGTAAAGTTGGAGGATACAAAATTAATGCACAGAAATCTCTGGCATTCCTATACACCAACAATGAAAAATCAGAAAGAGAAATTAAGGAAACACTCCCATTTTCCACTGCAACAAAAAGAATAAAATACCTAGGAATAAACCTGCCTAAGGAGGTGAAAGACTTGTACTCAGAAAACTATAAAACACTGATGAAAGAAATCAAAGGTGACAGGAACAGATGGAGAAATATACCATGTTCTTGGAATGGAAGAATCAACATTGTGAAAATGACTATCCTACCCAAAGCAATCTACAGATTCAATGCAATCCCTACCATATTGCCAATGGCTTTCTTCACAGAATTAGAACAAAAAATTTTACAGTTGGTATGGAAACACAAAAGACCCCAAAAAACCAAAGCAATCTTGAGAAAGAAAAGTGGAGCTGCAGGAATCAGGCTCCCTTACTTCAAACTATACCACAAAGCTACAGTAATCCAGACAGTATGGTACTGGCACAAAAACAGAAATATAGATCAATGGTACAGGATAGAATGCCCAGAGATAAACCCATGCACATGTGGTCACCTAATTTATGACAAAGGAGGCAAGAACATACAATGGAGAAAAGACAGCCTCTCCAATAAGTGGTGCTGGGAAAACTGGACAGCTACATGTAAAAGAATGAGATTAGAATACTCCCTTACACCACAGACAAAAATAAACTCAAAATGGATTAAAGAGCTAAATGTAAGACCGGACACTATAAAACTCTTAGAGGAAAACATAGGAAGAACACTGTTTGACATAAACCACAGCAAGATCTTTTTTGATCCACCTCCTAGAGTAATGGAAGTAAAAACAAAAATAAACAAATGGGACCTAATGAAACTTAAGAGCTTTTGCACAGCAAAGGAAACAATAAACAAGAAAAGACAACCTTCAGAATGCAAGAAAATATTTGCAAACAAGTCAATGAACAAAGGATTAATCTCCAAAATATATAAACAGTTCATGCAGCTCAATATTAAAAAAAACAAACAACCCAATTAAAAAATGGGCAAGAGATCTAAATAGACATTTCTCCAAAGAAGACACAGATGGCCAAGAAGCACATGAAAAGCTGCTCAACATCACTAATTATTAGAGAAATGCAAATCAAAACTACAATGAGGTATCACCTCACACCAGTTAGAATGGGCATGATTAGAAAATCTACAAACAACAAATGCTGGAGAGGGTGTGGAGTAAAGGGAACCCTCTTGCACTGTTGGTGGGAATGTAAATTGATACAGCCACTATGGAGAACAGTATGGAGGTTCCTAAAAAACTAAAAATAGAACTACCATATGACCCAGCAATCCCACTGCTGGGCATATACCCTGAGAAAACCATAATTCAAAAAGTCATGTACCACAGTGTTCACTGCAGCACTATTTACAATAGTCAGGACATGGAACCAACCTAAATGTCCAACCACATACGAATGGATAAAGAAGATGTGGCACATATATACAATGGAATATTACTCAGCCATAAAAAGAAATGAAATTAAGTTATTTGTAGTGAGGTGGAAGGACCTAGAGTCTGTCATACAGAATGAAGTAAGTCAGAAAGAGAGAAACAAATACCATATGTTAACCCATATATATGGAATCTTAAAAAAAACAAAAACAAAAAATGGTACTGATGAACCTAGTTTCAGGGCAGGAATAAAGAGGTAGACATAGAGAATGGACGTGAGGACATGTGGTGGGAGGGAAAGCCAGGGCAAAGTGAGAGTAACATCGACATATATACACTATCGAATGTAAAATAATTGGCTGGTGGGAAGCAGCAGCATAGCACAGTGAGATCAGCTCGGTGCTTTGCGATGACCTAGAGGGGTGGGATAGGGAGAGTGGGAGGGAAGCTCACGAGGGAGGTGATATGGGGACATGTGTATGCATATGGCTGATTCACTTTGTTGTGCAACATAAACTAACACACTATTGTGAAGCAATTACACTCCAATAAAGATCTATTTTAAAAATTAAAAATAGGGCTTCCCTGGTGGCGCAGTGGTTGAGAGTCCGCCTGCCGATGCAGGAGACACAGGTTCGTGCCCTGGTTCGGGAAGATCCCACATGCCGCGGAGCGGCTGGGCCCACGAGCCTTGGTCGCTGAGCCTGCGCATCCGGAGACTGTGCTCCGCAACGGGAGAGGCCACAACAGTGAGAGGCCCACGTAGTGCAAAATAAATAATACTTGACAGCATTCCATAAGATCAAAGCACTACAAAGTCAATCATTAAGTAACCCTTTAATTGTTAAAACACTAAAATAAAACGCTCATTTTAAGATTAGTAAACACTGGTGTTTTCTGAAATAGCATGTTAAATTAGTGATGTAACAGTAAAATATCACTAAACTTCCATATTAAACTTGAGCAACTTAATTAGATGTTTCTTACAAACAGAAAGTTATAATGATTTAGAATATATAGCCCCACATCGGGGTAAAATTCCCTCTAAAATTAAACACTGTCACCTAATCATGTCACAAATATAAACATATAATTAGATAATTTTCTCCAAAGTCTGAGACATTTAAAGTTACACTCATTCCATTATAAACGTAATATTCTAAAGTTGGTTCCTATAACTGAGCACAGTTAAATATATCTGAAACAAAACTAAGTCTCAGATTAATGAAAACTAAAACTAATACATTCAGACAGTAAATAAATTTTGATTAGCCCCTTAAATTATAATGTACTCTTTACTAATTTAAAAATGGGGCAACTGAAAGAACAAATAAAAGTATTTTCATAGTTAACCATGAAATACTTGTAATTAAAGTATACGATTGGAGTCATTGTTAAAGTGCATTCAAAGGAAATGATACTTCTCATAGAAAAAAGTCTTACTATTATCATCATCAATAAACATCTCCAGGTTCAGTCCTTGTTCCACCAATTACTAGCTCTGTGATCTGGGACAAGTTAAATTCTCTGTGCCTTGGTTTCCTCATCGGCAAATTATGGATAATAATATTTATCTCAAAAATTATTTTAATGATTAGGTGAGATACTATCTGCACGTTACTTAGCAGAGTCCTGAGAAAATAATAACTATTTCAAGGACAAATGCTAATAAAATTTACATAGTTCCTGAAACAACATTATACAATGGAGGTTTATAAGATTACAGAGGACCCCTGCTATAGTTAATAATAAAATAAACCACTGAGCAAATATGAGTCATAACATTATAAAACTGCATATTTATATTATATAAAGTATTTTTAGCATATTATCAATTCAATTAATCACAGAGGAAATTCTTTAAAGAAACTAAAGGCTCTCATTTAACATGGCAAAAATCAATTTCAGTCATAATGTATCTTATGAGGCATAATCTAAATGAATATCATCTACAAAATTCTAAATATTTTATACATACTTGAAAATTCTGGTTTTCAAACTGAAATGTATATTTCAGACTAAAATTGTTTTTTCACTGAAAGTATTTAAGATTTTATTGCATGTGTATAATGCATGGATGTTATTTCTAATTACATTTATTTTCCCTAGTCTTGTTTATTCTCCCCTTCATCATTATTACCTGTTTTTTTTTAACATCTTTAATGGAATATAATTGCTTTACACTGTTGTGTTAGTTGCTGCTATATAACAAAGTGAATCAGCTACACGTATATATATATCCCCATATCCCCTCCCTTTTGTGTCTTCCTCCCACCCTCCCTATCCCACCCCTCTAGGTGGTCACAGTGAGCACCAAGCTGATCTGCCTGTCCTATGTGGCTGCTTCTCACTAGCTATCTGTTTTACATTTGGTAGTGTATATATGGCAATGCCACTCTCTCACTTAATCCCAGCTTACCCTTCCGCTCCTCGTGTCCTCAAGTCCATTCTCTACGTCTGCATCATTATTTCTGTCCTGCCCCTAGGTTCTTCAGAACCCTTTTTTTTTTTTGATTCCATATATATGTGTTAGCATATGGTATTTGTTTTCCTCTTTCTGACTTACTTCACTCTGTATGACAGACTCTATATCCATCTACCTCACTACAAATAATTTTGTTTCTTTTTATGGCTGAGTAATATTCCATTGTATATATGTGCCACATCTTCTTTATCCATTCATCTGTCGATGGACACTTAGGTTGCTTCTACGTCCTGGCTATTGTAAACGGTGCTGCAATGAACATTGTGGTACATGACTCTTTCTGAATTATGGTTTTCTCAGGGTATATGCCCAGTAGTGGGATTGCTGCGGCGTATGGTAGTTCTATTTTTAGTTTATTAAGGAACCTCCATACTGTTCTCCATAGTGGCTCTATCAATTTACACTCCCACCAGCAGTGCAAGAGGGTTCCCTTTTCTCCACACCCTCTCCAGCATATACTGTTTGTAGATTTTTTGATGATAGCCATTCTGACTGGTGTGAGGTGATACCTCATTGTAGTTTTCATTTGCATTTCTCTAATGATTAATGATGTTGAGCATCCTTTCATGTGTTTGTTGGCAATCTGTATATCTTCTTTGGACAAATGACTATTTAGGTCTTCTAACCATTTTTTGACTGGGTTTTTTGATTTTTGATGTTGAGCTACATGAGCTGCTTGTAAATTTTGGAGATTAATCCTTTGTCAGTTGCTTCATTTGCAAATATTTTCTCCCATTCTGAGGGTTGTCTTTTCGTCTTCTTTAGGGTTTCCTTTGCTATGCAAAAGATTTTAAGTTTCATTACATCTCATTTGTTTTTTTTTTTTTGTCTTTATTTCCATTTCTCTGGGAGATGGGTCAAAAAGGATCTAGCTGTGATTTACGTCATAGAGTTTCTGCCTATGCTTTCCTCTAAGAGTTTGATAGTGTCTCGCCTTACATTTAGGTCTTTAATCCATTTTGGGTTTTTTTTTGTCTACGGTGTTAGGGAGTGTTCTAATTTCATTCTTTTACATGTAGCTCTCCAGTGTTCCCAGCACCACTTATTGAAGAGGCTGTCTTTTCTCCATTGTATATTCTTGCCTCCTTTATCAAAGATAAGGTGACCATATGAGTGTGGGTTTATCTCTGGGCATTCTATCCTGTACCACTGATCTATATTTCTGTTTTTGTGCCAGTACCATACTGTCTTGATTACTGTAGCTCTGTAGTATAGTCTGAAGTCAGGGAGCCTGTTTCCTCCAGCTCCGTTTTTCTTTCTCAAGATTGCTTTGGCTATTCAGGGTCTTTTGTGTTTCCATACATATTGTGAAATTTTTTGTTCTAGTTCTGTGAAAAATGCCATTGGTAGTTAGATAATGATTGCACTGAATTGGTAGATTGCTTTGGGTCGCATACTCATTTTCCCAATGTTGATTCTTCCAATCCATGAACATGGTATATCTCTCAATCTGTTTGTATCATCTTTAATTTCTTTCATCAGTGCCTTGTCTTACAGTTTTCTGCATACAGGTTTTTGTCTCCTTAGGTAGGTTTATTCCTAGGTATTTTATTCTTTTTGTTGCAGTGGTAAATGGGAGTGTTTCCTTAATTCCTCTTTCAGCTTTTTCGTTGTTAGTGTATAGGAATGGAAGACATTCCTGGGCATTAATTTTGTATCCTGCTACTTTACCAAATTCCTTGATTAGTTCTAGAAGTTTCTGAAGGCATCTTTAGGATTCTCTATCTATAGTATTATGTCATCCGCAAACAGTGACACTTTTACTTCTTCTTTTCCGATTTGGATTCCTTTTATTTCTTTTTCTTCTCTGATTGCTGTGGCTAAAACTTACAAAACTGTTGAGTAATAGTGGTGAGAGTGGGCAATCTTGTCTTGTTCCTGATCTTAGTAGAAATGGTTTCAGTTTTTCACCATTGCGAACAATGATGGCTGTGGGTTTCTCATATATGGCCTTTATTATGTTGAGGTAAGTTCCCTCTATGCCTACTTTCTGGAGGGTATTTATCATAAATGGGTGTTGAATTTTGTTGAAAGCTTTTTTCTGCATCTATTGAGATTATCATATGGTTTTGCTCCTTCAATTTGTTAATATGGTGTATCACATTGATTGATTTGCATATATTGAATAATCCTTGCATTCAGGGATAAACCCCAGTGGATCATGGTGTATGATCCTTTTAATGTGTTGTTGGATTCTGTTTGCTAGTATTTTGTTCAGGATTTTTGCATCTATGATATTCAACAGTGATACTGGCCTGTAGTTTTCTTTTTTTGTGACATCTTTGTCTGGTTTTGGTATCAGGTTGATGGTGGCCTCGTAGAATTGAGTTTGGGAGTGTTCCTCCCTCTGTTTGATAAGGATAGGTGTTAGCTCTTCTATAAATGTTTGATAGAATTCACCTGTGAAGTCGTCTGGTTCTGGGCTTTTGTTTGTTGGAAGACCTTAATTTTTTAAATTTTTTATTTTTTTGCAGTACGCGGGCCTCTCACTGTTGTGGCCTCTCCTGTTGCGGAGCACAGGTTCCGGACGCGCAGGCTCAGCGGCCATGGCTCACGGCACGTGGGACCTTCCCGGACCGGGGCACGAACCCATGTCCCCTGCATCGGCAGGCGGACTCTCAACCACTGCACCACCAGGGAAGCCCTGTTGGAAGATTTTTAATCACAGTTTCAATTTCAGTGCTTGTGATTGGTCTGTTTATATTTTCTATTTCTTCCTGGTTCAGTCTCAGAAGGTTGTGCTTTTCTAAGAATTTGTCCATTTCTTCCAGGTTGTCCATTTTATTGGCATAGAGTTGCTTGAAGTAATCTCTCATGATCCTTTGTATTTCTGCAGTGTCCGTTGTTACTTCTCCTTCTTCATTTCTAATTCTATTGAGTTGAGTCTTTTCTTTCTTGATGAATCTGTCTAATGGTTTATCAATTTTGCTTATGTCCTCAAAAAATCAGCTTCTAGTTTTATTGATCTTTGCTATTGTTTCCTTCATTTCTTTTTCATTTATTTCTGATCTGATTTTTATGATTTCTTTCCTTCTATTAACTTTGGGATTTTTTTGTTCTTCTTTCTCTAATTGCTTTAGGTGTAAGGTTAGGTTGTTTATTTGAGATTTTTCTTGTTTCTTGAGGTAGGATTGTATTGCTGTAAACTTCCCTCTTAGAACTGCTTTTGCTGCATCCCATAGGCTTTGGGTCATTATGTTTTCATTGTCATTTGTGTCTAGGTATTTTTTGATTTCCTCTTTGATCTCTTCAGTGATCTCTTGGTTATTAGTAGTGTATTGCCTAGCCTCCATGTGTTTGCATTTTTTACAGTTTTTTTCCTGTAATTGATATCTAGTCTCATAGTGTTGTGGTCGGAGGAGATACTTGATACGATTTCAATTTTCTTAAATTTACCAAGGGTTGATTTGTAACCCAAGATATGATCTAACCTCGAGAATGTTCCATGAGCACTTGAGAAGAAAGTGTATTCTGTTGTTTTTGGATGGAATGTCCTATAAATATCAATTAAGTTCATCTTGTTTAATGTGTCATTTTAAGCTTGTGCTTCCTTTTTTATTTTCATTTTGGATGATTTGTCCATTGCTGAAAGTGGGTTGTTAAAGTTCCCTACTGTTATTGTGTTACTGTCATTTTCCCCTTTTATGGCTTGTTAGCATTTGCTTTATGTATTGAGGTGCTCCTATGTTGGGTGCATCAATATTTACAGTTGTTATATCTTCTTCTTGGATTGATCCCTGGATCAAAATGTAGTGTCCTTCTTTGTCTCTTGTAATAGTCTTTATTTTAACGTCTATTTTGTCTGAAGGGGAACTGCTACTCCAGCTTTCTTTTTATTTCCATTTGCATGGAATATCTTCTTCCATCCCCTCACTTTCAGTCTGTATATGTCCCTAGGTCTAAAGTGGGTCTCCTGTAGACAGCATATATATGGGTCTTGTTTTTGTATCCATTTAGCCAGTCTATGTCTTTTGGTTGGAGCATTTAATCCATTTACATTTAAGGTAATTATCCATATGCATGTTCATATTACCATTATCTTAATTTTTTTGTGTTTGTTATCATAGGTCTTTTCCTTCTCTTGTGTTTCCTGCCTGGAGAAGTCCCCTTAGCATTTGTTGTAAAGCTGGTTTGGTGGTGCTGAATTCTCTTAACTTTTGCTAGTCTGTAAAGGTTTTAATTTCTCTGTCAAATCTGAATGAGATCCTTGCTGGGTAGAGTAATCTTGGTTGTAGGTTTTTCTCCTTCATTACTTTAAATATGTCCTGCCACTCCCTTCTGGCTTGCAGAGTTTCTGCTGAAAGATCAGCTATTAACCTTATGGGGATTCCTTTGTATGTTATTTGTTGTTTTTCCCTTGCTGTTTTTAATATTTTTTCTTTGTATTTAATTTTTGATAGTTTGATTAATACGTGTCTTGGCATGCTTCTTGGATTATCCTGTATGGGACTCTCTGCACTTCCTGGACTTGATTGACTATTTCCTTTCCCATATTAGGGAAGTTTTCAACTATAATCTGTTCAAATATTTTCTCAGTCCCTTTCTTTTTCTCTTCTTCTTCTGGGACCCCTGTCATTCGAATGTAGGTGCATTTAATGCTGTCCCAGAGGTCTCTGAGACTGTCCTCGGTTCTTTTCATTCTTTTTTATCATTCTGCTTGCAGTAGTTATTTCCACTATTTAATCTTCCAGGTCACTTATCTGTTCTTCTGCCTCAGTTATTCTGCTATTGATTCTTTCTGGAGAATTTTAAATTTCATTTATTGTGTTGTTCATCACTGTTTGTTTGCTCTTTAGTTCTTCTAGGTCCTTGTTAAACGTTTCTTGTATTTTCTCCATTCTAGTTCCAAGATTTTGGATCATCTTTACTATCATTACTCTGAATTCTTTTTCAGGTAGACTGCCTATTTCCTCTTCATTTGTTTGGTCTGGTGGGTTTTTACTTTGCTCCTTCATCTGCTGAGTATTTCTCTATCTTCTCATTTTGCTTAATTTACTGTGTTTGTGGTCTCCTTTTCGCAGGCTATAGGTTCGTAGTTCCCATTGTTTTTGGCGTTTGCCCCCCGTGGGTAAGTTTGGTTCAGTGGGTTGTGTAGGCTTTCTGGTGGAGGGGACTGGTGCCTTTGCACTGATGGATAAGGCTGGATCTTGTCTTTCTGGTGGGCAGACCCACGTCTGGTGGTGTGTTTTGGGATGTCTGCAAACTCAGTATGATTTTAGGCAGCCTCTCTGCTAATGGGTGGGGTTGTGTTCCTTTCTTGCTAGTTGTTTGGCATGGGGTGTCCAGCACTGGAGCTTGCTGGTCTTTGAGTGGAGCTGGGTCTTAGCGTTGAGATGGTGATCTCTGGGAGAGCTCTTGCCGATTGATATTATGTGGGGCTGGAAGGTCTCTGGTGGTCCAATGTCCTGAACTAGGCTCTCCCACCTCAGAGGCTCAGGCCTGACACCAGCTGGAGCACCAAGACCCTGTCAGCCACACAGGAAAGGTGTTGCGTGCAGTGCCAACTCTCTGGTTCCACAGAGTCAGACTAAAATTTAACTTCATTTAAGGATGGGGTGCCAAGAGATCAAATGCCAACCACAACTAAACAAGGTCAAATCAGAGGGGAAAGAGATTTGACTTGTACATCACTGAGAAGTGGTTTCAGAGTGTGAATGTCCACTGTAGATTTACATGGCCTTTCTATGATGCTGTACAACAAAAAGCTTAAAAAGTAAAATCTTTTTAGACTTAAACTTTAGTGAAAAGGAAATGGAGATCATAGGGATATTAGATTAAGATGAAAAGTAAAGGTACCCGAAGGAAAATTCCTTGTAAGTAGTGCTTCTTCACAGAAAACAAGACAAACAAATAGCAGGCCAGGGCAAGGGACAAAGGAGAAATTAAAAACAAAATACTCAAACACCCTCTAACTATAAGGGACTTTAATACTGCAACAAAACCAGAGAAAGACAGAAACCCAGAAAAATCAGATACATTGATATTTAGGCTACCAGGAAAAATATTATTTCAAACATTTTCTTAAAAGACAGTTTTGTAGGCCTATTGATTCCTCTTGTACATTTCAAGGTAAAGTAGTTACTCTGTAGTCGACTCAATAATGTAACAAAATCTCTCAGGAATCTGGATTTAACAAGAACCCTCTATTTTTGAAAGAAAATCTAAAGACAAGTTAACAGCTCAAACTAACTGGAATAAATAGTATGCAAGTACATGCGCTTAGCATGCAATCTGCTTATGCAATAATCCCACTTTTCTTCCAAAGCATGTCAATAAATCTTTCCTACTGAACTACAAATTCCAAGGTCATGGACAAAGATGTTTATTAGTATAATTACAATGTAGAAATAATACCATTAAGCCTCCAGTTCTAGGTTTCATAAATTAATAGAAATAGAAGATTAAGAAAGTGTCAAGTGTGGTTTTAATTCTTAGACACTAAAAATATTCCTAGTGTAGCACCTTTCTTTTACATGATCTAACTTCTGGTTTCATTTTCATTTGATCTTTGAAGTCGATAACATTTTTTAAAAGTGCTTACAAATACAGTACTGTGATCGTAAAAATTAAGATACGGCCTTAAGCAAAGACGGGGGAGAGAGCCAAAATTGGTAAATGGCTCAAAGGAACTCATTTATAATATGATGAACCACTCAACTTTAAAAAATTCTTCAACAGGATCTCTATGCTCAATTTCTAAATACTTAAGATTCTACATAATTCTTAAACAGTGTTTGAAATCTATCTTTATAGAACTGCAAAAATGCAAAATACTCATAGATTCTTGATTGCTCTATAATATCCAATGGCTTCACTTTCTACCCCCAGTAATAAGCAGAGAATCAGTATTTCAGAGAAACAAGTTTCTGACATTATGGTAAAAGACTGGGTGCATGGTTCCATGTGAGAAAGAGAATAGCATTAAAGGAGAAAAACTCAATCTCAATGTCTGTACTTCCTATTATTACAGACTTTATTATCTTTAGAATTGATTGGAAAGGCTTGGTAGTTGTTTGGGGGTTAGTTTTGTTTGGGGGAAATCTCTTTTTTTATATGCTTTCTGCCTAATAAAGCAGCAAACAGTATTACAGAACGTAGAAAATAAATAGCCCTGCTTTCTTCTGTCACTGGAACAATATATGAATTATATTACTAAAGAGGTTTATGTACCCTCTGTTTATAGCATATGTGAAACAGCTAGACTAAAGTAAATCTCAACAGGTTATCCAGATCTGGTAAATCCTTCATGTCTTACTTCTTAGAACTTTTTACCACCACAGAAACAGCAACAAAAACGCTTTCTTGTAAGGATATTTAAACTAGATATTCACTTAATGCCTTAGTCAATTATGAAAGAATAAAAAGTATTCCAAATAGCATTCCAACAAGGAATTATCTGGGTACTACCAGTTGTATCACTGCTTGAGGACCAATAACCTAGTCAAATCTCATCAAGTCTATAGGACACCAACTTCTCTACCAAAGATGACAGATAAGCTTATTATCCTTAACAATCTCCACAGACTTCCCCAATCTCACTCATTCAGTACTGAGCTTCTTTTCTTATTTACTACCATTATGACACATAGCTCTTACATAGAGTTTTAACATAGTTCTTATATATACTTTACACATAGTTTTAACATATATAACATCAATCTCTGTATAGCTAGTTTTGCAGAGTCCTCTCAGTAGAGAGAAAACACACGGTAAGCAGATTTATAGCTATTTAAGTTTTAGATGATTTAGACCTTAAAATTAGTAACTAACTTTCATAGTACCCTATTTACCCAATCTCACATCTTCAGATCTTTCACCTCTCTCTTCTTAACTTTCTTCTCATTCTCTCTCATCTTTATATATTACAGAATCATGGGCTTCAATTCAGACATACCTACGTGATCCTCATTTCTTTAAACTTCACTTTATCATAATCTTCCTTCAGGTTATCATGTATCATCTTTTCTTTTTGTCATTGTTAATTCCCCAAAAGTAAAATCTACATCTACTACTTTCACTTCCCATCCACACACCGGATGTAATAACAGTAGGAATTTTAAAGCCAACAAATCTAAATACAAACTCCTACTTTAATATTTACTTTTTGAGGAACTTTGGTCAAATTACTAACATTTCTGAGTTTTAGTTCGCTAATCTGTAAAGGAGGAAATTATGCTGCCTGTATCATGGGTTGCTGTAAGGATTGAACGTGATAATATATTCAAAGTGTCTAGCAGTTATCACTCAATAAACAAACTAAAGTCTTTCTATTCTTTGCCATGTGAAATCTGGCCTCTGGTTCCACCATTGTTCTAGCTGAGGCAGTACTCAATGTGTCAGTGTCCAGTTCCCAGCCTCTTCTATATGCCAATCAAGAAGGAGAGAGCTCAGTTATGAACTAAGGATACACAAACCCTGGTGATTGTTTTTTCAAATAAACAGAAGCTAATTTTCTGACCTGTTTTTAGAAAATAATTTTAGAAATAATTTTACAGAGAAAAATGGTTTTAATGAAAACCTCAACTACCCTCTGACAACCTACGGCTTTTACAAATAGTATCATTCGGGCTTCTGTAGTACTTCTGTAGTACCCTCTATCTCTATGCTGGCCCTCTTTATTCTGTATTACACTTACATGTACACTTACCTTTTCTCTCCCAGTAAACTGAGATGTTCCTGGGGACAGGAACAGCTATTCATTGAATAAATTTTTCCTTTGAAAAGTATCTTCTCTTAAAGAGTTTCTATATATAAACCTAAGCCTACGCAGAAATATTTTAAACAAAATTTTCAAAATTGATTCAAACTTACTACATAATATTTCTGGGCATTTGACACCATTGGAAATGCTTTGAATGAAATTCTTCACATATTACTTTTCTAGGTCCTGTTTTTCCATACCTCTTCTTATTGTCTTCTAAATTTAGACCTTTCCTACATTTGTCTGCTCTTTCTTTCAAATCTTCAAGATATTTAATCTACTCCTAACATCTTTAACAACACTTTACTACAACCACCAATTATATATTTCCTCACTTAAATTTACGATCATCTCAAGTTAAATAAAACCAAAACTTGAAATCATAATCTTTCTTGCATTCCCCAAACTGATCCCTCACCCTATCTCTTTATGTTAGAAATACTACTAATCTTACAAAGAAAATATTAATTCATCTTTTATTCCTCTCAATTCTATAGCCCCTATATTCACTCTGTTATGAAGTTCTACTATTAAAGACTTCTAAGAAAGAAAGGTCCTCAACTCAGATTTTTTTTAATGGGTAATAAGAAATAACAAAGTTAATACTTTTCCCTCATTCTGGCCCAGAGGAAAGCATGTCATGTATGGAGAATTCTAACTTTAATTGGTTAGGCATAGCTTAGAAGCAGAAAAGCTTATTCGGCTACAACAAACTAGAGGTTCAAGTATCACAAGATTTTTTAACCCAAGCGGCCTATTCAATGTACAAGAAACAAAACTTAGGACACTCTCACCCACCTAGCTTAAACAGATTAAAAACATATACCCAAAATTAGGAACAAGAAAGAGGTGATGATATCAGACACATGTTAACTTTTAATGATTATAAGGAAAGATATGGCATACTCCTAGGTATATATGAACACATTTTCAAAGTTGGATGAAATGCAAGATTTCTATAGAAATATATAGTCAGGCAACTGATTTAAGAAGGCTTAAAGTCCAGTTCAAAATGATATTTCTCCTCCCTACAAAAACTCCATTTTAGGAAGAAGTATCAACAAACAAAAATAAAGAGAGAAGGGGTATCAACAGAAGAAAATTTTCAGAAAATATATATGAAAAGCAAAAACAGCTGACAAATGAAGTGCAGCAGAAGAAGCTTCAGCCTTCAGCCTTCAGCCTAGAGTCCGTGTGGAAGACATGTACAGAAAAGAGGCATGGTGGTACTCTACAGCCTAGAAGAGCTCAAGACGTGAAAACATAAGGAACAATACAAGGCAGGCATAAGTCCAGGGCCAGAGGACAGAAATTATTTGAAAGACTACACTCAGAATGACCAACCACACCCACATGCCCCTCCCCCAACCAGGCAAAACCCACTGTAAACAGACATCTACCTGCAAGGAAAAAAAAGAAATGTATTCCATAAAACGAACTAAAACCACACAAAAATTGGATGAGTTCTCTAAGAGAGAAACAGGCAGCTGGGTATAGGTGACAGTGCCACAGAACAAAGACCAGTACTGACATTTGGGGGTCACCCAGCCTAACAGCCAGCTCACAGCCCCTTTTCTTTTTTTTTTTTTAACATCTTTATTGGAGTATAATTGCTTTACAATGGTGTGTTAGTTTCTGCTTTATAACAAAGTGAATCAGTTATACATATACATATGTTCCCATATCTCTTCCCTCTTGCGTCTCCCTCCCTCCCACCCTCCCTATCCCACCCCTCTAGGTGGTCACAAAGCACTGAGCTGATCTCCCTGTGCGATGCGGCTGCTTCCCACTAGCTATCTATTTTACATTTGGTAGTGTATATATGTCCATGCCACTCTCTCACTTTGTCCCAGCTTACCCTTCCCCCTCCCCATATCCTCAAGTTCATGCTCTAGTAGGTCTGTGTCTTTATTTCCGTCTTACCCCTAGGTACTTCATGACCTTTTTTTTTTTTTCCTTAGATTCCATATATATGTGTTAACATACGGTATTTGTTTTTCTCTTTCTGACTTACTTCACTCTGTATGACAGACTCTAGGTCCATCCAGCTCACTACAAATAACTCAATTTCATTTCTTTTTATGGCTGAGTAATATTCCATTGTGTATATGTGCCACATCTTCTTTATCCATTCATCTGTTGATGGACACTTAGGTTGCTTCCATGTCCTGGCTATTGTAAATAGAGCTGCAATGAACATTTTGGTACATGACTCTTTTTGAATTATGGTTTTCTCAGGGTATACGTCCAGTAGTGGGATTGCTGGGTCGTATGGTAGTTCTATTTGTAGTTTTTTTAAGGAACCTCCATACTGTCACAGCCCCTTCTAAAGGAAAGCCAACCAGCCACCAAGACTTGTCTCTGTACAAAGAGCACCTGATTAGCTTTTCTTTTCCTTCATTTGTAAGTGTGAAAGACAAAACAAATCTTTACCATAAATTTGAGGAAAGCCCAGGTTCCAGTTACTAGGGCTACATAACAAATTACTCCATAATGCAGTGGTGTAAAACAACTATTTATTAGGCTCATGCATTCCGGGAACAGGAAATACAATAGGGCACAGCAGGGACTGCTCATCTCCACTCCCTGATAAATGGGGTCTCAGCAGAAGGCTGGAGTGTGAAATCATCTGAAGGCTCATTCGCACATGTCTGGCAGTTGATGCTACCTGGCTGCAAGAGACCTTGGCTGGGGCCATTAGCTGAAAACAGCCCTATGTAGCTCACCACGTGACCTGGGTCTCCTCAGAGAATGATGGCCAGATTCCAACACAGAACACTGAGAGAGACTCCAGAGGAAGACGAGAGTGAGAGCAAGAGAATGAACAGGCCAAAGCCATGCTGCCTCCTATGACCTGGTCCTACAAGTCCTGCAGTGTCACTTTGTCCTTGTTCTACTTATAGCGGCAGTCAAAAGGCCTATCCAATTTCAGAGAGAGGGAAATAGACCTCACTTCTTGATATGAGAGCAGCAAGGTTCTGGAAGCATTTGTGGGACCAGAAATACTGCTGTGACCATTTGGTAAAATGCAATCTTCCACACCTTCAACATGAAAGAAAGGGAGCAACAGAAACAAACAGAAAAAATATATATATAGACCTCAGGAGAATGAGAACTTAAATAATTGTTTATTGTCTATTAAAACTCACAATAAAAAACCACAATTTAAGAAGATACAGAAACTATCTTTTTTTTCCAGAAACTATCTTTTTAAAAGGATGTTATGAAAAGAGAACCAGAGACTTAAAATCAATTCTTAGAAATTAAAAATATGATACCAACATAAAATATTTAAATAGAAAAATTAAGAGAAATTTATAGACTTTACCAGAATCTAAAATGCAAAGACAGAAAATAGAAGAGAAATTATAAGAACCACAGAGATCAAGCCATGATTTTTGACTTCTGACAGACTAATAAGTGTTCCAGAAAGAGAAAAGAGGAAAAAAAACAGGAGGAAATGAGAATGAATTCTGAAGCGTCTATCGAGTATTATTGCACAAGGTAGAAAGGTTAATCCTCCGAGGCTTACCATCTACCTCATTTTGGTACTCTCCTACCACTGGTACTGAACTGAACTTCAAATAGTCTAAATTATAAACACTCAGTTGAAGAAAAGCATTTGAAAGCTAAATAGCTGTAGATTAAGACACTTCTAGAATTATTCCAATTTCCATTTCTTGCTACTTTAACCAATTTTCTTTTTGAAAAACTCTCTCATAGAGAGAAAATAAAATTCCCCAAACTCTGAAAGAAAATGCTGTATTGGAAATAGAATAGGCTATGAAGTTAGGCAGATCCTGAGTTCAAATTCTGACTCCAAAATCTACAAATATGTGACTCTGGGAAAATTTATTAATAACTCAGATCCTTAATTCATTATATATCCATAATTTATTATGCTATTTTATGTTAACTTTCCAGGTAATTGCAAGGATTACAGAAAATGTGTATAAAGCATCTAATCCATAGGAGTTATATTTTTAGCATGACTCAAAATCCTCATGAGAATCCACAGGTGTGAGAACCACATTCCCACTTTGCCTACATCAAAGAAACATTCTCTGAGCTAATGCTAGGATGACTGATGCCCCCATTGCCTGGTTTCATCTACTCCTTGTCTGTACTTCCAGTTACCAATTATGGGATTGATGTTTTTAAGGCGGAAGCCTGTTGCAATATGAATTCCGCAAACGTGAGGCAGATCAATAGGTTTTATTTCTAACACTGTGAACTAGAAAAGTATTCTCATCTGAGATTCAGTCATAGATGGAAGAAGAAAAGCTGGGGTGATTCTGTTTCCTGCTTCCATGCCATGAGAGGAGAAACTTGAGAGAGTAAGACAAAAAAAGAGAAAAAGCAAATTCCTCCAACTTTTCTCGAAGTATAGTAAATGGATTACCACCATCCAAGTCTGAGAACCCAGGAGGAAAGGAAACATTTTAACAGCAGACTGGCCTAAAGTCTCAAAGCCATGCATGTAATGACTATCTCATAATAGTACTGTGAGGTATGATAGGACTCAGACAATGATTTGGCCACTAGAGGCTGTCAGAGTAAATTAGAATTCACTATTCCAGTCAAGGTGCGATGATGAATCTAGGGATAAATAGTAAAGAATTAGTAAGAAAGATATCTAATTGTACACAGATATTCGTTCCTTAAAAGAGTTTATACAATAGAAATCAGCCAGCTCCCTTCATGAACTTTCTCCGTTCAGCAATTTTTATAAAAAATTTTTCTTAATTGCAAAGAAAGAAAATCTGTGAAATCTGGATCTTACTAAAGCACAGGCTTTGTAAATTCAGACCGTAAGTGAAGCAAAGCACTTGCCACCACCCGGGGGCAGCATACCATCAACTGTTGGAAGCGACCAAAGGGCAAAGAGCCAACAAAAGACTTAACATGCAAACGACAAAGACCACACCCAAAACATGTCATAGAATAGGTTTCTAACAATATGCATTCCTAAATATATTCAGATATACATACATGTATAGCTTATATATTTACATAGACATATATATAAGTAGAAATATATAATTATATATAAAATTATACTGTTATAAATTGTATTTTATATCTGTATAATACATATAATTTATATATAATGAAATATATGACTATATAATTAGTATATATAATGTAATTTACACATACATGAAATATATGTAATTTATTTTTATAAAGTATATAATTGTATAGTATGTTATGTATATACATATAACTGAGCATATGTATATATACATGTATGTATGCATGTATATAGGTATAATATATATGGATATTATTGAAAATGGAAAAGCCAATGTTACTTTTTATCTACTAAAATGGGAATTTTGAAAATAAACTGTACAATTTCTTCTTGTAAAGCTCAAGAAAAAATTTTCTCTACCATGTAGCTTAATTCAGAATATTATTAAAAGGCTTGATAAGGGTAAATCAGATTCATCACTATTGAGTTTTCCTTAAGTGGGCAACATATGACAGGTGATAGGAATGTGCATATTTTCAAGTGTAGAAGTAATAATATCTGTCCTAAAACTAACCTAAGAATGAATTTGTGAAAAGGCAAATACTTTTTTACTCTGTCATGGAAATATTCTTATAATACACAAAGAAAACATAGCACTTATCAACTTTCCCTTTAAATAGGTGTGAAGCATTTTATTTTTCTTAAATATATGAAAATTTCCTGCTGTGACAAATTAATATTACAATCTTTCAACAGCAACAGTCTTTAAACCTATTAAGGTCCCAAAGAGAAGCCTTTTAAGCAATATTAACAAATGTAGTTTCCTTTACATAAAGCAACTTCATCATATATATTCCCAAGTCCTCTGCAGATATTTTTGTTTCTTCATATATAAAAATAAACAATAATACTTATTTCTAACATGTTATAACTGTTAAAATAATATGAAGTGCCTTACAATGTGTCTAACTGAAGTATATGCTCAGAAATGTTAGTTCTTCCTCTTTTCTAAAACTACACTATAAATAGCAAACTAACTTTACATAAAATTATGTGAATAAAAAACATCTGTGTGGGGGGAATTCGTTGTTCCTTTTTACGCTCGGTGCAAAATAAAACAGTATACCTTTCCTTATCTGCCAAACCGGCAAAGCTTCCTAGCTTTGATTTGTTGTTACTGGTGTTTTCTGGACAATACGTAATGATACCTAAAGCTGATGAGAATGGAGTCAAGCAGGTGCTCTTATACTCCCCCCTGCACATGTATATACCTGAAGCAAACACAGGTTCTGAAAAAATACTCACAGCTTTAAAGACATACACACCTTCCCAGGAAGTCTGGGACTACCCTGGTGGGCCAGTGGTAGAGTATGCCTTCCAATGCAGGGGACACATGCTCGATCCCTGGTCGGGGAATTAAGATCCCACATGCCGCTGCGCAACTAAACTCGCGTGTCACAACTACTGAGCTCATGCGCCTCAACTAGAGAGCCCACGTGCTGCAAACTACAGAGCCTACGCGCTCTGGAGCCCACACCACAAGTAGAAAAGGTCAAACCCACATGCCACAACTAGAGAGAAGCCCATGTGCTGCAACGAAGACCCAATGCAGCCAAATAAATATATATATATATTTTTTTTTTTTAAAGACATACACACCACTTTAAAGTATCTATATCTTTTGACCCAATAAATCTACTTCTTGAGCTCTACCTTGAGAATATAATCAGCTCTATGATCAAACACTTAAGTGTAAGATGTTCATCTTAATTTTTAATAGTGAAAAACGGACACAATCTGAATATCCAACAACAGGAAAATCATTAAATACATTTCAGCACATTCATGTGATGGAATATTATATGGCTCATTAAAATAATGTTTTAGGAAATTCCCTGGTGGTCCAGTGGTTAGGTCTCCGTGCTCCCACTGCAGGGGTTCGATCCCTAGTAGAGAACTAAGATCCCACATGCCGCATGGCACGGCCAAAAAAAAAAAAAAAAAGCCATTTTATTTTTAAAAATAACATTTTAAAATCATCTTAAATGTCAATCCCATTCACCCAGTTGCTGAAGTTCGTCCTTGATTCACCTCTTTCATACTTCACATCTAAATCATTAGAAATTCTGTAAGTTTTATTTTCAAAATGCAAATAAATCCAGAATCTCACCACTCTTTACTCCTACCAACCCATTCTAAACCACCATCATCTCTGGTCTAGATTATACTGTTAGTCTCTAACTGGTCTCTCTGTTTCCACTTTTGCCTGACTACAATCTATATTCCAATACCTGCTTGTATGATGTAAGTGTAAACACTGTCACTCTGCCCCCAAAAACAAAATATAAAACTGTATGTACAGCACACTTCCAGTTTTATTTGCCAAAATATTCTTAATGGTTATATATGGTTGATGATGGGATTACATACAAATTATCTCTGTTTCTTCTGTGTTTTTAAAGTTTTTCTTTCTGAGAACATGTTTAATCAGAAAAAGTAAACTAAGATAACGTTTATAAAAAAATTTTATACAAAGTTGAACTGCATGATTCAAAATATTTTAAGTAATATTTAAAATATAATCTAAGCAAAAGTTAGCACTTGATTAAGAAACATAACCCTAATCTCAAATTATAATTCATTGAGGACAAATTTAAACATGGAAAAAAGTACATTAAAATTACATATGAGTACTTGTACTTTGAAAAAAGGAAAATGTCATAATAAATTTAAAAGAGATGTTTTTTTACATATTTTTCTGTTGTGTTCAGTCTTACAAAAATGGAAAAACCTTTTTTTGTAAATCTTCTAGCTTCTAGCTTGAATCTTCTCTGTTAAATTATTATTTTTTAAAAAATTATCTGAGAGCTGTTGTTTTCTTAGTTCTTTTTTCTCTGACCTTGAAATATAATTGACTACCCTATAGGTCTCAATGGTGTAAGTCATTAGGACGATAAAAAAAATATGGGATTAAAGTAAAAAATAAGACTTTTAAATTAAGTAATGATGTTAATAATCCTACTTTATGAAAATGGGTAATAGGATAGATGTTAATTATTATTATAATCAGGATTCATCAACTAAACAATGTTTAAATTTTTGAAAGTAAATGAACTTGAGGGCTCTTTTGTTTAAAAGATTACTAGAGAAAATATGGTTATTTATTCAAAAATATGACTTCATTGCAACATTCACATTCTATAACCTCAGAGTATGGCAAATAATGTTATTAATAATACAGGACCTCCCTGGTGGTGCAGTGGTTAAGAATTCTCCTGCCAATGCAGGGGACATGGGTTCGAGCCCTGGTCCGGGAAAATCCCACATGCCGCGGAGCAACTAAGCCCGCGAGCCACAACTACTGAGCCCACACTCCTAGAGCCCGTGCTCCACAACAAGAGAGGCCACTGCAAAGAGAAGCCTGCGCACTGCAATGAAGAGTAGCCACCACTCACTGCAACTAGAGAAAGCCCATGCACAGCAACGAAGACCCAACGCAGCCAAAAATAAATAAATAAGTTAATTAATTTTTTAAAAAACGCTGCACACTCATACCCCTGAAAAATTAAGGCTTCTCAATAAACTGGTTATACATGCATTAAAAATAAAAAAAACAATAATAATACAAAGGTTAGGATACTCAAATAAAAAGAAGGTAAATTTCACAAAATGTGGACTTTGCCACAATTACTCCAACTCCAAAATATCTCTGTAAATTATTCCATGTGAAATCTGAAAAACATACCTTTTTTTCTTCTTTCCCATAGTGTAAGCATAATTAAGTTTTGAGAATGGAAAATAATAAAGTACAGAGTTCATTTTCTATTAAAATAGAGACATGAGCAAGAAAAAGCCAAAGCAGCTGCAAGAAGGTGAGGGATGACAGGGAGCGAGGAAGAGGCACAAGCCCTAAGACTCTGTGAGGCGGATACAGCTCTGGGAGAGGAAAAACAAGATAGCAGAAGTTAGCAGAGGACAGAAAATGACGACCAACAAGAACTTATGATCAAGGACTTGGGTCAGAGTTAGACAAAGGAACTAGTATTTGGGAGACTTGCTGTGAATAAATCTTTATTTTTCTCCCATAAGTCATTCTCTCTCAACCAATGTCTAGCATTTTGCATGGACAAAATTACAAGATTGTGACAGTTCCAGAGAGCTTAAGATTTTGTAAAAGAGTTTCAGAAGTTCTCATCCATTGTCATTTCAATTCTATCACCAATCATTAGGATGTAGGAAATTTTTTTCAATTAAATTCAACATATTCTCCACAAAGCTAAGTATTGTGCTTTCCACAATAAAGGCTCAAATATATGTATCAATTAATTAGATTATCAGAACTTATTTTTTAAGAAATATAAATCAGGAGGTGATTTTTTAAATGCTACAGGAAGATTATTTGCTTTATTAAATAATCCTATAAATATAAAAATATGTTAAAATTTTCTATAAATAATAAACACATCTAGTGTGTTTCCAATGTAATTGAAAGTTATAAGAATTTAATAGATAGCTAACTTTTCCCAAGAAAAATTAAGGAACAACGATAGCTATAGCTTTGTTCTAATCCTAAGTGAATCAGTCATTTTTTTAATTAATTAATTGATTTATTTATTTTTAGCCATGTTGGGTCTTTGTTTCTGTGCGAGGGCTTTCTCTAGTTGCGGCGAGTGGGGGCCACTCTTCATCGTGGTGCGCGGGCCTCTCACTATCGCGGCCTCTCTTGTTGCGGAGCACAGGCTCCAGACGCGCAGGCTCAGTAGTTGTGGCTCACGGGCACAGTTGCTCCGCGGCATGTGTGATCTTCCCAGACCAGGGCTCGAACCCGTATCCCCTGCATTGGCAGGCAGATTCTCAACCACTGCGCCACCAGGGAAGTCATTTTCAATGTCAAACTTACTAGAGAGAGAGCAAAATTTAAAAATCTCTTTTCATATAAGCAATGTCGTCTCAGAAAAGTAATTATGTCATTCTGTTTCTGTATCTTTCCCCTTGCTTGCTATCAGTTCATAAACTATCATTTCCTAAACTTTTATTTATAGGAGTCTAATTACCCCATCAGCATATTATCTATGAGCCTATGGTCTATTTTGCTTTTAACATATTATGCAAACATCAACTATACACTCAAAGAAATGCATCATCAAATTACAATTTGTAGGCCAACGAGGAGAAACCAATTCACTATGGGGCCATGGAATGGATTTTCAGATGAGTCTAGTCCCAGGTTGGTACCAGCTACATGTATCAAAATTATTTAGGGAGGGGTTTCCCTGGTGGCGCAGTGGTTGAGAGTCCACCTGCCGATGCAGGGGACACAGGTTCGTGTCCCAGTCCGGGAAGATCCCACATGCCACGGAGCGGCTGTGCCCGTGAGCCATGGCCGCTGAGCCTGCACGTCCGGAGCCTGTGCTCCGCAACGGGAGAGGCCACAACAGTGAGAGGCTCGTGTACCACAAAAAAAAAAAAAAAAATTATTTGGGGAGATAAATGGGCTATTTCAGATGTTTTGTTTTTCAATATTTCTCTGTTACTAATAGAACTGGTTAACACTAGGAAAATTATCCCTTTCCTAAGGAATACCTCAAGTGCCAAAAGGAATACCACAAATGTCAATACCATGGCATTCCCAAGGCCTTCCATTCACTGAAACTGCAAATCACATGTCCCTCCTCTAAAATTTAATTATCCTGACCAATTATTCCACTGTATACGCAAGTGCAAACAGTAACTCTATTATTTGACTAAATTCAATAAAAAGTTATTGAGTTGCGGGTATGCACCAGAACTAGATCTACCTTGGCCCTGTCAGGAATTCAGTCTCCTTACTCAAACCTATAATACCTTTAAAAATGACACAAATCTAATGCCCATCAGTAGACAAATAACTAAATAAATGATGAATTATTTACAGTATGGAATTCTAAGCATCAATTAAAATGATAAATGAATAGACCGTTTAAGGCTTACTGTTTAAGACTTAAACAGTATAAGGTTATTTTAGTCCAGATTTGTGATTTCTTGGCAACACCAAAGTTGGTAGGCTTTTAATTTGTTTGATTCCAGTCAGTGCCATGTGCCAATAAATACAAGATTCTTTCTTGGAGACATCCTCACTACTGGTTTTCCTGTTTCCACATAGCCATTTGTGCACACAGGTATAGTGTGTATACTTGAACTTAATGGTTGTTATCTTGAGGCCATCTAAGATAGCAGGTTAGAATAAGAAAGCCATACCCCTAATTTGTTCTTTGCCATGAGACTTAGTCATAATCAGCTCCTTCTAGGCCCCAGATTTCTAGACTCACTCTCTCTTCCCTTTTATTTATGCTCATAAGACAACTAATTCTTTCCTGAGTTCCTTTCTTTCTTGTAATAGCTTGTTCAAAGCAGAATGTCAAAGCCAACACATACCATTAATTCTTTCGAACCACTTCCCCTACAACTATAGGGGAAGTTTTCTTCCTAAATTATCACAAGTACAGTTTTATCAAATGTTGCCACAGCTTAATATGAATTTCTACCTTTACACCTCTGATATCAATTTCCTCACCACAAACTACCTCATCTCTATGTCAGTGCCTCATACTTTTAGGTATTGTCACAGCAGCAACCCATTTTAAGGTGCACTTTTCTGTATTAGCTCCTGCAAGTATTTTATCCACAGGTTCACTCTCTCATTAAAGTAACACTTTATTTCAGTTTTTCACCTACTCCATTAATATAGAGTGTCTACCATTAAATAGAAGCTGAGTTCTATTAAACATAAAAATATGAAAGGCAGGATCCCAGATAAAATGCTTAGTTTAAGTAGTTACGAAATTTAAACACAAGCTTACTTTAAGTCAAGAAAAAAAATACATTAGATGCATAGCTTTTGTTGTTTTACAAACTATCCATATTAAATAAAGAAATGTTGCCTAACAAAACTGCCTCAGAAGTATAGTAGCACTAAAGGTACTATCGACCAGGTCAACAATATAAAATATCTCAGGAAAAGATTAGGGGAATGGGGAAAAAATTAAAATAAACAAATCTTTAACTTGTTCTACTTTTTTCCATACGATGTTTCCATATTCATTTGTCTATAGTCCCAACAATAGAGAGATGTGCTATATCTAACTAATTATAGTTCCTGCCTTCAAAGTACGTCCCCTTCACTGACTTAAGAGTTCTTAGAGAACTTTATAACTATTAAACTAGTTCTATTCATTCAAGATCAGCAATAGGAAGAGCTTGTCTCTCCTAAGCCCTTTGGCTCTAAAAGGTTTCTGCCTAATGGAAAGAATATTACAGTTAAGTTTCGATTTCCATGCCTAAAGGGTCTGCTAAAGGCTTAGATGCACCTGTCCTCTACACCAGCTCTGTCCAATAGAACTTTCTGTGATGACAGGTATTTTCTATATCTGTGCTGCGAATACGGCAGTCACTAGCCACATGAGGCTAGTGCACACTTGAAATATAGATAGTGTGACTGAGGAACTGAATTTTTAATTTTAATTAATTTAATTAGCCACATGTGGCTAGTGGCTACCATGTTAGTGTAGCTCCAGATGCTAGACTCAGTTACATCTATTGGAAATACTACTCATTAAAAATACGCTTATGCTGATTCTCAGCTACATGTAACAGGTTCATAGCTTTTGTCTCACTTCAATACCTACTCCATCAATCTGGGTAACCTGAAAGATAATATGGGCAACACATCTAAAAATATGACCTCTCCATTTCCTTGGCCTCTTCATGGCCTCTACTTAACCCCATTCCATACTCAAACTCTGAACCTTATTATCCCATAACTTGTTCTGCCTCCAAAAGCACTGATTCAGGTAGCCTGCTCTCTGATATCAAACAAATACCCTTTCATATTTACTATTTAACCATAATGATCAGTCTCAAAGGGGCCCTCCAATTATATTTCTACTGGCACATTGGTCATATTTCTATGGTTGACTTGGTCTCCCTACCCTCTACAATGACTATTTCAAATCTACTCTACTCTCCAACTGCCTTCCTCCTCCAAATTCCCTCCATATTCAAAGTGTATCAGTTTGCCTCCTTCACAAAGAAAGAAGCATCAGTGAGAAAGTTTACTAATAACTGCCCTCATCTAACCATCCCTTTTTCTACATATATAATAAGGAGGTGTCCCTTCTATCTAAAGCCAACCCTCCACTTGTACTCTGGCTCTTATCTTTCCCAGGTCTTCTCAAGAACTTTACACCAGTGGTTCTCAGAGCGTGGTTACCCATAAGGTAAAGTACTGAATACTTCCCAGAAATAAAGACATGTACTACACAAAATGTTAAAGGAAGTTCTTGAAGCAGAAGGAAAATGATACTAGATGAAAATATAAGTCATAAAAAGGAAATATGGTTCAAATATGGTAAATATGTGGGCATTGATGAAAGACAATTGTTTGCTTATTTTAATTTCTTTAAAAATCTACTATTTAGGGACTTCCCTGGTGGCGCAGTGGTTAAGAATCCACTTGCTGATGCAGTGGACATGGAGTTGAGCCCTGGTCCAGGAAGATCTCACATGCCGCATAGCAACTAAGCCCATGTGCCGCAACTTCTGAGCCCGTTCTCTAGAGCCCGCGAGCCACAACTATTGAGCCTGTGAGCCACAACTACTGAGCCCGTGTGCCACAACTACTGAAGCTCACATGCCTAGAGCCTGTGCTCCACAACAAGGGAAGCCACCACAATGAGAAGCCCACACACCGCAATGAAGAGTAGCCCCCGCTCGCCACAACTAGAGAAAGCCCGTGTGCAGCAACAAAGACCCAAAGCAGCCAAAAATAAATAAATAAATAAATTTATTTTAATCTACTATTTAAAGCAAAAATAATAACAATGAATTGAGAGATTTATAACATATGTAAAAGTAAAATCTATGACAACAACAATGAAGAGAAAAGGAGAGGAGAAATAAAAGTATAATGCTATAAGATTCTTATGTTACACATAAAGTGGTATAATATCATTTGAAGACAGATTGCGCTAGGTGAAGGAAGCATATTATAAACACTAGAGCAACACCTAAAAAATAAAACGAAGAGGAATACCTCATTAGCCAATAGCAGAGGTTTTTTTTTTTTTAAGTTCTGAAAAATACTCAATACCTCTAAAGGGCTAGGTGGTAAATATTTTAGGCATTGCAGGCCATATGGTCTCTGTTTCAACTCAAAGACTCTAAGACAAAAGCAGCTATAGACAATATGTAAATAAATGGGCATGGCAGCATTCCAATAAAACTTTATATACAGATGGTGGGCTAGATTTGACCTTGGGTGATACTTTGCTGATCTCTGACCTAATAAATTTACCCCTTAATAGCTAGAAAAAGAAGAGATAAACTAACCCAAAGTATACATAAGAATGGAAATAATAAAAATAAGAACAGAAACAAGTATCATAGAAAACAAACAATAGTGTAAGTTAACAAAGCCAAAATGTGTTCTTTGAAATGAACAACAAAACTGATAAACCTCTAACTAGAGAAAAAAAAGAGAGAAAGAAAGATCACAAATTACCGGTTTAGAAATAAATGAGGGATTAACACAACAGATCCTACAAACATTAAAATGATAATAATGAGGGAATTCCCTGGCGGTCCAGTGGTTAGGACTGTGTGCTTTCACTGCTGAGGGTGCAGGTTCAATCCCTGGTTGGGGAATTAAGATCCCACAAGCCGTGCAGCATGGCCAAAAAGAAAAGAAAAAAGAAAAAAAAGCGTAAGAATGAAGTATTATAAGCAACTTTATACCAATAAATTTGATGTCTTACACAAAACTGACAAGCTTCTTCTAAAATTTGTATGGAAATTCAATGGACTTAAACTGCCAAAACAATTTTTGGAAAAAAAAAAGTGCAAAACTTACAGCACCTCAAAGATATGAACTATAAGACTTCCTATAAAGGCACAGTAAATTAAACAATATAGAATTTGCATAAAGACAGACATACAGATGCCTGAAACAGAAATAAAGTCCAAAAGTAAATAAGTAAACACACACAGTGATTTTCAATATAGGGGCCAAGGTAACTGTAGAGAGAAAGGATCATCTTTTCAACAAGTAGCACTGGAACAACTCAACATCTATTCAACCCTTACATCAAACCATATATAAAAATTAACTCAAAATGAATCACAGACCTAAAGGTAAAAGCTTAAAAAATAAATCTGCTAAAGGAAAACACAGGCAAAAATCTTTCTGCATCAGAGTAGGCAAACATTTCTTATGTAAAAGATAAAAATGAACCGTAACATTTAAAACTCTTCAAAATTTAAAACTTCTTCTACTTGAAAGATACTGTTAAGAAAATGAAAAGGCAAATCATAGAATGGAAGATAATATTCTCAATACACACCTGACAGAAGACTTGTACACAGAAAATAGAAAGAATTCTTGCAACGGAAAAAGAAAACAAACAACCCATAGTTTAAAATATCAAATGACTGGAACATGTATTTCACAAGGAAGACATATGAATGACTAATAAGTATACTAAAAGACGCTTAACATCATTAGTCATCAGTGAAATGCAAAATAAAACCAAAAAAGATACCACTACTCACCCACTAGAACAGATAAACTTAAAAAGACTGACAGTGCCAAGTACTCGCCAGGATACGAAGCCGATGGGACTCATATTCCACTGCTATTGGAAATGCAAAATCGTGCAGCCCTTTTGGAAAAAGACTTTGGCAATTTCTTAAAATTTTAAACGTACTCTTACCATACAACCCAGAATTTCCACTCCTAGGTATTACCCAAGAGTAGTCAAAACATGTGTCCACATAGGGATCTGTACAAGAATGTTCTTAGCAGCTTTGTTCATAATAGCCCTAAATGAAAACAATCTAAATGTCTATCAACAGGTGAATGGATAAACAAATTGGTGTATATCCACGTAATGGAATACTATTCAATGATATAAAGAAACAACATAGATGAATCTCAAAAATGCTACCCCAAATGAAAGAAGTCAGATACAAATAGTACATATTGTCTGATTCCATTTATGTGAAACCCTAGTAAAAGCAAATCTAATCTAAAGTGATACTGGATAAGTGGCTGCCAGGATAGAGCAGGGAGAGTGTAAAAAAAAAAAAAAAAAAGGGAATTGAGTAGAAAGGAGTACAAGGAAAATTTGGGGGATAAAAAAAATGTCCTATATCTTGACTCTGGTGGTACTTAGACATATGTATACCTTTGTCAAAATGCACTGAGCCATGTATTAATATATTTTTTCCTCAGCTAACTTTCAATTCGCTAGTATTTTTTCACTAATGTCTACCCAACGTTCAAATCGTTCACTGAGTTTTTAATTTCAATGATTACATTTTCACCTCGTCTTATATCTACCCATACCTTATTAGAACATTTAAAAAACACTTCAAGTGTCTTTTAAAGCACCTGCCAGTACTTTAAGTATTCCTACCACCTCAGATGTAAATGTTCTCAATTGATGTGCAACTCATTTCTTTACATGTTTTGTAATATTGAATTTTGCATAAACGTCTTTTGTGTGTTCTGTGAGCTACAGAAGCATTCCTCACTGAATATTTTCAAGTTTACCTCTAAAAGGTCACGCTGGTTCTACAAGGATTGGACCATTTTGAAGATAATTTCTCAGCTAAATCCTTGGACATAAAAGTAGCATAAACTAAGAACCTACATCCACGTGTAGCACAGCCTGGGGTTCCAATTTCTTTGTGACTTTTTCCTACTCCGTATCCAGAGTAAATATCAAATCCCCTGTAGCTGGTAGGTAGGGGCTTTCTAGGCCACATTTTCATAGTAGGGCAGCCCTTCCAGACCCTAAGGTTCACACAGGCAGCTCTTTTCTAGTCCATAGGGCTTGAAGCCTAGATTTCCCTAATGTTATGATTATCAACTTCAGCCTCCAAATAGATTTGCACAGCCCAATGAGCCATTTAGACTTTACCTCCTCTCACCATTTGCTTTTAGATATCCTTTTTATTTCTAGTACATGAGCATTTTTCTCACTTTGTTTTAAGCTTGGCTATATACCCCACAATTCATTTGTTATATTTTATCCAGTTTCTACTCCACATGTTTGGAGTGAGAAGTCCTTTCATGATAGCAAAACCTTGATACCAAAAAGTGACAAGGACAGTATGAGAGAGATAAATTACAAGACGATTACGATTAGGAACACAGATTTAAAAGCCATAGGTGAAAAATTTTAAAACTGAGCACAGCAAAGTATTAAAAAAATGTTACCACAACCAAGTTGGGTTTATTTCAGGAATGCAACGCTGGCTTAACATTAGAATACTTAATAATGTAATAATTCAAGGGTCAGCAAACATTAGAGAGGAAATATTTTAGCCTTTGTATGTCACATGCAGTCTGTCACTTATTCTTCTTTGGTTTTGTTTGATTTTTCATTGTTTATGATCCTTTAAACACGTAAAAACAATTATCAGCTCACAAGCCATATAAACACAGGCTATGGGCCATAGTTTGCCAATTCCTGATATATTTCAACTTGCTAACAGAATAAGAGAGAAAAATCATATGATTATCTCAGTAGATGCATAAAAATGTATTGATAATATCCAACATCCATTTATGATTTTTTAAATTGTGCATAATCTAGGAAGATAACTCCCTTAACCCGATAAGGATTATCAACTTATAGCAATTTATAGCAACCTATACCAAACTTCCTTCTTAATGGAGAAATGTTAGAAAAATTCTTGTTAAGATTGAGAACAAGATAAGGATGGCTGTTGTCTCTACTTCTCTTCAGCATTGTGTCCTAGCCATTACAATAAGGAAGGGAAAGTAAATTAAAGGATTAAGATTTGGAAAGGAGAAACAAAACTGGTACTATAGAAGAAATAATATGATGGTCTACATAGAAAACCCTAGAAAGTACAGATAAAGTATTATTAGAATTTACAAAGAAGTTTAGCAATGTGGCTAAGTATAAGATTAATCTATCTCTTTATTCACAGGCCAGTTGTTTGGTTGAGTTTAGCTTGCAGAAGCTCTTGAAGAAACGTAATTAGGCAAGCTTCCTTCCAGAGAAAATTTCATCTTAGTTTCTACTTAGACACTACTGACCTGAAACCAAAACCCCAAAATGTAAACAGTGGTGTTGTTAGATAAGTTATGAATAACTTGTTTTCTCTTTTGTATTTTCCATATATTCTATTCCTGATCTTATTTTATTTTTATACAGAAGCAGCAGCAATACAGTTTATTTTTTAAAAGAAGTTATACACAGGACACACAAAAAAACTATTTGTTTAAGTATTATTGAAAAGCACAAAAGAATATTCATCAAGCATATACTTACTTTTCAAACAGTATCTTAATTAATTCTCATAAAAATTCTGTAGCTTTAAGTATTATGATGCCTAATTTTGCAGAAGAGGAAACTGAGGCTCAGAAAGGTTATTTGCCCAAGTGACAGTTCTGGGATTTGAATTTGAAAATACTTGTTCCAAGGCCAGTGCTTTTTCCACTGAACCACGCTGCCGCCCACAAGAGAGCGTTTTCACATTACCTGCTAGTTCTAACTAAGAGATAGTAATTAAACAATTACCTGCTAGTTCTAACTAAGAGATAGTAATTAAACAATTCTCCACTCTCGACAACAATATTTAAGCTACTGACATTTTAAAGAAATTAATATGAACAGCTTTATCTGCTGATAGATACTATACCTAAACTCAACTACAAGCTATTTCAAAAAGAAAAGACTCTAATATGAGTTAAATGCTTTTTCAAAGCATGGCTAATTACTTTATCTATTAATGGGACATGAAGCATAAAAATGTTGTCTAGTGACCAATATAATTATAAAAATGATCAACCTGACTAGCAATCAAAGAAATAAAATTCAAGTAACAATGATATATTGATCAAATTGGCCAAAAAAAATTTTAATAGTAATAGCCAGCTTGGGTAAAAAGTGAAATTCTCATGCATTTTAGGAGAGAATGTAAAAATCTGCTGTAGGTCAGTTGATAATATTTACACTTTAAAACATATGTGGCTATAGACCTAGTAATTCTTTACCTAGGAATTAATCCTGAGGAACTAATTGCAATATGTGTATAAAGATTTAGCTACAAGGCTGCTTATCTTAGAATTACTTATAATAGCAAAAAAGAAAAAAATAATAAAGAAAAGGAAACTGAAATAAATCTAAATCTACCTAATTAACCTAAGAACTTCGGTTAATGATTTTTAATACATTTTTTAAAAAACTAAATCCCGGTTTCAACATTTACAGGTGAGGAGACCCTGAGCAAGTCCACTGAACTCTCTCAATTTCATCGAAAGGAGTGAGAACAATAATAGTACCAATTTCATACCGGTAGTTTAAGAATGAAACAAAACAATTCACGTAGAGACTGCAGCACAGAGCTTGGCCTATGTATTCTGTCCATCAGTAATATAGTTAATGTTGTGATTAGGAAGGCAGATATAAAATCTGATTCCCTAGATTTGTAACTTACTAGTGGTTGTGCAAGTTATGTGCCTCTCTGTATCTCAGTTTTCTCTTCTATGAAATGAGAATAATCCCATAGAGTTTGTGTGAGGATTATATGAGATAAGTATTTAGAAAGTATTTAGCACAGTGCTTGGCAAACAGTAAGCTCTCGACAAATTTTGACTTTTATTTTAAGCATTTGTATTAGTATTGAATAAATATATATTATTTTTATAATAAATTATATACCAACTCGGAGTTGTTTACTGTATTAGGTATGTCCCCTGCATTGGCAGGTTGATTCTTAACCACTGCGCCACCAGGGAAGTCCCATCCTTATAAGTTCTTACAGAATAAAATTTCATATCTTGGGATTTCTTCCCTGTTCAAGAGATGTACATGATTCCCTCAAAGACCCAAACCTGGAAGAAATAAACCCTTATGCAAGGGATGTTTTCCTACCTTAACAGCTTCTCCAAGAGTTTGGTTTTTGTCAGCTTCCTCACTGGAATGTAATTCAAGCCTATAATTCAACTCCTGTAGTTGCTGTGCCTGCTCATTCAATAGCATTTGAGCCTGCTGTTCCCGTAGTAATGCATTATTCAATTCTTCACATGCACTTGCAAACTTCTCATGGGTGATCAATTTCTGAACAAAGAAAAAAATTTTAATTATAAGCTAACTGTATTGTTGTATCATTTAATCTTCAGAACTCTATTTGCTAACATAAAGAGAATACAAACATTTCTAAATATCTGATAGATGACAAAAGTACAATTCATTTTTCTTAATTTCCTAAGTCAAGATAAAAAACATCACTCTGATTTTTTTTCTTTTTTTTTGGCCGTGCCATGCAACATGCAGTTCCCCAACCAAGGATCGAACCCATGCCCCCTGTAGTAGAAGCGTGGAGGCTTAACCACTGGACCACCAGGGAAGTCCCACATCACTCTGATTTTTAAAGCACAACAGCTATACTCCCAAAGTTATAATTTTTAGTCAAATAAAATCTCAGGAAATATTCACGTTCTAAGTAAATCCATAACGCTCGGTTTAAATCTTGATACATGAGCACTTTTTATAAAGATAACGATGTGGGAATTAAAGCTTTTAACAAGTTCAAATGCTTTTAAAGGATTACCTGAAAGTCTGTGTTCAGTGTATGCTACCATTCAGGTTTCCCTGGTCAAACTACCCTCTCCTTGGAGAGTCCTTACCACACCATACCTCTCTCACTCCCACCACCACTCACGCTATTGCCATCTTCTTGTATTTTCTTCACAGCCATTATCATTATCTAAATTCACCTTAGATAGTTGTTCACTTTTTTACTGCCTGTCCGCACCCTTCCACCAACCACACATTTAAGGATGTGAGCTCCACAGGGCAGAGACCTCCTTCAGCTTGCTCACCCACCACACAGAGGAGTGCCTGGCATTCAGTAGCTTCTCAGTAGGTATTTGCTGAATAAAAGAATATCTATTCATATATAAACACCTGCCAATAAAACTCTGCACAACTTTTACAATATCATGACTGCATCTGCTCTGGAATAACTGACAGTTCTAGAGAGGGGCCATCTCTTAAGGGGTATGGAATCCAGGACAGGACATACTTGTATTATCTCCTGTGCAAAACTCTTAAACAAACAAAAATTAGTTACAACAAATGGCAAGAGACACCTTGATCTTGAGGTACAAAGAACAGAAATGTTTCACAAATGGTAGGTAACCTGAGAAATATATGTGGAAAACTAAAGGAAACCATGCAGGTCTCTTAATCACACTAAGTGTATATAAATCTATTTAAGACTGATAACTTTCCCATTGTTGAAAAGAATTGGAGGTGTCAACTTTTTAACATCCCTCTATTCGCTAATGGCACAGCACTTCTCTGGGTCTTGTGAACAAGTATTTTTGTACTTCTTCTACCTTTTACTTGTTATTCTGTTTTAAATTACCATCAGAACCATCTTGCCATCAGAACATTCTGTTCTTTGCAATCTACTTGGCCTCTATAAATGAAGATCCCCGTCATTTTGCAGGACTTCTTCCCACTCTTCCAAAATTTCTCCTTTACCTAAAAACTTAGCAAATGTTAGCCTTTCTCTTGTCCATATATCCCTCCCAGAGACTGGCGCAATTCTGTTCACTCTTCTGTGACTAAATAGGGTCAAACAAGTACAGCAATGCAGAATAAGAAACAGATAGTGTGTGAAAGCAGTTGTAGGGAGCTAATAAACCAAAAACAATAAAAAGATCATGGGAGTTAGCTATTAAAGTACAACTGTCAGTAGATGATCATGGGAGTTAGCTATTAAAGAACACCTGTCAGTAGATGAACATGATATTCCAAAACAGTGCAGGTACTAAATCGCTTTTGGTGGGCAGGATGTGTCCCTTTATGTTACAATTTTAGATGAACTATAACAAGCTATTTTGTTTGCCTCCTGTATACTTTGCCTGAAATAAATGAAAGATGATGGTTGCAGGCACACTCCCTGATTTTTAAAGAGGGAAACAGCATCATTTTCCCATCTATTCTGTTTTTAGTAAAACGATCCTTTATTAACATAGCTGGATATGAACATTAACCACTTTAGTGAAGTGGTTAAAAGTTTGCGTTTTGGAGTCAGAATACCGAGGTTCAAATCCTGTCATTTCCACATACTAACTGTGTGACTTTCGGCAAGTTACTTAGCTGTTCTGTGCCCTACATTTCCTCATCTGTTAAAAAAAAAAAAAAACAATGGATAATAATATTATTGAATTATTATTGATATGAGAGGACTAAATGAATCAACACCTTAAAGGGCTTAGGGGCAGTGCCTGATACATGTTCAATATGATCATTAAATGTTAGAAATCATCACTTTATAACTTTATACTACATAATGGGATGTCAAATATAAAAATTACATACATCATTCCTTCAATTATTATTTCAATTAATCCTATTTTTATTTCTACACTTCAGTGGAAGAAATTCACACTAAACATTTCTTGGAACACGTTCTTTGCTCTTGCTGCGAGCCAGTTACTCAACCAAAGTTTATTTGCCATAGCAGTTAACCATCCTAACTACAGCTTAATCATTTTCTATACTTTCAGTCACAGTATACATTTTAACAGGGCTATAAGCTCTGCTGACACAATCAGTACTCCTTTAAGCATCTGGAATAAATCTTTTTTTTCAATGTTTTTTGAGATGATTTTAATGATGCTGTGCTTTTTATTTAATTGACACACAACACTGCTTAAGTTTAAGATGTACAATGTATTCATTTGATACACTTCTAACTTGCAAAACAATTACAGCCCTAGCTAGCTCTATTAAGTCACATAATTATTACTTCTTTTTTGTGGTGAGAACATTTAAGTTCTAGTCTCTTAGCAAATTTGAAATGTATAATACATTACTGTTGGGGAATTTTAGAAGGGAATTTTTCTAAAGAAAAAGCAATTCTATTAATGGGATTTGATTATTTGAAAAAGGAAACATAATAAAAAGTTAAGGAAAACAAACATATATATTTGCCCTGTGATATTTTATATACATATGTATATCATACATATTTTATATCAGAGGAGAACTCACCAAAGCCATAGTTTTTAAATCATATATACTTACTGACTGCTTAACTTCATTTAACTGCATCTGAAGACCCTGGGTTTTGTCAAGCTCCTTCTTCAGTTCATTCACATTTCGTTTCAGTTCTGTGACCTCTAAGCGTAGTGAGCGGCGCTCCACTTCTGCTGTGTGCAGTCTTTGTGTAAATCCAAATATTTGTTTCTGTAATGATGCTGTGCTTTTCTATTGTCAAATAAGAGCAATTTTACAAAAAGTCACTTCAGATTTACTAGTAAGTCCATAGCAATGGTCATTTTACCAAATTAAAGGTAACTTAGGTTATACAGAAAACAATACCAGCTCTTACTAAAACTTAAAGTGAAGGCTTTATTTTTTTATGTGACCAATAATTTGCCTTATATGAAATGAAAAATGAAGAAAAGAAATAATCTAGATGGCTAGAAAACAGAAAAGATAACTGTTGATGTCTCACACAATTCTGTTGCAGTATACTCGTACAGAACAGTTAATTCAGAACTCGTGCCAGAACTTTTGTATTTGGCTATTACGGACACTTATTTGGAAGTTCTTTTATTTATCATATTAAACTATTACATGAAATCTAAAAGAAATCTACATACACTTGTGTACAACTAATATAAACTACAAACAAATTTGATTCAGAATTAAATTTACAAGTCCTAAAATCCCTATTTAATGAAATTGCATACATACCAAAATGGGCATGTGGCCACATAGACCGTATTTCAGGGCCAGTGTGTTTACTTTATGAAGTCCACGGGCCAGCCTCTGAACCAGGGAATCTTTTTCCACATATCTAATACTCCTGCTCCTGTGCAAAGGTATACTGTCCATTGCCAGATTAATTTTATCCATGAGTTTTGCAAAAGAACTCTTGGCTGCTCCTATAAGCAAATGTCCACAAATTCTGGAATTTGGATCTTCAAAGAAAAAGAAAAAAAGCACAAAAAAATAAGAATTGTCTCTTGTTCATTTCACAACACTGCCAGTCACAACACAATGAAAATATTTTCTCAGTTATATCATTCCCACCCACCTGTAGTAATCCATTCAAGAAGTCCCCGCCTATATCAACTTTCACTATGTAAGAAATAGCCCACCTACTAAATAATGTATCTAAAGAAAATCTGCATGTATTTACAGTATGTCATTAATACTGAACACTATGACACTAAAAAATCATCATCACTCCTTTCTTTGTTTTAAAACCTAACAAATTCATTTTCTATTTACAACTACTGAAGCTTATTACTTTAATGTCACACTATTTATATTCTCAAACAAGAAAATATAACTTGCCTTATTCCAAGGCAATTAACATTTTACAACTACAATTACTCATTTCCCCGTAGGATTTTGGTAATCATTCCTCTCATATAATGGACTTAAGGTCCCAGCATATTCAACATGGCCTGCTTACTCCTAGATTCATCAGGTCTGTAATTAATAACTGTATTTAATGTTGATAAATAAAATTGTCAGTGTTCTTTCTACTAATTGGTATTCCAAATAATGGTTAATAGGTTTATTTATGCCTTAATAAAAGTTGTGTAATTTAGTTTTTCCTCTGCTAGGCATGTCTTAATCTGTCATTACTTGTGTTACGATACTATCCATGTAAAATGATGAACACGGAGAGACTCTTTAAATTCTGTAGTATACCATTCTACATTTCAAGAACCTCTGCTGTTGGGAGTTAGTTTAAATCTTGTCTTTATATCATAAGCACAAAAAGCATATTTGGCCAGTTTTATGCAAGAGAAAAATGTTCCACAATTCTAAGAACACATGGTTCGACACTGAAGAGCAGCACTGACTGAGAAGGTCAACGCCAATAAACCATCAGTGGTTTTCTATGTCAGAAAAAACCATCTCACGTAAGCTAGATAAAAGCTCATTGTTCTAGAAAATTTTCAGGAATACAAAAATAATGAAGTTTTCACAGATAAAGAGCCTTTAGAAGCAAAAGTCAACTATAATTAAATTTTAATGAATAGTGGTTTTTTACTATGTCACAGCAATGTGTTGTGTAGACACTAACCACTCTGAGAGGTGAAATTAAGTGGCAGTATAATTCCATAAGGCATTCCTTTGAATTTTTAACAAGTGGGAAAGAGGCATACGCTCTAAGTTACTGACTGCTACTCTCAATGAATTACAGAAAGAGCACAAAGCATAATTTTATGCTTTGATGAATAAGAAGTATTTTTACGATATACTTCACATTACACAGTATAGAGTACAATTAATTCAATATTAAATAAATGAAGAAATAAAAAAATCCTCTAGTGACATAGTTGTAGAATTATTTGTATAATGATACAGAAGAGAAAAAATGTCACTAAAATTCCTCATGTCTAAACTTGTCTAGACTAGTTAAAATGTTTGACTTGTTACATTTAACAAATTCTTGTTTATGCTAAATACATTTGTTAATCACTTTTCCCCTATCTAATAGCATATCTTTCAAGAAAGAAGAGGACTCTATGGTCTGCAACTACCTTTTCCAATAGAAGGGGCAATAGTGCACATCTAAGGTTAAAATCTTCAAAACAAATTCACAGAGAATTGTTTCGACCAGTAGTTCTAAACCTGTGAATTACAGATCTTGAGGCGGGGGGAGGGGAGGTTGAAAAGTTATTATAAGAGTTCCACCACTTTCAACTGCAGTATTGCCATTTGACCTTTACTTAGCCCTAAAAAAATGTGTAGCATGAATAATATATGCTTATGATGTTGTTAGTAATAAAATTAAAAGTCCTTCGAAACATTGCAGAAGTCAACTGCTGCTAAAAATACAACTATCGTGTGGGATGAGCAGTCTACAATGTGATTTCTTATTAAAATGGAATCCTCACACTCAGACTGAGAAACATGCCTTTAATAAAAAAAGGGAATAGTGAGTAATTATTTAATTAATATGTATGTAAATATGTCATTATTTAATTTAATAATAATGTGAGTCATGAATATAATAATAATGTCTAATGGTAATAATAATGTTAGAAATGTTAATCACGAGTAATGTTAACTGCATTAAAATTCGACTCAGTTCTAGACAGTTGGGAACATTTTCTCATCCTTGACACCTCCATCTTTCTTGCCATCTCCCTCACATCCAATCACATCACATTTCTACCATCTATTCAATTTTTTCTGTGATCATGGCATTGTCTCACCTATGTTCTTACAAGGGTCTCCCTACTCTTCTCCAGTCATTTCCCCTCTTCAATCCATCCTCCACCGTAGAAAAAATGACTTCTAAAACACAAATAGGATCTTGTCACAACCCCTGCTTAAGCTTCAGTGAGTCTCTTCAGATCTGGGAATAAATTTCAAACTCCTTAAACATGGCTCATAAGGTCCTACATGATCTGATCCCTGCTTACTTTTCCAGGAGCATCTTTCACTATTATAACTTTCATGTATAACTCCTTTCAAGTGACCCCAACACATCACAATCTTAGAGCACTCTTCTGAGCAAAAAAATGCCTGTGGCTTCAAAGAGCTGTAATTTGAAAATATGAATCAGTTTTCAAACTTGGGAGCCAATCATTAAGGTAAGATTCAAAACCGTGTTCTATCTAAAGATGAAACTAAAAATACTATGAAAAAAAGCCCAAAATACTATTTTCAAAAAGTAATAAGAGAATGTCTTACCATATTTTAAAACTTCAAGAAATACACATGAAAAGGGCAGTATGATACCGATACCAGAAGAGACAGGAAGACTAATGGAATTGACTGGAGAGACGGGAAATAGATCCAAGTACGTATAATAAATATATACTAAATGGCATATCTTAATTCACTAGGTAAAAGACAGATGATGGCATTAAAACGTATTGGGGCTAGCTGGTCATCCATACACAAATAAATATTATTAATTTCCTCACTACTTCTCTGAAAATAATTCCAGATAAAATCCAAGATTTAATGTAAAAATCAAAAATACTAGACTAAAATATGAGCAACACCACCTGCGGTGAGGCTAGCCTTTCTAAATAAATCACCAAAAGAAAAACTATAAAGTAAATGATTAATAATGTTAATCATATAAAAATGCACAAACAAAATTAAAATACAAACTGGAAAAATTATTTACACTATATGGCAAAGTGCTAATATGTGTGATACACAAGTTCTTATAATTCTATAAGAAACAAACACACACCCATATATGAACATAATGAGACAATGTGTAAAAGAATATGAATGCGTGTAGAACAAATGAAAAGATTTGCAACCAAACAGTCAAAATTACAAATAAGGAATGATATAGTTTCTTTTGCCTTTCAAATTGATAAAAATAAAAAAGACGGTTAAAACTTCGTGTACCAAAGGCATTATGAGAAAGCCAGAACTCTCAGTAGTGTTCATAGGAGTGTAATGCAAAGCAACTTTTACAAAAGGCAGACTGGCAATACTTTCCAAACGTAAAATACGCAAACTCATTTCTGAGGAGTTTAGCCAAGGAAATAATTGCACAAGTATAAAATGATTTTATGTACAAACATGTTAATTACAGCATAGTTTTTTATAATATTAATTAAAATAGTAAAAAAATATGAAAAAATGCCAATATCCATCAACAGGGAATTTTCAGAGTAAACTATATAAACAATGAAATAGTATATGATCAAATACAATTAATGACGTACACCTACCTTATTGACATGGAAAGACATTTATTATCCAGTGAGTAGAAAAAAAATTATGATGAGGCATGATTGTATGACTCCCTCATATAAAACTGGGTGTGTTTGTATGTATACCTGTAGGTACACATGTCTGGGAGATTTGTAGAAATCATTATAGTGTTAAGAATGATTGGGGATGGCCTTTTGGGTGATTTTTATTTCTTCTGTGCAGGTTTCTATACTGTGTGAAGTTTTTATACCAAGCATAAATTTAATTATCCTCTAGATAATTTTTAAAAAGCAAAAACACTTTTCCAGAAATAACAAAACTATTTTAAAAAGCACTGTATACTGTCTTCCTCATTCATTCATTAAACAGCTAGCTATAGGGCAACTCATATGCATGAAGGCACTGTGTTAGGCAGTGTGGAGAGGAGATCTATAACACTGATTAAGAATCAGTAGCTCCTGTTTCTATCAGCGTTATTTATAAATAATACTATAGATACAAATGCCCAATAACAGAACTACTCAAAAACATATCTTGACTTAGACAAATGGTATTTAGGGGAATGATTATCAAAAGCAGGGGTTTTTGGACTTCCCTGGTGGTGCAGTGGTTAAGAATCCACCTGCCAATGCAGGGGACACGGATTCAAACCCTGGTCCGGGAAAATCCCACATGCCGCGGAGCAACTAAGCCCATGCGCCACAACTACTGAGCCTGCACTCTAGAGCCCACGTGCCACAACTACTGAAGCCCGTGTGCCTGGAGCCCATGCTCCGCAACAAGAGAAGCCACCACAATGAGAAGCCCGCGTACCACAAGGAAGAGTAGCCCCTGCTCACTGTAACTAGAGAAAAGCCTGCATGCAGCAACAAAGAACCAACACAGCCATAAATAAATAAATAAATAAATAGTATCCAGTTTTTTTAAAAAAAGCAGGGGTTCTTGCTCATTTTTTGTCCCGTGTATACCCTCGATAGCCTAGTAAAACCTATGGATCCCCTTCTTAGCATAATACTTTTAAACATGTGAAGTCAAAATATGTAGGGTTACAAAGGAAGCAAATTTTATTAAAATGCAGTTTTCAAACTATTTTAAGTTTTATTATAAATATATTATGCATAAGACAATACATTTAAAATATAGACTGAAATTTTTTTAAAAGACATAGCATAGGGCTTCCCTGGTGGCGCAGTGGTTGAGGGTCCGCCTGCCGATGCAGGGGACACGGGTTCATGCCCCGGTCTGGGAAGATCCCACATGCTGCAGAGCGGCTGGGCCCGTGAGCCATGGCCGCTGAGCCTGCGCGTCCGGAGCCTGTGCTCCGCAACGGGAAAGGCCACAACTGTGAGAGGCCCATGTACAGCAAAAAAAAAAAAAAAAAAAAAAGACATAGCATGGTGAAAGTTGTTGCTTAGCCAAACTAAGAATATTGAACTATGAGGTGATCTTTATGAAGGCATCAAACATGTCATGCTGGACATCAAATGTTTTTATTTTTTTATATTATAAGTGATTAAAATCCTGATCCACAAATATATACTGCTGCAAATGTAATAAAGTTCCTATAGTTCACTTTACAAGGTATAGGTAGGCATCTCTCAAAAAATACTAGAGTACTCCAAGACTCTTAAATTCTTAACATATACACACTACTATATATAAAATAGACAACCAGCAAGGACCAACTGTATAGCACAGGGAACTACACTCAGTGTTTTGTAATAACCTATAAGGGAAAAGAATATATATATATATATATATATATATATATAAAACTGAATCAATTTGCTGTACACTTGAAAATAACACAGCATTGTAAATCAACTATACTTAAATAAAAAAGTAATATTTAGGCGCTTCCCTGGTGGCGCAGTGGTTGAGAGTCCACCTGCCGATGTAGGGGACACGGGTTCGTGCCCGCGTCCGGGAAGATCCCACATGCCGCGGAGCGGCTGGGCCCGTGAGCCATGGCCGCTGAGCCTGCGCGTCCGGAGCCTGTACTCCGCAACAGGAGAGGCCACAACAGTGAGAGGCCTGCGTACCGCAAAAAAAAAAAAAAAAAAAGTAAAATTAAAAAAAAAAGAAAACCTATTGTGGAAAGTTTTTTGTTCAAAAGTCAGTGAGTTCATCTTTGGCTAGGTCAACTTATTCAATACGTTTATATAAGAAAGAAAAACGATTGTGAATCTATGGTTCAAATTTGATGTTATAAAGATAGAAGGAACTTAAGTAGCACTTTTGAAAGAGTTCTAAAGTGTTTCCAGGTGCTTGCAGGTTGCACTTTCAAAGAAATCACAGAATTTTGTACTTAGGGAATATTGGAAAGCAACATAGACATGAAGAATATAGAAGCTCAACTGGATGGATGAACAACTACTAGGTGTACAATCGTCCTGATACATGGCCAGCTACATTGCACCAGCATCCATCTGTACATAGAAGACTGTGATTACATACCATGTATGTGAGGAGCCTCATGATTACTGATCATCAAAGATGAGCATAAACAATATCTGAAGATAGCTGCAACAACTGTATTACAACTTGAAAATATCTGTAATTTCTGTTAGTAAATAAGTCACCATGCTGCTAATATTATCATGGTCTGTCATCACCATTCATAACTGAAGGAAATGTTCATTAATGGTTAGTGAAACAAGACAATTATTTTCCATCCAAGTCTACAGATGCTCCCCCTCTGAATTCTATCCATGGACCATTTTGAGAAGGGTTCTATGAACCCCAGATTAAGAGATCCCTTATCTAAGGAATATACTACACAATCATAAAACTATATCCTTCAGCCTCTACTTCTCCGTCAACTTAAATAATAAGAAAGCTGCATACCTGGACTACTCTACTCAGAGAACCATAATATAATACGCTCTCAGTTTTCACTGAAGAAAAACATAAGCAACACTAACAAGAAAAAAACTTCTGCATCTTCTATGAAGTAGTCTTTAAAGATATAAACTGTGGGGCTTCCCTGTTGGCGCAGTGGTTGGGGGTCTGCTTGCCGATGCGGGGGGCGCGGGTTCGTGCCCCGGTCCGGGGGGATCTCGCGTGCCGCGGAGCGGCTGGGCCCGTGGGCCATGGCTGCTGGGCCTGCGCATCCGGAGCCTGTGCTCCGCGGCGAGAGAGGCCGCAGCGGTGGGAGGCCCGCGTATCGAAAAAATAAAAAAAGATATAAACTGTGAATGTTATTCAATATTTTCAATATGATAATCCATGTAATAAATTCCTCTTAGGGTTTAGTAGCAAAAGAAGTATTAATGGTTTGCTCCATATGTTTGGAGAAATAAGAGAGCATCTCATATCTGCGGAACAACATGCAGCTCAGTTTAGCTAAACTGAGAATCAGATCAAGAAAGGTCTTGTATACCGAGCTAGAGAGTAGGAAATGAGGAACAATACTGCTGCTTTTACAAAGATATGTGACAAACCAAGCACTGCCAACATGCAATAACTCGTTGAAACCATTACAATAGCCAATGAGATGGTATGATTATTATAGCCATTTAAAATAAGTGCGAGAAAAAGAACAATGAAAAATGGTACATAGAATGACCCAGTCATATTGAAATACACACAAAACAACTTGAAAGAAGTAGACACAAATATTAATCATACTCTCAGGGAGATTACAAGAGCTATCTTACAGTGATATTTTACAAATACCTGCAAGCTGCCATAATTTTTTTTCTGGAACAAGGTGGAGGTTTAAAATATTTTTAAATACACATGTATTATTTTACAATAGATCTGAGAGGAAAGTTTTTCTTTTTTTCTTTTACAAAAATCTTAAAAAATAATTGTGTTGTTTTGTTAGACAGTATCTGGATATTCAACTAAATCTTCTAAGAAAAGGGTCTTAAAAGTTTTCTACAAACTGCTTATAAGTTGCAAAATATGTTAAAGCCTCATATATGTTTCTTAAAATAATTTTGATTTTGTATATTATTTTAACAAATAAATGTATTCTATGAAAATTGTGACACTGGAATTTTACACAGTCATGAACACTTCCAAGGATAAATTATTCATTCAAAAATTGTTCTTAAGAATGATAGGCAAATAAATTTTAATTTAGAAAACAAAACTTCTTTCACATTTTCCATATGCTTGAAAATTCTCAGAATAAAATGTTTGAAAAAATATGGGAAAATGCAAGGATAATAATTTTAAAAGTCACAAAATAAAAGTCAGTAAGTTAAATGTGGCTCAAAATAGACACTAATAGCTCAAGTACTAAAAATGATCCACGGTCAGATTGTACTTATTTCAATTTCAGATATGAGTGAAATTATGTGTATAACAAAATTCTCTAAATTACTTCTTCTCACACTTTACTGTGGTTATAAATCATCTTGTTAAAATGCAGATTCTGGCTGAAAAGCTCTGGAATGGAGTCTGAGACTGCATTTCTAACACCCCACAGTTAATGCTGATGCTGCTGGTCGACAACCACACTTGGAGTAACACATCTCTTTTTATTCTTTGTTAGGATTCACTAAAGCCTTTAAGCTTTCAAATATATACTAATAACTACTTATTAGTACAAGTATCTTTACTTACTGCTTTGAACTTCCTAATACGAAACCTCAGTGTTATGCCGAATACAACCTAGATTTCTGAGTTTTACCTGGAAGAGTTGCTATAACCTCTACAAAGTTAACTCAAAGTATACGATGAAAGAAAGCTGTGAGTAGTAATAGCAGGAGCATGTATATTTGAGTCATCTATCCTCTAGATAATAAAAATTCAATTATAATTGAAATGCGTAAATGTGTAAGAAAATGGATGAACATTCTACTCATAACCATCTACTCCTGTATTTGTTCAGAGATATTTCAAAGCAAATCAGCACAATTGTTTCTATCTCGAGAAATTCAGTCTGAACAAGTCATATAAAAATGCTCAGCTATCTATAGGGTTCCTTAGTCCACTCCTATAATGATTGATATCCCAGCCCTTCAGTGGAAGTAACATTCTCCCCTGTTTGAGGTAAATGATCTCTTGCAGGCACACCATTTGGATACCTGGAAGAGGTCATTTATCTCAAGTGGGCAAACACTTTAATGAAAGCAAGAAGGTTGCCACCTGTCCAGTATTTACAGAGAAACATGGAAACTGGGGTCTTTGCCCACTGCCTGTAAATACACCATCAAAGTTTAAGAAGGCAGCAGTGGCATCTACCTTTAGCAAACACCTCACTTTCTGAGCAATGAATTCAAGCTACCACTATTGAACTTCCAGTTTCACAAAAAGGGATAAACTAATATACAGGTTCCACTGAAATGTCAGTGCACAAAAAAGAGATAACACAACATTTATTGGACAATTACATATACAAGGGACTTGGTTGAGAAAGTTACATTTACTCCTAATAACTCTATGAGCTAGGAACCACCCTTAGCCAAATTTTACAGATGGATGAAGAAGGATGAAATGATTTTCCCAATGTCACACACATAGTAAGCACTGGAACCCAGATTCAAATCTAGAATCCAGGTTCTTAATCCATATTCTACTGCATATCCAACATGTTTCATTTTCTCTCCTAGACAATTTTAAAACTTTCTCTCCTAATTAGTTAATAGTATAATTCAGAACTTACTCTAAAAAGATAAGCACCTAATTTTTCAAAAGAGTAATTTACTGATTTTTTTTGAACAATGATAATAGGAGAAGCAATAGTTACTATTTAATATATTAAAAGCTACTACTTGCTATTGCCATACATGTACTAGTTTTCCTGGAGCTAAAAAGAAAAAAGTGAAAATGAATGAGATAATGCCATTTGCAGCAACATGGACGGAGCTAGAGATTATCATGCTAAGCGAAGTAAGTCAGAAAGAGAAAGACAAATACCATACAATATCACTTACATGTAGAATCTAAAATATGATGCAGATGAACTTATTTACAGAATAGAAACAGATTCACAGACATAGAAAACAAACTTATGGTTACCAAAGGGGAAGGGAGGGAGGGATAAGTCAGGAGTTTGCGATTAGCAGATACAGATTACTAGAGATAAACTAGGTAAGCAACAAGGTCCTACTGTATAGCACAGGGAACTATATTCAATATCTTGTAATAAACTACGATGGAAAAGAATATGAAAAAGATTTATATATATATATATATATATATATATGAATCACTTTGCTGTACACCAGAAACTAACACAATATTGTAAATAAAAAGAAAAAAGTGACAATGATGCCATCAATAGGTAGTCCTGACATGTAATATGATTTAAATTTTCAGCAAGTTCTTCAAAAAGACAGAAGGAACAGAGAAGAAAAATCAGAGTTCTAAGAAATATCCTCTTTCATTTCAGAATTTTCACATTTCCTAAATAGACTTTCCCAAGATTTTGCCATTTCAATTTCCCACATGGCTGAAAGAATTAAGAAACTATTCATAGTATTAGATGATTCAAGGGACAAGGAATCAATTGCAAATCAAAGCTGAACTGGTATTCTTGATACCTGCCCTATGATGAAAACCTCCTTTTGTAAATTGGTTAAATAGATGAAGGAATGCCCAACTGATATATATTACCCAGACATTACAATCATTCTCTAGAAGATTATTAACAGAAATAGAGAAAAATCCTCAAAAAGTATGATATTTTTTAAACTATAGCTATGATAGTTTATCATAAGCAAAGCACAGCATCACTTCTGTGATATTCTCGCTGAAAATGCATAAGCTAAATTTGACCATGAGGAAACAAACAAATCAAAATTAAGGGATATTCTACAAGTAACTGGCTTGTAATCTTCAAGGTCACGATGGTCAAGGAAAAACTGAGGAACTCTTCCGTACTGAAGAAGACTAAAGAGACATGACTAAATGCAACACATAATTCTAAACCAGATCCTCTTGCTAAAAATGACGTGGTTGGGACAAATAGGGGAAGTTGAATGGAGTCTGAATGGTAGTAATGTATCAATGTTGGTTTCCTGATGTTGATCATTGCACTCTGGTTACGCAGAAGAATGTCTTTGAAATACATGCTATAATACAAGGGAGTGATGGGGCATCAAGTAAGCAACCTGCTCTCAGACCATTCAGGAAACAGAATTCTCTGTTGTGAACTACTTGCAACTTTTCCATAAGTTTGAGGGTATTTCGGAATAATTTTTAAATGAAGATATTAAAGAGTATGTAGCCTATGATATCATTTACATCATTTGTTAGTCCGCTAGTGGATGGATGAGTAGGTGGCATGAAGGGAGGAAGGAAGGGTGAATGGATAGAGAGAGAAAGACGGATAAAACAGATTGGAAGAACACATAAGAACACATAAAAATGCTTACATTAACTATCCCTATATGATGGGAAAATACGTTTGTTTTTGTTTTGTTATTGTTCTCTGATTTATTTCTTTTCCAAGTTTTCTGAATTGACCTGTTTTCTTGTATAATGGAGGTAGTAGAAGCGGAAGTAATTTGAAAAAAAAGAACAAACAAAAACAATCCTCTCTACTGCAGATGTTGATTAGCTGATTCATTCCATGCACAAACTCTTCCTTCTCTTTTGTCAATCTCCAGGTAGTCATCTAGGGAGAATCATGTGAATGACTCAGCTCAGGCCAATGAAACAAGCTCAGGCCAGGCCAATGAAACAACAGCAAAAGTCTGCTGGGGAAGCTTTTGGGAAAGCTTTTGCCTTCCTGATATAAAGTGATATATTCAGCAACACATGTCTTCATATTTTTAACAATTTTCTTGAGATATAATTCACACACAATATAACTTACCCATTTAAAGTATACAAATCCATGGTTTTTAATATAATCACAGTTATGCAGTCGTCACCACAAGCAATTTTATAAAATTTTAGTCACCCCCAAAAGAAACTCCATATCTATTAGCAGCCACTTCCCATAACCCCAACCCCTCCCCAGCCTTAGGCAGCCCCTAATGTACTTTCTGTCTCTAGATTTGCCTAATCTGCATATTCCAAATAAATGGAATAATATGATATGTGATTTCAAATAAATGGAATCATATTATATACAATCTTTTGTGATGTAGCATATGGCTTTCATGGTTCATCCATGTTGTAGCAAGCATCAGTACTTCATTACTCTTTATGGCCCAATTATATTTTATTGTTTGGATATCTGTCCATTACCCATTTATCAGTTGATGGACATTTGAGTTTGTTTCCATTTCTTGACTATGCATTATGCTGCAGTAAACAGTCATGCACAAGTTTTTGTACATATATGTTTTCATTTCTCTTGGATATATACCTAGAAGGGGAATTGCTTGTTCAAATGATAACTCTATGTTTAATATTTTGAGGAAATGCCACTCTTTCCCAAAGCAGCTATAACATTTTTTATTCTCACCAGCAATGTATGAATGTCTTCACATTGTGTCCCTCCCTTCTCCTTCCTGCACAAATACAATCCTGATGCCTAAAAGTAGAGTGACCAGCTTAAAACTAGGAGGCATAAACACGAAGATGCTAATGGCTTAGCAGAAAGACATAGTCTGGATTTCTACCTACCTCCAGACTTACTATTTGGGAGGAAAAAAAAACCTTATATGAATAAGCTGCTCTAAGTGGGGGTCTTCTATTAGGTACAAAGAAAGAAAACCTGTGATGCCCCCAAACATCCAATGTCATTATATTCAGAGGAAGAAATTTCTTCCTGATCTTTATACGTATACTAATTTATAACAGAACCATGTTTTAACAAGTTGGAGCTGTATGAGACGTGTAAATGGTCTTGAAATTTTAAGATAAACTAATGTATTTTCATTTTATTTACTCTAAATTTTTATGAAATTTCTTCATTATTATTCAGTTAATGCAATAAATCTTAATGAAGACCGATATCTGAACTAAGAAAAGTATGTGAAAGAGTAAACAAAGGCATTCTAAGCACTTTACAAATGAACTCATTTAGTCCTCTAAACTCTGAGCTAGGTAAAACTTACTATTCCCACTCTACAAATAAAGAAACTGGGAAACAGAGTTTAAATAACTTGCCCATGTCATGTGGCTAGCATCAGAGTCAGTATTCAAAGTCAGGCAGAATACCTGCTTAACCCTACACTATGTTGCCTCCACTGTACAGCAATTTAGCAATTTTAGAACAGAAAATTAATCATTAGTAGTCTAAAAATGTATACAGGTAGGCGTGTGTGTATTCATGTTCATTAATGCTAAATGCTACTTTCATGGTGAGATGGGTGGTAAGGGAACAACAATATTTTTTAGCACCCACTATGTACCAGATACCGTACAAAATATTCAACAAGCATTATCTCATTATTTCCTCATAACAATGGGGAAGACGATACCATCTTCATTTATGGGAAAAGAGTGTGAGGCCCAGTAAAGTTAAGTAACTTGCCCAATTTCACACAACTAATAACTAGCAATGCTGAATATAATATCAAGTCTGCCTTGTTCAAAGCAATGCTCTTTCTACTACACAATGATTACCTATTTAGATTTTTCAGACACTTAAACTATAAACTCAACATGACTGTATAAACTGTTATGGCTTTACATTTATTACCCTTATCTGTTGATAATCACTCATAGACTTTGAAAATATTTTCCCACCTTTTCTGCTAAAATATCTAAAATTTCTACTAGGATACATTTAAAAATGAAAACACAATTGCCTAGATAACAATACATTAACCCTTCATCATGTTTTGAAAGAATTATTCTATAAGCCCAGCTAGTCACTGGAGAAGATCCACACCGATCACTTTTGTACTAGTTCAGTAACAATTATCTATCTGCCTGGACCATATCCTTTTAGGCTTGCCTAAAAATAAGTTTTCCTGAACTTGCTATTTCCTCAAGCTAGAGGCATACCAGGTTCTAACATCAAAGACAGCTTGCTCCTAGAGATAGGCAAGCACTTAAAACACCACTCTTGGTCTACCTTCTACTTCACAGGTCTTACCTACACATATTTTTATCAGGGTCTGAATAAAAATTTTGTCAATATTTTAACTTAAAAATGTTACAAGGGGATACTTTTAGAAAATGTGCTCAGGGGAAATCGCTGCCTACTTTCATAAATCAACAATCTGATCCCATGGCAATGATCTACCCTTTCCCCCACTACTTCCCAATATGGTTAGAGTAGACAGTATATTTTATCCATAAGTCAGACCTGCTAGGCATGGATTTACGTTCTCACCTCTTGAATATCCCTTCTTCCCATTCTATGCTTATTCCCACCTCTACATCTCTGCTTAAGCTATACCCTGCAGCTGAATGCCAGCTCTCCTCTCTAACTTACTGTCATTCTAGGCCCAACTAAATCACTAGTCCCTGAAGCCTTCCCAATACTCGTAAGCCCACATTGAGCTTTACCTTCTGCGTATTCTTACATTTAAAGCCTGTACTTTCTCATCCAATCCTTGATTACATTCTGCCTAAGTTGTTCATGAGTTGTCGCTCTTATTCTTATGACCATTATGTATATTTTCTAGAAGATCGATCAAGTCACATCTTTTTCTTTCATCTCCTCAAGCATATAGCACAGTGATTAAAAAATGCATTAAATAAAGTAATAATATAAATAAGATTATAGCTTAAGAAACCAATCTACTTTTAGGTCCACATACCTGAAAAAATATGACTAACAAAAATCATCTGTTTATTAAACTAAACCCAAAAATTTATTAAGTTCTTTCAAGAATGTTACAATTTTGCTTTGAAGTTATAATACCAACATTCTTAAAATATATTTATTTGCACTTTTATTTCAGACTCCAAACCCAGTATGTTGAGATTTTGCCGATACATTAAAATATGCATATTTCTTACCAACATTTATGGCCACAACCTAAAAATAATCTTCGGATCATAAGTTTTGTACTATAAGAGCCTAGTTTACATGTTTGAAATCACAATACATGATCTATATTTACACAACAGAATTGTCTGAAGAATTAAATTACATCCCAAATTATCATTTCATTAATACTTAGAATATTCCATTATGCAGGCAAGTATTAACAAGTCTACTATACATTTTTTTCTATTAATGTGTCTGAAACGACCATAATTAGTCCAATGACATAGCTTAAGCAGTAGGTAACTGTATGTTACTCTTTAAGTGTGGAGAAATTAGTTTTCATTGAACCTTTCACACAAAAATGCCACGCAATCTGAGTCATGAAAAAATAAACTTGCATTTTAGACCTTTGGAAATCACTGGTTATAAGTGGCTTCACACCTAGTGGAAAGGAGCAGACTATTTAAATTAACTCTATTTAAAATTAAATAGAAAAAATAAAAACATGTTGCCAAATGAGGGAGAAAAATTTTCTACTGGTTCAGTTATTATTTGGATTTCTAAAGCACATGGCCAGAAACAGAAGAAAGATTAAAATTTGAAAGAATATTACCAGTAGTACTTAATAAAAAAGCTAATGATGAGTTTTCCATAGGAAAAGCATATCACAAAGGGAAAAAAAAAGGTGAATGTATTCACCAAGAAGTGTCATTTAATTTCCCCATAAAGACAAAATTAACATCAAAAATTACATTAATTCACTACTTCATTAAATATAGATTTAGTAATCTCTCTGTACGTGAATAAAAGAAAGATAAAAACAAATACATTTTCTTCCTTGAAGGTTTATTAGAATTTGTACCATAAAGAATTTCTGGACATTTTCTTTTTAAATGTATTTTGCAAGGACATAAAAAGGGGAATCATACCTGTTTTACTAATAGCTTCCTGTAACTCAGCCATAGAACTGATTATTGCAACAAGAAGGTCAGAACTGGTGAGCCAACTGAGAGTTCGCAAACAACGTAACTGCTCCTTTTGATGTTCTGCAAAAACAGAAAAAAATCCATTATGCAATTCTACAAAAATTTATTAAAATCCGTTTAAAAATTATGGCAATATTTAGCTATTTAAGAAGTAGATCAAAATTTGTATGTAGAACTTCACCTAGTGCAGAGAAGTCTACAATAGATGTGAGATTTTATTGACTTTATTTATGGTTCAATTTTTCCATATAAGAGAAGTCAAGTAATGTATTTGATCATGAAACAAACAGGCATTTTATTAACTCCTCTCTATAGATAATGGTAACTGACATCATAAAAGAAAAGGGAGAAGGAAATTTTATTTAGCTCTACTTACTTAATAGCTTGCTTTTGAAAAGTTAAAAACTGAAATAATTGTTTCCTCAGAATAGTCAAGCATTCAAAAAAGTTAGCTATAAAACTTACATTAGTTTCCTTTTCATTCAATTCTTCAACAGATTTTTAACTCTGATCATTTTATACTAATTCAAAGAAAGTGAAAGTAAATTATGCTAATTAATTTTAAATAGGGCAGAGTTTCTGGATTGACTTTCTTGAAAAATCGCTGTACAAACTTTTCAATTTACTGTCAAAAGAGCATTCAAATATAATAAAGCTAGACAAAGTTGAAATCATATATATTTGCTACTTTCTTTATATTTTAATGTTTATAACAAAACATTAAAGCCTAATTTATAAATACACACTTATTCATACACATATACATATCTACATATGTATGTACATATGTTACATGATTTGACATTGTAAATGATTTTTTTATGTTTTTGCCCAACATATTCACTTCGTATGTCACTTACATTCGACTCAGATTTTTAAAAGCACAAATTATCTTACTTGGAAATTTATGCTTGTCTTTGGGCTCTCCTGTACACACTAACATGCCTATGCCTTCTTTGAAACTCTCCATCCAGGTAAAAAGAGAGGCACACGACTGGCCCAAAATCTTGAGTCTGTTTGCTGCCAAAATTGCAATAACACCTTTCCGGAATACACGTATTAATCCTTTGAATGCTTTTTTCTTCATCTTGGCTTCCTCTTGCTTCTTTTCCTCTACAATTGACAAAGCCTGGGCTAGAGTTCTAACTTCCAATTTTAACAACTCAAAGGTGTTGACCTGCTCCTGGAGAAAATCTCTCTGTGTGGATAAGGCAGATGATCGGCTATACAGAGGATATAAGGCACCAGCCATCAATGCGCAGGCCGCCAGCAAGGATGTTTGTTCCCTTTTAGTCTGTGATAACAAGTTTTTGAAATGTGTGTTTTCAACAACCAATTGTTCATGTGACTTCTCAATACGGTTCAACTTTTCCGTATTTTTTTCAGCAATTTCTTGAAATTTCTATAAGAAAAGTCAAATAATATATTTGATCATGAAACAGGCATTTTATTAACTCCTCTCTTAAAAAAGAAAAACTTTTGCTGACAACTATTTCTTTTTCTTCGAAAGATCTATGTTCTAAAATATCCAAAAAATACATATGATAGAGCAACAGTGGGCCAAACAGCTTAGATCTAAATGTGCACAGTAATTTTTAAATCCCTTATATGGAAGCTTTACACAAAGTAGACCACATACATTTAAAAATACTTTGTAAATTTCCTGTATACTTATGCATAAATACACATATTCAGAAAAAGAAAATTCCTTCTCCTCCATTCCTCAGTAACATGCATTTCCTACTTTTAAACAGAAATCACACCAGCATTAGAGGCTTTTCTATATGTAAAAAGACTTAACTTTTTGTCAAAATAGCAAAGGGTTAAATGAATAATACAATACACAGCATCTGACTATCTGCCATTTACTAGACAAGAGGGGACTGATTCTCAGAGCATACTCTGTTATTTCAGTTTCTTCCTCCCCAAGACAGAAGGCTGTACAAAGTACAGCTCCAGTGCTGGGAGTAAATACTAACTGTGGGCTGGGCCTCAGCAGCTCTCTGGTCCTTTTTTCCTGATCAAGATACTTATAAATCAAAACTTAATATGCAACACACAGAAATTTCAACTGCAGGCACTGGATTTTAATCACTAGAAAATAAACTAGCTCTCCCCATGAAATCTTATACCTAATCATTAAGGAACTGTTGAAATAGAGTAAATTTAGAAGATAACAGATGCCAATTTCTTTTACTGATGCATTTATCATTCGATAAACATTTCCTGATTGCTCACTAAATTCCACACGCTAGGAAAACAGACAAATAAATCAATGATTGTGGTATAATGCTGTGATGGAGCTATGCTAGATTGCCAGAGATGCACAAAAGGATGTTTATACCAAATGACGTTGACCAGCTTTTGGAGGAATATGGCAAAGGACAAGTGGGAGTGAGATGTGTAATAGAAAGAACTACAACAAAAAAATCTCAACTCCACCAATAAGGAGGCTAGCCAACAGCTACCCTTGTAATAAAATTTAATCTAATCTAGTCCATGGTGATTTAGCAGCTTTAGCTGAATCTTTACTTAACCAAATAAGCTGCCCTGGCTTGTCCACGGACTTCGTTCTTTTTAAAACAGGCCAAGGGAGTTCAATTTGAATAAAGGGGTCAGTCAGAGACAGAGAAAAATCATGCTCTATATAAAGTGAAGTAGTATCTTCATTATGAGAGAATCCTTTTGGGGGCATTAAGGAAAACATTTCTCTTTGTATTATTGGTTCAGGTCACACTCCGTCTGAAATTTAACAATGGTCCTTGGGAAAGATTTACAGTGTCTGATTCAAGAGTTATCCACGAACAACTAGAACAATCAGAGGCATTTCCAAAATTTACATTGGCAGGAAGACTTCAAAGGTGTTCAGACTTAGAGAAAACCATACAAACTCTTAACTACTCTGCAAGATTTGGGTGTCAAAGCCTACCATGGACAATGTTGACAGGAAGTAGCCAAAAGGATTCAAACTTGTCGAAACACATGGCTGAGGAAAGTAACCCCCGGACCAAAACCAGTCCTGAGGCTAAGGGATGAGGTTCCCAAAGGTGCACGGTGAGTAGAAGGAGGCACTCAGAAGTACAGCCCTGAATACAAACGAGTAAAGGAAGTATACAAGAGGCCACTCTCTGATGGATTCAACTTCTTGAATGCTTTCCCTTGGGCAGGAGGGAAATTGGATTTAGTCTTGGTTTTAAATGTTTCTCTGCTATACTTTAAGTTCCTTTATTTACTCCAACTATTCTCTGAAGTCTGATCCAGCCGCACCTGTGGTGGTACTGTGAGAAATAAAGGAATGGGGAAATAAGGGAATTGTAGCTTGCTCCAGCCACATCTCTACTGATAGCCAAGTTGTGGCAGCGGTAGTTTATCAATGGGCCTGTGCCCCAGAGCTCCATATAAAGACCACTAGTAAAGGTCATGGTGTTCCACTGGGAGCAGCTGGAAGATGGAAGAAACTCTGAGAGCCAAGTAGACGGCTTAGAAGCAGATGTACAACAGCCTTTATGAAAAGGGAAAACTGACACAAGTTACAGCTAGAAAAAGCAGGAAGACTAGCATATAGCAAAGGAAGAGCCAGAAAACAGAGTAATGTGTTCTAAGGAAGTACAAATAATTCAGAATGTCTGAAGAGGAAAATGATGGAAATTTGAGAAGTCTGTAGATAATAAATGATTAAGCTAAAGAATTTAAACTTTACCCAGAAAGCTATGAGAAACCATAAAAACTTGGGACAGTTGCTAAGCTTTAGTAAATGGATGGGAAAATTGGAAACATTAATAAAGACTGCCCGGGATAGCAGCAGAGTTGCAGGGAGTAGAGGGAGCAAATGGAAATTACGAAGTTTAATTCCATATTCTCTCCAAAATCAACTCCACCAGTTCATTTAGAGAAAAAAAGGAAAATTATAGAAAATCTAGGATAAAAGAGATGCACTGGTCATACCTAAGTAATGGAAATAAAAATGAACCTAATCAGGGTGGACCTGAGCATCCTGAGGGGAAACAGCGAAAGCGAGGCGCGAGGTCCGGCTGGAGCGTCAGCGTCCCTCCTCCTGACTGTGGGGAAAGCGGCTTAAAACTCATCCCTAGGCTCTCAAGCCCCTTATTCAGCCAAGTCCCTCTGAGCTCCTTCCTCCCTGAGCTAACGTACCAGGGGGGACGGGACAGGGGAGGGGACTGGTGCAGGTAACGGGGAACATCAAAAGATGATTGTTAACTAAGGAAAACCAGCTACCCAAGATCACTCATCCTGGGTTAAGCCAGCTGCCGTGTCATGAGGACACTCAAGCAGCCCTAAGGAGAGATCCAGTGGGAAGGAACTGAGGCCACCTACCTACAACCACAAGTTGCCAGGCTGCCACCTGCTAAAGAAGAGGATATGTCACCAATACCTGCCATTGGAATTTCTCCCCGGGCACAGTCTGCACAACAGTAGTTCTCCTTGCTTCTGTGTCTGCCCTTTGGAGGATGAGGCTATCTAAGAGTCTTGTGCAGAGGACCTTCAAGATGGCGGAAGAGTAAGACGTGGAGATCACCTTCCTCCCCACAAATACATCAGAAATACATCTACATGCAGAACAACTTCTACAGAACACCTACTGAACGCTGGCAGAAGACCTCAGACCTCCCAAAAGGCAAGAAACTCCCCACGTACATGGGTAGGGCAAAAGAAAAAGGAATAAACAGAGACAAAAGAATAGGGACGGGACCTGCACCAGTGGGAGGGAGCTGTGAAGGAGGAAAGGTTTCCACACACTAGAAAGCCCCTTCGCGGGCGGAGACTGGGGGGCGGAGCGGGGGAAGCTTCGGAGCCGTGGAGGAGAGCACAGCAACAGGGGTGCAGAGGGCAAAGTGGAGAGATTCCCACACAGAGGATCGGTGTCGACCAGCACTCACCAGCCCGAGAGGCTTGTCTGCTCACCCGCCGGGGCGGGCGGGGCTGCGAGCAGAGGCTCCGGCTTCCGTCGGATCCCAGGGAGAGGACTGGGGTTGGCGACGTGAACACAGCCTGAAGGAGGCTAGCGCGCCACAGCTAGCCGGGAGGGAGTCCGGGAAAAAGTCGAGCTGCCGAAGAGGCAAGAGACTTTTTCTTCCCTCTCTGTTTCCTGGTGCGCGAGGAGAGGGGATTAAGAGCGCTGCTTAAAGGAGCTCCAGAGACCGGCACGAGCCGCGGCTATCAGCGCCGACCCCAGGGACGCACATGAGACGCTAAGGCCATTGCTGCCGCGACCAAGAAGCCTGTGAGCAAGCACAGGTCACTCTCCACACCTCCACTCCCGGGAGCCTGTGCAGCCTGCCACTTCAAGGGTCCCGTGATCCAGGGACAACTCCCCCGGGAGAACGCACGGCGAGCCTCAGGCTGGTGCAATGTCATGCCGGCCTCTGCCGCCGCAGGCTCGCCCCGCATCCGTACCCCTCCCTCCCCCTGGTCTGAGTGAGCTACAGCCCCCGAACCTGCGGCTCCTTTAACCCCGTCCTGTCTGAGCGAAAAACAGACGCCCTCAGGCGACCTACACGCAGAGTCGGGGCCAAAACCAAAGCTGAACTCCGGAAGCTGTGCAAACAAAGAAGAGAAAGGGAAATCTCTCCCAGCAGCCTCAGGAGCAGCGGATTAAATCTCCACAATCAGCTTGATGTACCCTGCATCTGTGGAATACCTGAATAGACAATGAATTATCCCAAACTGAGGAGGTGGACTTTGGGAACAACGATATATATATATATTTTTTCCCTTTTTCTCTTTTTGTGAGTGTATATGTGTATGCTTCTGTGTGTGATTTTGTCTGTATAGCTTTGCTTTTACCATTTTTCCTAGGGTTCTGTCTGTCCGGTTTTTTTGTTTGTTTGTTTGTTTTTTAGTATAGTTTTTAGCACTTGTTATCATTCGTGGATTTCTTTTCTGATTTGGTTGCTGTCTTCTTTCTTTCCTTTTTTAATACTTAAAAAAATTTTTTAATAATTATTTTTTATCTTAATAACATTATTTTATTTTATTTTACCTTCTTCTTTCTTTCTTTCTTTCTTTTTTTTCTCCCTTTTATACTGAGCTGTGTGGATGACAGGCTCTTGGTGCCCCAGACATGCATCAGGGCTGTGCCTCTGAGGTGGGAGAGCCAAGTTCAGGACACAGGCCCACAACAGACCTCCCAGCTCCACATAATATCAAACGGCGAAAATCTCCCAGAGATCTCCATCTCAACGCCAAGACCCAGCTCCACTCAACAATCAGCAAGGTACAGTGCTGGACACCCTATGCCAAACAACTAGCAAGACAGGAACACAACCCCATCCATTAGCAGACAGGCTGCCTAAAATCATAATAAGGCCACAGACACCCCAAAACACACCACCAGACGTGGACCTGACACCAGAAAGACAAGATGCAGCCTCATCCACCAGAACACAGGCACTAGTCCCCTCCACCAGGAAGCCTACACAACCCATTAAACCAGCCTTAGCCACTGGGGACAGACACCAAAAACAACGAGAACTACGAACCTGCAGCCTGAGAAAAGGAGACCCCGAACACAGTAAGCTAAGCAAAATGAGAAGAAGAGAAACACATAGCAGATGAAGGAGCAAGGCAAAAACCCACCAGACCTAACAAACGAAGAAGAAATAGGCAATCTACGTGAAAAAGAATTCAGAATAATGATAGTAAAGATGATCCAAAATCTTGGAAATCGAATGGAGAGCATAATAGGAACATTTAACAAGGACCTAGAAGAACTAAAGGGCAAATAAACAGTGATGAACAACATAATAAATGAAATTAAAAATTCTCTAGAAGGGATCAATAGCAGAATAACTGAGGCAGAAGAATGGATAAGTGATCTGGAAGATAAAATAGTGGAACTAACTACTGCAGAGCAGAAAAAAGAAAAAAGAATGACAAGAATTGAGGACAGTCTTAAAGACCTCTGGGACAACACTAAACACACCACATTCGAATTATAGGGGTCCCAGAAGAAGAAGAGAAAAAGAAAGGGACTGAGAAAATATTTGAACAGATTATAGTTGAAAACTTCCCTAATATGGGAAAGGAAATAGTCAATCAAGTCCAGGAAGTGCAGAGAGTCCCATACAGGATAATCCAAGAAGCATGCCAAGACACGTATTAATCAAACTATCAAAAATTAAATACAAAGAAAAAATATTAAAAACAGCAAGGGAAAAACAACAAATAACATACAAAGGAATCCCCATAAGGTTAATAGCTGATCTTTCAGCAGAAACTCTGCAAGCCAGAAGGGAGTGGCAGGACATATTTAAAGTAATGAAGGAGAAAAACCTACAACCAAGATTACTCTACCCAGCAAGGATCTCATTCAGATTTGACAGAGAAATTAAAACCTTTACAGACTAGCAAAAGTTAAGAGAATTCAGCACCACCAAACCAGCTTTACAACAAATGCTAAGGGGACTTCTCCAGGCAGGAAACACAAGAGAAGGAAAAGATCTACGATAACAAACACAAAAAAATTAAGATAATGGTAATATGAACATGCATATGGATAATTACCTTAAATGTAAATGGATTAAATGCTCCAACCAAAAGACATAGACTGGCTGAATGGATACAAAAACAAGACCCATATATATGCTGTCTACAAGAGACCCACTTCAGACCTAGGGACACATACAGACTGAAAGTGAGGGGATGGAAAAAGATATTCCATGCAAATGGAATTCAAAACAAAGCTGGAGTAGCAATTCTCATATCAGACAAAAGAGACTTTAAAACAAAGAATATTATAAGAGACAAAGAAGGACACTACAGAATGATCAAGGGATCAATCCAAGAAGAAGATATAACAATTGTAAATATTTATGCACCCAACATAGGAGCACCACAATACATAAGGCAAATACTAACAGCCATAAAAGGGGAAATCGACAGTAACACAAACATAGTAGGGGACATTAACACCCCACTTTCATCAATGGACTGATCATCCAAAATGAAAATAAATAAGGAAACACAAGCTTTAAATGATACTTTAATCAAAATGGACTTAATTGATATTTATAGGACATTCCATCCAAAACAACAGAATACACATTTTTCTCAAGTGCTCATGGAACATTCTCCAAGATAGATCATATCTTGGGTCACAAATCAAGCCTTGGTAAATTTAAAAACTTGAAATAGTATCAAGTATCTTTTCTGACCACAACGCTATGAGACTACATATCAATTACAGGTAAAAAACTGTAAAAAATACAAACACATGGAGGCTAAACAATACACTACTTAATAACCAAGAGATCACAGAGGAAATCAAAAAATACCTAGAAACAAATGACAATGAAAACATGATGACCCAAACCTATGGGATACAGCAAAAGCAGATCTAAGAGGGAAGTTTATAGCAATACAATCCTACCTTAAGAAACAAGAAACACCTCAAGTAAACAAACTAACCTTACACGTAAAGCAATTAGAGAAAGAAGAACAAAAAAACCCCACAGTTAGCAGAAGGAAAGAAATCATAAAGATCAGATCAGAAATAAAGGAAAAAGAAATGAAGGAAATGACAGCAAAGATCAATAAAACTAAAAGCTGGTTCTTTGAAAAGATAAACAAAATTGATAAACCATTAGCCAGACTCATCAAGAAAAAAAGGGAGAAGACTCAAATCAATAGAATTAGAAATGAAAAAGGAGAAGTAACAACTGACACTGCAGAAATACAAAGGATCATGAGAGATTACTACAAGCAACTATATGCCAGTAAAATGGACAACTTGGAAGAAATGGACAAATTCTTAGAAATGCACAACCTGCCAAGACTGAATCAGGAAGAAACAGAAAATATGAACAGACCAATCACAAGCACTGAAGTTGAAACTGTGATTAAAAATCTTCCAACAAACAAAAGCCCAGGACAAGGTGGCTTCACAGGTGAATTCCATCTAACACTTAGAGAAGAGATAACACCTATGCTTTTCAAACTCTTACAAAATATAGCAGAGGGGGGAACACTCCCAAACTCATTCTACGAGGTCACCATCACCCTGATACCAAAAACAGACAAAGATGTCACAAAGAAAGAAAACTACAGGCCAATATCTCTGATGAAGATAGATGCAAAATTCCTCAACAAAAGACTAGCAAACAGAATTCAACAGCACATTATAAGGATCATAAACCATGATCAAGTGGTGTTTATCCCAGGGATTCAAGGATTCTTCAATATACACAAATCAATCAATGTGATAACACCACATTAACCAATTGAAGGAGAAAAACCATATGATCATCTCAATAGATACAGAGAAAGCTTTGGACAAAATTCAACACCCAATTATGATAAAAACCCACCAGAAAGTAGGCATAGAGGGAACTTACCTCAACATAATAAAGGCCATATATGACAAACCCACAGCCAACAATGTCCTTAATGGTGAAAAACCAAAACCATTTCCACTAAGACCAGGAACAAGACAACGTTGTCCACTCTCACCACTATTATTCAACAATAGTTTTGGAAGTTTTAGCCACAGCAACCAGAAAAGAAAAAGAAATAAAAGGAATCCAAATCAGAAAAGAAGAAGTAAAGCTGTCAATGTTTTCAGATGACATGATACTATACATAGAGAATCCTAAGGATGCTAGAGTTAATCAATGAATTTGGTAAAGTAGCAGGATACAAAATTAATGCACAGAAATCTCTTGCATTCCTATACACTAATGATGAAAAATCTGACAGTGAAATTAAGAAAATGCTCCCATTTACCATGGCAACAAAAAGAAAAAAATATCTAGGAATAAACCTACTTAAGGAGACAAAAGATGTTTATGCAGAAAATTATAAGACACTGATGAAAGAAATTAAAGATGATACAAATAGATGGAGAGATATACCATGTTCTTGGATTGGAACAATCAACACTGTGAAAATGACTATACTACCAAAAGCAATCTACAGATTCAATGCAATCCCTATCAAACTACCAATGGCATTTTTCACAGAACTAGAACAAAAAAATTCACAATTTGTATGGAAACACAAAAGACCCCAAATAGCCAAAGCAATCTTGAGAAAGAAAAATGGAGCTGGAAGAATCAGGCTCCCTGACTTCAAACTATACTACAAAGCTACAGTAATCAAGACAGTATGGTACTGGCACCAAAACAGAAATATAGATCAATGGAACCAGATAGAAAGCCCAGAGATAAACCCACACACATATGGTCACGTTATCTCTGATAAAGGAGGCAAGAATATACAGCGGAGAAAAGCCACCCTCTTCAATAAGTGGTCCTGGGAAAACTGGACAGCCACATGTAAAAGAATGGAATTAGAACACTCCCTAACACCATACACAAAAATAAACTCAAAATGGATTAGAGACCTAAATGTAAGGCCAGACACTACCAAACCCTTAGAGGAAAACATAGGCAGAACACTCTTTGACATAAATCACAGCAAGATCCTTTTTGATCCACCTCCTAGAAAAATGGAAATAAAAACAAAAATAAACAAATGGGACCTAATGATACTTAAAAGCTTTTGCACAGCAAAGGAAACCATAAACAAGACAAAAGGACAACACTCAGAATGAGACAAAATATTTGCAAATGAAGCAACTGACAAGGATTAATCTCCAAATTTACAAGCAGCTCATGCAGCTCAATATCAAAAAAACATACAACCCAATCCAAAAATGGGCAGAAGACCTAAATAGACATTTCACCAAAGAAGACATAAAGACTGCCAGCAAACACATGAAAGAATGCTCAACATCATTAATCATTAGAGAAATGCAAATCAAAACTACAATGAGATATCATCTCACACTGGTCAGAATGGCCATCATCAAAAAATCTACAAACAATAAATGCTGGAGAGGGTGTGGAGAAAAGGGAACCCTCTTGCATTTTTAGTGGGAATGTAAACTGATATAGCCACTAAGGAGGACAGTATGGAGGTTCCTTAAAAAACTAAAAATAGAACTACCATATGACCCAGCAATACCACTACTGGGCATATACCCTGAGAAAACCATAATTCATAAAGAGTCAGGTACCACAATGTTCACTGCAGCTCTATTTACAATAGCCAGGACATGGAAGCAACCTAAGTGTCCATCAACAGATGAATCGATAAAGAAGATGTGGTACATATATACAATGGAATATTACTCAGCCATAAAAAGAAACGAAATTGAGTTATTTGTAGTGAGGTGGATGGACCTAGTCTGTCATACAGAGTGAAGTAAGTCAGAAAGAGAAAAACAAATACCATATGCTAACACATAGGTATGGCATCTAAAAATAAAGGTCATGAAGAACCTAGGGGCAAGTCGGGAATAAAGACACAGACTACTAGAGAATGGACTTGAGGATACGGGGAGGGGGAAGGGTAAGCTGGGACAAAGAGAGAGTGGCATGGACATATATATACTACCAAACGTAAAACAGATAGCTAGTGGGAAGCAGCTGCATAGCACAGGGAGATCAGCTTGGTGCCTTGTGACTACCTAGAGGGGTGGGATAGGGAGGGTGGGAGGGAGGGTAACACAAGAGGGAAGAGATATGGGGACATAGGTATATGTATAACTGATTCACTTTGTTATAAAGCAGAAACTAACACACCATTGTAAAGCAGTTATACTCCAAAAAAGATGTTAAAAAGAAAAAAAATGAACCTAATCATTCGGGTTCTAGGTGGCTGCCTATTCACACTTTTACAGATATCAAAGTCTCAGGCAGAAGTCGGTTTTTAACAAATATCACTTTTTTGACCAAAAAAAAAAAATGTAAAAATATATATATTCTAATGTTATTTTAAATATTTCAAAAAAATTCAGTCACTGGTCAAAATCAAATGGATTGTGGAAGGAGAGATAAAAGTAAAGTAAACCTATTGCAAAAAGATTTAATTTTACTGCATGATAGATTCCTCTACTCTATATAGCTGTTCCACTTCCACAGAGCACCAGGTTAAAGTTAAAGCATTGCAGAGAGACAGCCAGAAACAGATAGTCCTGGGATGAGGATAAGAGAGTAATTAAAACATGGCTAGAAATGGATAAAAATCAGGAATATATTACAAAAAATACCCTACTTCTCTATATATAGAGGAAAAACAGGAGCACACTGGAATTTTTGGAAAACAGAATTGAGATTCTTGACTTACACAGCCAGTTTTCATTTTAGGCTACCTGGTAAAAGCAGTAGTGATGTAATAAAGCAATTTTAAAGATCCTCATGTCATTTTTTGGCTCCCAAATTTTGATGATTTGTATTGGTTATCTATTTTAAAGTGCTAGTTAATATTAATTACTACCACTATGAATGATTTCATGAGACTCATCATATAATTTGTATTGTAAGAAGGAGATGATATTCACAAATTGCTAAAAGAATAAAAATAAGACTAAGAATATGTATGAAGTGGTAAATTCTACCAAATATTCAAAAATGATTCAATACCTATCATTCTCAAAATCTTCCAAAAAATTGAAGAGGAGAGAACACTTGCTAATGCATTTTATAAGGCCAACATTATCTTGATACCAAACCCAGACAAGCACAAGACAAAAAAATAAAATTATATGCCAATATCTTTAATGAACATAAACGGAAAAGTCCTCAACAAAATAGTAGCAATTTTGAATTCCCTGGTGGTCCAGTGGTTAGGACTCCAAGCTTTTATTGCTGAGGGCCCAGGTTCAATCCCTGGTTGGAGAACTAAGATCCCACAAGCCACACAGCATGGCCAAAAAAAAAAACATTAGCAAACCAAATACAACAGTACATTAAAAGGATCATACGCCATGATAGTGGGATTTATTCCAGGAATGCAAGGATTGTTCAGTATCTGCAAATCAATCAACATGATATACCACATTAACAAAACAAAGGATAAAAATCACATGATTATCTCAACAGATGCAGAAAAAGCATTTGACAAGATTCAACACCTATTTATAATAAAAGCTCTCAATAAAATGGGTATAGAAGTAAGGTACCGTAACATAAGAAAGGCTATTTATGACAAACCCACTAGCATCATACTCAATGATGAAAAATTAAAAGCTATCCCTCTAAGATCAGAAACAAAACAAGGATGCCCACTCTCACCACTCATATTCTACTTGGTATTAGAAGTCCTAGCCAGAGCAATTAGACATGAAAAAGAAATAAAAGACACCCAAATTGGAAAAGAAGAAGTAAAACTGTCCCTATCTGCTGATGATAGTATTTTATATATAGAAAATCCTAAAGTTGCCACCAAAAAGCTATTAAAAATAATAAATGAATACAGTCAAGTTGCAGGGTACAAAATCAGTATACAAAAATCTGTTTTGTGTTTCTATACACTAACAACAAACTAGCAGAAAGTGAAATTTAAAAAAAATCACATTTACAATCACAACAAAAAGAATAAAATACCTAGGAATAAATTCAACCAAGGAGGTGAAAGACGTGTAGATCGAAAACTATAAGACACTGTTGAAAAAACTGAAGACATGAAGAAATAGAAAGATATTCTGTGTTCACAGATTGCAAGAATTACAACTGTTAAAATGTCCATATTACCTAAAGCAATCTACAGATTCAGTGCAATCTCTATCAAAATCTCAATAATAGGGCTTCCCTGGTGGCACAGTGGTTGAGAGTCCGTCTGCCGATGCAGAGGACAAGGGTTTGTGCCCCGGTCCGGGAAGATCCCACATGCCGCGGAGCGGCTTGGCCCGTGTGCCATGGCCGCTGAGCCTGAGCGTCCGGAGCCTGTGCTCCGCAACGGGAGAGGCCACAACAGTGAGAGGCCCACACACCGTAAAAAAAAAAAAAAAAAAAAAATGTCAATAATATTTTTCACAAAAATAGACAAAAAAAATGCTAAAATTTGTATGGAACCAATAATAGCCAAAGCAATCCCGAGGGAAAAAAAAAGTTCAAGGTATCACATTCCCTTATTTCATATTATACTACAAAGCTATACTAACCAAGACAGCATGGTATTGGCAGAAAAACAGACAGATCAATGGAACAGAACTGAAAGTCCAGATATAAACTCTCACATATATGGACAATTAATTTATATTAAAGGAGTAAAGAACATACAATGGATAAAGGACAGTCTCTTCAATAAATGGTGTTGGGAAAACTGGACAGCCACATGCAGAAGAATGAAACTAGATCACTATCTTACACCATATACAAAAAAGTTAACTCAAAATGGATTAAAGACTTGAATGTAAGAACTGAAACCATAAAAATCCTAGAAAAAAACATAGGCAGCAGTATGCTCTCATCAGCTTTAGCAATATCATTCTAGATATGTCTCCTAAGGCAAGGGAAATGAAAACAAAATACACAAATGGGACTACATCAAACTAAAAAGCTTCTGCACAGCAAAAGAAATCAACAAAACAAAAGGACAACATACCAAATGGGAGAAGACATTTGCAAATCATATATCTATAAGCCGCCAATATCCATAACATAAAAGAACTCATACAACTCAACAACAACAAACAACTCAATTAAAAAGTGGGCAGAGGATCATTTTTCCCCAAGAAGAAATAAAGACAGCCAACAGGCACATGAAAAGGTGTTCAACATCACCAATTATTAGAAAAACGCAAGTTAAAAAAGCAATGAAATATTATCTTGTTACCAAACCAGGTCCATTTGTCTAAGGCGCAGCAAGCCAAACGCTGAGACAAAGACTTGCAGCAGAGAAAGGGTTTATTCACGAGGCAGCCAAGCAAAGAGACGGGAGAACAAATCTCAAATCCACCTCCCCAAAGATGAAGGGCTTGGGATACTTCTGGGTAAAGCTGAGGTATAGGGAGTGTGGGGAAAGTAATTGGAGACAAGAAAAACGTGAGGTATCATCATTCTGCACAGGCGCAAGTAAGCTACATGCTTCTCCTCAGGATGCACGTTCTGTAGGTGGAGTTTTGGGCCTTCTGACGTCAAAAGGTCACTGATTGTACATTCATGCATGCCCATCTGGAGGGTTGGTGATCCCACCAGTCCTCACCAGATCAAACTCTAACTGGACACAGCTGACTCCAAGTTCCTGAAAAACAACTCAGGCAAACATTTTTTAGGCTACCTGATGCTTACAGAACAATTAAAGCAAGCTTGATCAGTGAAGGCAGGTTACAGTTCATTACTTATTAAGCAAGTTACAGTTTAATGGATCTAACTGATGACTACCCTCAGTCTCAATCTCATGTGCATTAGAATGGCTAATTATCAAAAAGACAACAAATAAGTATTGGTGAGAAGTGGAGAAAAGGGAACACTTGTGCACTATTGGTGGGAACCTAAACTGGTGCAGCCACTGTAGAAAACAGTATGGAGATTGCTCAAAAAATTAAGTATATACTTAATTTACTACCATATGATCCAGCTGTTCCACTTCTCCAAATTTAACCAAATATGAAAACACTAATTTGAAAAGATATATTATTGCACTGAACTCTGCAGGCCTGCAAGTCTTGGAGTTGCCAAGCCTTGACACTGAAGAAAGAGCCCAGAGACAGTGACATTGAGTAGTGATTTATTGGACAGGGGGATCTTACACAAAGGGTCATGGAGCTACACCCCACCATGTGGGGCAGATGCTGGGCAGGACATGACAACAGTCTTTGCTACTCAGGGGAGAAGGAGGCTACCATTTATAGGGGGAATTGATGTCAGGTGGGCTCATCAGTTACCAGGAGCTAACTAAGCCTTATAATTAAGACAACTGGATAGTCATGTGAGTGAAGCAGGGACTGGTCTAGCCGAGGATATACACAGAGCAAGAGAACAGGCATCTTGAGTGTAGCCTAACCATACATATATGCACCCCTATGTTCACTGCAGCATTATTTACAAGAGCCGAGATATGGAAACAACCTCACTGCCCATCAATAGATGAATGGATAAAGAAGATGTGGTATATACAAGCAATGGGATACTATTAAGCCATAAAAAAGATGAAATCTTGCCATTTTCAACACGGGTGGACCTTGAAGGTATTATGCTAAGTGAAATGAGCCAGAGAGAGAAAGACAAATACCCTATCAATTCACTCATATGTGGAATATAAAACACAAACAAACAAAAACAAAATAAATGAAAAAAAAACAAACCAAACAAAAACAAACATGTAGACACAGAGAACAGGGTAGTGGTTACAGAGGGAAAGGGCCAGGGGAGGGCAAAATGGTTAAAGAGGGTCAACTGTATGGTGATATATGGAAACCAGACTTTTGGTGGTGGGCATGCTATAGCGTATTCAGAAGTCGAATTAAAATGTACACATGAAATTTATATAATGTTATAAATCAATATTAGCTTGATTTTTTTTAAAAAGAAATTATTAAAAAAGAATATATGTGAAGTCTGTATATAAATAAAAATAAACAATCTCTGAAAGACTTTGTCTAACAACCATCTGTTGTCCTAAATCATTCTTGGTTTATATAATCAAGATACCAAGTATTAACGGTTATCCAAAAAAAATCAACCAGGACAACATTCAATTAAATAACTAGGATTAGCAGAGTGGGATATTTGAAATAAAGATTTTAAAATAATGAAATTAAGTACTTAAATTTTTAAAGCTCTTATTGACAAATATGAGATTAAGAAAACCACACTAATATTAATGCTAATAAATACTGAGAGTTTGGATTATTTCTTAACAATTACATTTCTGCATTCCTGGCAGATGCACTGAAATCCAGAATTACAGATTTGACTGCCCACTAGGCATCTCCCCCTAGATACCTCATAACCATCTCAAGTACTGCTGTTTTTCCTCCTAAAGGTGTTTATAATAGTCCTCTTTACGAGTACATTGAACCAACATCCACCCAATTGTTCCAGTCAAAAACTTTTTAGTAAGTCTTAATTCCTCCTTCTTTCACCTGATCCTCTCCATCCCTAAATCAAAGCCATCGGCAAGCAATGCTAGTTACATGTCGGACTGTGTCAATCCAATCCTATTGCTGAAACTCTTTACTGAACCAAGGTCTCCCCTCAGGTCACAACACGCCCACATGCCTTCTCCTGTAAAGACTTCACTTTCTCCTAGGATCCTCAACTTGATGAAAAAGGAGATGATCTGCTCCTTTGCTATCCAGACAGGAACCTCACCACCATTGTGACTTTTCACAATTTATCCATGGTCTCTAGCACCACCAGGTCCTTTCCTTTCAATTCCCCTAACACTATTCAAATTCTAACAATTTCCTGAGCCCATTTCAGGGTCCATCTATTCCATGACACCTATTACTAACATTCTCATTCATGCTGACTTCGACCTTCTCTGAACATAATTAAACCACTCAGGCACTTAATTCCTGCACTGCTACTTAACTTATTTCATGTGTATATATCTACTCTCCCTCAAATACAATAGAGTGCTAGTTCCTAGAGGCCAGGAATTATTTACTACAGTGCCTGTCACAATGCTCTATATGCTGTGGGTATTTTATAAATATTAAGTGAATTAAATAATCCTTTATAAAATGTTCCCTGATGCTTAGCACAGTGCTTTGCCTATAATAAGCACTGAGTAAATACCCAATGAATAAAAAGTTTTACAAATGTAAAGAGAAGAAAAATATAATCCAAAAAAGATATGATTTCCAAATATAATTTGGAACTTATCAACATGTCAGAATTCTGTTTTAAATTAATTCTGATACTCCAAAGAGACTTTCAGAGTCATTGCATTATTTACTGTGAATTATTCTTGAAGAACAAAGCTTGTTTGATGGTAAGGCTAGAAACAGCTATAAGAGCAAGTATTCCTTAAAATAGAAAACCTACGTTCTTTACCAGAGAAGACTAAAGACCAGTATTTTTCAAACAAACATAAGGAACATCACTTTCAAATGGGACAAAAGCATTCCTAGTACTGGTATAATCTGCTCCTTAGTGTGTTTAATTTCAAAAATAATATTCACAAATCCCCCCAAAAAAATTCTTTAAAAATTTTAACAACCTGAAACTATAAAATTTATACCTTTTACACAGACTTTTTTTGGCATGTCAAAAATACTGTCTAATTTTATTAGTTTTCCTTGACTTTTAGATTCAAAGTGCACCCAAAATGAGGGGGAGAGGACAGTTTCTTTCCTTAATGAATCATGCACTTACTTCCTGAAACACAGGAGCCTTAAGGGATACGTTACTGGCTTTCAGCAACCCGTGAACTTTGAGACTTTGGGCCAGAAATTAGAAACTTCCCTACGGAGTAAAATTCTTTTTTATCACTTTCACTTGCTGATTTCTTATTCTTTATGTTGGCAAAAAGACAAACTGCAAACTGGACAGTCAGTGACAAATAGATATCAAAGGACTACATTTTAAAAGTCTTTTATACGTTTCATATCTTGTCTTTTTATAGAATGGTAATATTTTAAAATATAATAAACATAAATTCGCCAGCTTTTCCTACAACGTAAATGTTCCTCTGTTAAAAAATAAAGCACATTTTGTGGAGAAATTGGAGCCATCATACGCTGCCTGTGGAGATGTTGAAATGGTGCAGAGGCTTTTGAAAACAGTTTGGCAGTTCTTCAAAAAGTTAAATATAGAGTTACCATGTGACCCAGAAATTCCATTATCTGGTCTTCATATATATACTCAAGCCCCATAATGGCTACTCACTTAACTTAAAAACACTATCTTCACATTTTGTAAGTTTAGCACATCAAAAATATTGCAGTATGTGTCGAAAATGGTACATGCCTGTGTGTACTCTAGTTTCTAAGGCAGTACAAGTTATAAAATTATCCAAAGAGATAATTTTCTTTCTCTCAAAAGAAAAGAGTTCTCCTTATCATTAGACTGAGAATAAATTGTCAATACAGGCAAGAGGCCTGATTTACTGATTGTTAAAAGATATTATCTCAGACTGTTGGAAAGTTAGCATGACCTCTAAGTTCTGATCTGTCTGATGTCTCCCTTCCTTCTGGGCTTGCAGATCCTGATAACAGGGCCCAGGTGGCTCTAGTCTCCTCCAGGAAGCCTTCAAACTTTGACCACCTTCAGTTCTGAGTTGATAGCATTCTTTTGGCAATTAATTACATACAGCCTTGTGATAAACCTTATATTATTTAATTTTTCATGTGTTTCTATAATGCCTCCCCAACTAAATTTGACACTTTTTGAGAAAATAACTATTATACCTCTTTGTTAGTATCACAGCATGAAACACAGTGTTCTATATATCTGATATATATATAACATGTATTTATTTAATTAATATTAACTATATTATATAAAAGTTATTTTGCTATTCTCACCTACAGTAGTAATTTTGCAATACAGTATACTAAAAATTCAGTCTCTCAGAAAAAAAGAAGTCTGAGAAAAATAAGAGATAGGGAACTACCATTTTTGAATGACTGACAGCATGGCACTGGTTAGCTCTTTCATACATTATCATGTTTCATCACCAGTTAAGCAAGATTCACTCGGAAAAGTGAGTTCAAGAAATATGAAACTGAGTTGTCACTATACCTGCTTTCAGATATTACTTCATACACAAAAATAGCATGTTTCTAAAAGAAACAGTGCTATAGTATAATGCAAAAAGGACTGGAAGATAAGGATGATGATAATATATTTAAACAGCATGTAACATTCACTTTGTAATTCCTAAACGCCAAGCAAGGTGCTAAACATTTCACATCTGTTATCTCCATTCTAATTCTGACTCTAGAACTTCCTCGCTACACAAACGAGTGGTACCAGTTCTCTGAACCTTATTTTCCACATTTGTAAAATAGAAATGATGTTTAAGTTACCTCTCACATGGTTGTTGTGGGGATCAAGTAAGAGGAGGCAAGGAAAAGTGTGAAAAGCGTTGAAAAATCGATCAAGCATTACAAAAATTCAATTGATAGCATTATTATTAAGAAAAACAGGGGCTTCCCTGGTGGTGCAGTGGTTGAGAATCCGCCTGCCAATGCAGGGGACACGGGTTCAAGCCCTGGTCCGGGAAGATCCCACATGCAGCGGAGGGACTAAGCCCGGGTGCCAAAACTACTGAGCCTGCACTCCAGAGCCCGCGAGCCGCAACCACTGAGCCCGCGTGCCACAACTACTGAAGCCTGCACGCCTAGGGCATGTGCTCCACAATAAGAGAAGTCACTGCAATGAGAAGCCCGTGCACCGCAACAAAGAGTAGCCCCCGCTCGCTGCAACTAGAGAAAGCCAGCACGCAGCAATGAAGACCCAACACAGCCAAAATTAAATAAACAAATTAAAAAAATTTTTTTAATTAAAAGAAAAACAACTTCTAAAGCAATTATTTAAAAAGTAGTCAGAGGTGCCTTCCCCGGTGGCACAGTGGGTGAGAGTCCGCCTGCCGATGCAGGGGACACAGATTCGTGCCCCAGTCCGGGAAGATCCCACATGCCGCGGAGCGGCTGGGCCTGTGAGCCATGGCCACTGAGCCTGCGTGTCCGGAGCCTGTGCTCCGCAACGGGAGAGGCCACAACAGTGAGAGGCCCGTGTACCGCAAAAAAAAAAAAAAAGTAGTCAGAGGACTTTCCTATATTTCATTAGAATCACCCAGTCACACCTACTCACAGTCCATCAAAACACAGTGTGTACCAGATTGTGTCTAATTCCCTGTGAATCATTTCAGGCAGGCATGTATCCCTATCACCATCAACAATATAAACAAGTATAAATATAAACACTTTATCTCTGAATATTTTTGGAATTCAATTTAAAAGAAAAAAAGTTCAACATCTAATAACACTTTTATGATTAACTCAGATTTCTTGCCAAATGTACTCTTAACACGGTGATGTAAGAGGAATAAAATGCAATATATTATGATGAACCTGAATTTCTTTGATTTTTGTTCTCCATTCTAAACTCACTTGTTTTTACTAAAATGTCACATAAACCAAAAGTGTTTACAACAAACATCACATCAAGGGTTAACCATACTTAACTGACAAAGCAAAATCTTTAGTTCTAGAGAGGAAGTTCTTGTTCCAGTAATTTCATCTTTTTCAGGTAGAAAAGAAATAAGAATATAAATACTAAGATTACAAAAGCAAAGTTAGTAAGGCAGTGTAACATGGCACTCAGCCCCGATCCTTTAGTAGGCATATATGCTTGAGATATATTTATATGATGGCTCCAAAGTATTTAAATTCAAGAATTACCAAACCATGTGGCTAGCACATTTTAACTAATGCTAAAAACCTGCTAAAAAACAAGCTTCCTATTCTACAAGTTTCATTACCTAATAGCATTTCCACTAATTGTTTTGGTTTTTTTAAAGATTTTTTTTTGATGTGGACCATTTTTTTAAGTCTTTATTGAATTTGTTACAATGTTGCTTCTGTTTTATGTTTTGGTTTTTTGGCCCTGAGGCACGTGGGATCTTAGTTCCCCAACCAGGGATCAAATCCACACGCTCCACATTGGAAGGCTAAGTCTTAACCACTGGACCGCCAGGGAATTGTTTTAAAAGCTTACACATCCAAATATCTTGCAAATTATAATACTTTACATTTTTTCAAATAAAAGCAATTAAAATCTAAAAATTGTTTTTTGTTTAACTACCTGTCTTTTACACTTCTTTACAGTAACCAGACACTAAACACAGGGCTCTATAGATAAGTCATTTGTTTTCCAGCAGATGGCATCTATTAGTGGCTATGTTCATCTGACATTAAATATCCTCTACAACCCACAATCCTATGCAAAACTGTGGATTTTTGCCTCTCATGTCCTTATCAACACAATTTTTGAAAATTAAGTGAGGTAAAATGAAAATATCTTTATTTGCACTGTAGCTTTGGGGAAAAGAGCAGAGAAATTGAATTAATCATAGGAAAATTTCCTAAAATAAAATTTATAGGTCCTGTAATATACATTATAATATCAGTTTACCAAATATAAACCCAAATGAATTGCTGCTGTGTATCCAATTACATTTTATGAAAATTCAAATATTGTAAATAAATAATATAGACAATATGCCAATATACAATATTAATGTACTTTCAGGGATAATGAAAATGATACTTTTAGTTTACATATACAGGGATCAAAGCCAGGATGTTACACATTCTTCAGAGAAAAGTCTTCGGTGAGATCTCCTAAAACATTAGCATTTGTCATAATTGATTCCCTTACTTGAGAAAGTGAATTGCTATGCCTTTCTGCAGATTTAGGATAAAGGAAGTGAGTTCAAAACACTGATAGGATAGTTTGAAATCAGGAATTGTGATACCTCCAATTTTGTTCTTTTTTCTCAGGATTGCTTTTGCTACTCGGGGTCTTTTGTGTTTCCACACAAATTTTAGGATTGTTTCTTTTATTTCTGTGAAGAATTCCTTTGGTATTTTGATGGGGATTGTGTTGAATCTCTAGATGGCTTTGGGTGGTATGGTCATTTTAACAATATTAATTCTTGTGATCCATGAAGAAGGGATGCCTTTCCCTTTGTATTTTCCTCAATTGCTTTCAGCAAAGTCTTGCAGTTTTCATCTTCCAGATCTTTTACTTTTCTGGTAAATTTATTCCTAAATATTTTATTGTTTTTGATGCTATTGTGAATGGGATAGTTTTCTTTATTTCTTATTCCAATGCTTCCTCATTAATGTAAAGGAATGCCACAGATTTCTATAAGTTGATTTTGTAACCTGCTACTTTTCTAAAATCATCAATTAATTACAACAATGTTTTGATTCACTCTTTGGGATTTCCTTATATATTGGGATATATAAGATCACAGCATCAGCAAGCCATAGTAATAAAAAACAATGTGGCGTTGGCACCAAAATAGACAACTAGACCAATGGAACAGAATAGAGAGTCCAGAATTAAAACACGGCCTTTATGGTCAGCTAATATTCAACAAGGGAACCAAGAACCCAATGGGGAAAAGATAGTCTCTTCAATGGGGAAAAGATAGTCTCTTCAACAAATGGTGCTGGGAAAACTGGAGAAATACATGCAGAACAATGAAATTAGACCCCTTTCTCACACTATTCATAAAAATTAACTCAAAATGGATCAAAAACTTAAACATAAGACCTAATACCATAACACTCCTAAAGAAAACACAGAGAAGAAGCCCAAATATATTGGTCTTGCCAATGATATTTTGGATATGACATCAAAAGCAAAATCAATACAAATAAAAATCAACAACTGGGAATACATCAAACTCAAAAGCTTCTGCACTGCAAAATAAATAATTAACAAAATGCAATGGCTGCCTACAGACTTGGAGGAAATTTTTACAAGCCATATATCAGATAAGGGGTTAATATTCAAAATATATAAAGAACACAACTTTTTTTGAATTTTATTTTACTTATATTTTTATACAGCAGGTTTTTACTAGTTATCCATTTTATACATATTAGTGTATATATGTCAATCCCACTCTCCCAATTCATCACACCACCACCAGCACCACACCCTGCCATTAACTCCCCTTGGTGCCTATACATTTGTTCTCTACGTCTGTGTCTCAATTTCTGACCTGCAAATCAGTTCATCTGTACCATGTTCTAGGTTCCACATATATGCGTTAATATACGATATTTGTTTTTCTCTCTCTCACTTACTTCACGCTGTATGACAGTCTCTAGATCCATCCACGTCTCTACAAATGACCCAATTTCACTCCTTTTTATGTCTGAGTAATATTCCATTGTATATATGTACCACATCTTTATCCATTCGTCTGTTGATGGACATTTAAGTTGCTTCCATGACCTGGCTATTGTAAATAGTGCTGCAATGAACGTAGGATTCCATGTGTCTTTTTGAATTATGGTTTTCTGGGTATATGCCCAGTAGTGGGATTGCTGGGTCATATGGTAATTCTATTTTTAGTTTTTTAAGGAACCTCCATACTGTTGTCCATAGTGACTGTATCAATTTACATTCCCACCAACAGTGCAAGAGGGTTCCCTTTTCTCCACACCCTCTCCAGCATTTATCGTTTGTAGATTTTTTGATGATGGCCACTTAACTGGTGTGAGGTGATACCTCATTGTAGTTTTGATTTGCATTTCTCTAATAATTAGTGATGTTGAGCAGCTTTTCATGTGCTTCTTGCCATCTGTCTGTCTTCTTTGGAGAAATGTCTATTGAGGTCTTCTGCCCATTTATGGATTGGGTTGTTTGTTTTTTTAATATCGAGCTGCATGAGCTGTTTATATATTTTGGAAATTAATCCTTGTCCACTGAATCGTTTGCAAATATTTTCTCCCATTCTGAGGGCTGTCTTTTCGTCTTGTTTGTAGTTTCCTTTGCTTTGCAAAAGCTTTTAAGTTTCATTAGGTCCCATTTGTTTATTTTTGTTTTTACTTCTAGGAGGTGGGTCAAAAAAGGTCTTGCTGTGATTTATGTGAAACAGTGTTCTTCCTACGTTTTGCTCTAAGAGTTTCACAGTGTCCAGTCTTACATTTAGGTCTCTAATCATTTTGAGTTTATTTTTGTGTATGGTGTTAGGGAGTGTTCTAATTTCATTCTTTTACATGCAGCTGTCCAGTTTTCCCAGCATCACTTATTGAAGAGGCTGTCTTTTCTCCATTGTATATCCTTGCCTCCTCTGTCATTGATTAGTTGACCATAGGTGCGTGGATTTATCTCAGGGCTTTCTATCCTATTCCATTGACCTATATTTCTATTTTTATGCCCGTACCATATTGTCTTGATGACTGTAGCTTTGTAGTATTGTCTGAAGTAAGGGAGTCTGATTTCTCCAGCTCGGTTTTTGTCCCTCAAGACTGCCTTGGCTATTCGGGGTCTTTTCTGTCTCCACACAAATTTAAAGATTTTTTGTTCTAATTCTGTAAAAAATGCCATTGGTAATTTGATAGGGATTGCTCTGAATCTGTAGATAGCTCTGGGTAGTATAGTCATTTTCACAATATTGATTCTTCCAATCCAGGAACAAGGTATGTCTCTCTATCTGTTTGTATCATCTTTAATTTCTTTCAGCAGTGTCTTACAGTTTTGTGCATAAAGTTCTTTTGTATCCCTACATAGGCTTATTCCTGGTATTTTATTCTGTTTTGCTGCAGTGGTAAATGGGAGTGTTTCCTTGATTTCTCTTTCAGATTTTTCATTATTAGTGTATAAGAATGCAAGAGATTTCTGTGCATTAATTTTTTATCTTGCAACTTTACCAAATTCACTGATTAACTCTAATAGTTTTCAGGTGGCATCTTTAGGATTCTCTATGTATAGTATCATGTCATCTGCAAACAGTGACAGTTTACTTCTTTTCCAATTTGGATTCCTTTTATTTCTTTTTCATCTCCGATTGCCATTGCTAGGACTTCCAAAACTATGTTGAATAATAGTGGAGAGAGAGGACATCCTTGTCTTGTTCCTGATCTTAGAGGAAATGCTTTCAGTTTTTCACCATTGAGAATGATGTTTGCTGTGGGTTGTCATATATGGCCTTTATTATGTTGAGGTAGGTTCCCTCTCTGCCCACTTTCCGGAGAGTTTTTATCATAAATCGGTGTTAAATTTTTTCAAAAGCTTTTTCTGCATCTATTGAGATGATCATACGGTTTTTATTCTTCAATTTGTTAATATGGTTTACCACTTTGATTGATTTGAGTATATTGAAGAATACTTGCAACCCTGGGATAAATCCCACTTGATCATGGTATATGATTCTTTTAATGTGTTGTTGGATTCTGTTTGCTAGTATTTTGTTGAGGATTTTTGCATCTATAATCATCAGTGATATTGGCCTGTAATTTTCATTTTTTGTGACATCTTTGCCTGGTTTTGGTATCAGGGTGATGGTGGACTCATAGAATGAGTTTGTGAGTGTTCCTTCCTCTGCAATTATTTGGAAGAGTTTGAGAAAGACAGGTGTTAGCTCTTCTCTAAATGTTGATAGAATTCACCTGTGACGCCATCTGGTCCTGGACTTTTGTTTGTTGGAAGATTTTTAATCACAGTTTCAATTTCATTACTTGTGATTGGTCTGTTCATATTTTCTATTTCTTCCTGGTTCAGTCTTGGAAGGTGGTACCTTTCTAAGAACTTGTCCATTTCTTCCAAGTTGTCCATTTTACTGGCATAGAGTTGCTTGTAGTAATCTGTCATGATCCTTTGTATTTCTGCACTGTCTGTTGTAACTTTTTTTTCATTTCTCATTTTATTGATTTGAGTCCTCTCCCTCTTTTTCTTGATGAGTCTGGCCAATGGTTTATCAATTTCGTTTATCTTCTCAAAGAACCAGCTTTTAGTTTTATTGATTTTGCTATTGTTTTCTTTGTTTCTATTTCATTTATTTCTGCTCTGATCTTTATGATTTCTTTCCTTCTACTAACGTTGGGTTTTGTTTCTTCTTCTTTCTCTAGTTCCTTTAGGTGTAAGGTTGGATTGTTTACTTGAGATTTTTCTTGTTTCTTGAGGTAGGCTTGTATTGCTATAAACTTCCCTCTTAGAACTGCTTTTGCTGCATCCCATAGGTTTTGGATCGTCGTGTTTTCATTGTCATTTGTCTCTAGGTATTTTCTGATTTCCTCTTTGATTTCTTCAGTCATCTCTTGGTTACTTAGTAACGTATGGCTTAGCCTCCATATGTTTGTGCTTTTTTACACTTTTTTCCCTGTAATTGATTTCTAATCTCATAGTTTTGTGGTCAAAAAAGATGCTTGTATGATTTCAATTTTCTTAAATTTACTGAGGCGTGCTTTGTGATATGATCTATCCTGGAGAATGTTCCATGCACACTTGAGAAGAAAGCATAACCTCCTCTTTTTGGATGGAATGTCCTATAAATATCAATTAAATCTATCTGGTCTATTGTGTCATTTAAAGCTTCTGTTTCCTTATTAATTTTCTGTTTGGATGATCTGTCCATTGGTGTAAGTGAGGTGTTGAAGTCCCCCACTATTATTTTGTTACTGCTTTTTTCGGGGGGGTTTTTTTTGCGGTACATGGGCCTCTCACTGTTGTGGCCTCTCCTGTTGCAGAGCACATGCTCTGGACGTGCAGGCTCAGCGGCCATGGCTCACGGGCCTAGCCCCTCTGCGGCACATGGGATCTGCCCGGACCGGGGCACAAACCCACGTCTCCTGCATCGGCAGGTGGACTCTCAACCACTGCGCCACCAGGGAAGCCCTATTTTGTTACTGTTGATTTCCTATTTTATAGCTGTTAGCAGTTGTCTTATGTATTGAGGTTCTCCTATGTTGCGCGCATATGTATTTATACTTGTTATATCTTCTTTTTGGATTCATCCCTTGATCATTATGTAGTGTCCTCTCTTGTAGCATACTTTAAAGTCTATTTTATCTGATATGAGTATTGCTACTCCAGCTTTCTTTTGATTTCCATTTCCATGGAATATCTTTCTCCATCCCCTCACTTTCAGTCTGTATGTGTCCCTAGGTCTGAAGTGGGTCTCTTGTAGACAGCATATATATGGGTCTTGTTTTTCTATCCATTCAGTGAGCCTGTCTTTTGGTTGGAGCATTTAATCCATTCACATTTAAGGTAATTATCGGTATGTATGTTCCTATTACCATTTTCTTAATTGTTTTGGGTTTGTTTTTGTAGGTGCTTTTCTCCTGTTGTGTTTCCCACTTAGAGAACTTCCTTTAGCATTTGTTGTAGAGCTGGTTTGGTGGTGCTGAATTCTCTTAGCTTTTGCTTGTCTGTAAAGCTTTTGATTTCTCCATTGAATCTGAATGAGATCCTTGCTGGGTAGAGTAATCTTGGTTGTAGGTTCTTCCCTTCCATCACTTTAAATATGTCATGCCACTCCTTTCTGGCTTGCAGAGTTTCTGCTGAGAAATCAGCTGTTAACCTTATGGGAGTTCCCTTGTATGTTATTTGTCATTTTTCCCTTGCTTCTTTCAATAATTTTTCTTTGTCTTTAATTTTTGACAATTTGATTACTGTGTGTCTCGGCATGTTTCTCCTTGGGTTTATCCTGCCTGGGACTCTCTGAACTTCTTGGACTTGGGCGGCTATTTCCTTTCCCATGTTAGAGAAGTTTTTGGCTATAATCTCTTCAAATATTTTCTCTGGTCCTTTCTCTCTCTCTTCTCCTTCTGGGACCCCGATAATGTGAATGTTGTTGTGTTTAATGTTGTCCCAGAGGTCTCTTAGGCTTTATTCATTTCTTTTCATCCTTTTTTCTTTATTCTGTTCCACAGCAGTGAATTCCACCATTCTGTCTTCCAGGTCACTTATCCGTTCTTCTACCTCAGTTGTTCTTCTATTGATTCCTTCTAGTGTATTTTTCATTTCAGGTATTGTATTGCTTGTCTCTGTTTGTTTGTTCTTTAATTCTTCTAGGTCTTTGTTAAACATTTCTTGGATCTTCTCCATCTTTGCCTCCATTCTTTTTCCGAGGTCCTGAATCATCTACACTATCATTCTTCTGAATTCTTTTTCTGGAAGGTTGCCTATCTCCACTTCATTTAGTTGTTTTTCTGGGAGTTTATATTGTTCCTTCATCTGGTACATAGTCCTCTGCCTTTTTATCTTGTCTATCTCTCTGTGAATGTGGTTTGTGTTCCACAGGCTGCAGGATTGTAGTTCCTCTTGCTTCTGCTGTATGCCCTCTGGTGGATGAGGCAATCTAAAAGGCTTATGCAAGTTTCCTGATCCGAGGGGCTGGTGGTGGGTAGAGCTGGCTGTTGTTCTGGTGGGCAGAGCTCAGTAAAACTTTAATCCGCTTGTCTGCTGATGGGTGGGGCTGCCTTCCCTCCCTGTTGGTTGTTTGGCCGGAGGCGGGCCCAGCACTGGAGACTACCCAGGCTCTTTGGTGGGGCTAATGGCGGTCTCTGGGAGGGCTCACACCAAGGAGTACTCCCCAGAATTTCTGCTTCCAGTGCCCTTGTCCTCACTGTGAGACACAGCCACCCCCCACCTCTGCAGGAGACCCTCCAACTCTAGGAGATAGGTCTGATTCAGGCTCCTCTGGGGTCACTGCTCCTTCCCCTGGGACCCTATGTGCACACTACTTTGTGTGTGCCCTCCAAGAATGGAGTCTCTGTTTCCCCCAGGGCTGTCGAAATGCTGCAATCAAATCCCGCTAGCCTTCAAAGTATGATTCTCTAGGAATTCCTCCTTCCCTTGCCGGGCCCCCAGGTTGGGAAGCCTAACGTGGGGCTCAGAACCTTCACTCCAGTGGGTGGACTTCTGTGGTGTAAGTGTTCTCCAGTTAGTGAGTCACCCACCCAGCAGTTATGGGATTCGATTTTATTGTGATTACACCCCTCCTGCCATCTCATTGTGGCCTCTCCTTTGTCTTTGGATATGGAGTATCTTTTTTGGTGAGTTCCAGTGTCTTCCTGTCGATGACTGTTCAGCAGTTAATGTGATTTCAGCACTCTCACAAGAGGGAGTGAGAGCATGTCCTTCTACTCCACCACCTTGAACCAATAGCGAACTAACACAATTTAATAACTAAAAAATGATTTTAAAATGGGCAGGGAGGACCTTCAAGATGGCAGAGGAGTAAGATGTGGAGATCACCTTCCTCCCTAAAAATACATCAGAAATACATCTACATGTGGAACAACTCCTACAGAACACCTACTGAACCCTGGCAGAAGACCTCAGCCTTCCCAGAAGGCAAGAAAATCCGCGCATACCTGGGTAGGGCAAAAGAAAAAAGAAAACACAAAGAGAAAAGAATAGGGATGGGACCTGCACCTCTGGGAGGGAGCTGTAAAGGAGGAAATGTTTCCACACACTAGGAACCTCTTCACTGGCAGAGACGGGGGATGGGCGGGGGGAGCCACAGAGGAAAGCGCAGCAACAGGGGTGCAGAGGGCAAAGTGGAGAGATTCCCGCACAGAGGATCGGTGCTGACCGGCACTCACCAGCCCAAGAGGTTTGTCTGCGCATCGACCGGGGCGGGTAGGGGCTGAGAGCTGAGGCTCAGGCTTCAGAGGTCGGACCCCAGGGAGAGGACTGGGGTTGGCTGTGTGAAGACAGCCTGAGGGGGCTAGTGAGCCACAGCTAGCCGGTAGGGAGACTAGGAAAAAGTCTTGACCTGCCAAAGAGGCAAGAGACCATTGTCTAAGGTGCCCAAGGAGACGGGATTCCTTCCCCATGTGCCCACAGAAGGCAGAGCACTGCCTAACCAAGCTCCAGAGGTGGGTGCGAACCATGGTTATCAGCTAAGACCCCAGAGACGTGTATGAAACCGATGATGCCGCTGCTACCGCTACCAAGAATCCTGTGTGGGAATAAAGACGCAGACCTCCTAGAGAACGGACTTGAGGTTATGGGGAGGGGGAAGGGTGAGCTGTGACAGGGCGAGAGAGAGTCATGGGCATATACACACTAACAAACGTAGTAAGGTAGATAGCTAGTGGGAAGCAGCCGCATGGCACAGGGATATTGGCTCGGTGCTTTGTGACAGCCTGGAGGGGTGGGATAGGGAGGGTGGGAGGGAGGGAGACGCAACAGGGAAGACATATGGGAACATATGTTTATGTATGACTGATTCACTTTGTTATAAAGCAGAAACTAACACACCATTGTAAAGCAATTATACCCCAATAAAGATGTTAAAAAAAAAAAAAAAAAAGAATCCTCTGTGCAAGCACAGGTCACTATCCACACCACCCCCCCACCCTGAGAGCCTGTGCAGCCTGCCACTGCCAGGGTCCCATGATCCAGGGACAACTTTCCTAGGAAAACACGAGGGGCACATCAGGCTGTTGCAACATCACGCTAGCATCTGCCAACACCCTGCATTCCAATTATGACTACCGTACCCCTCCCTCTCCCCGGCCTGAGTGAGCAAGAGCACCTTAGTCAGCCACTGCTTTAACCCCCTCCTGTCTCAGCAAGGAACAGATGCCTGACGGCAACCTACATGCAGAGGCGGGGCCAAATCCAAAGCTGAACCCCAGGAGCTGTGTGACCAAAGAAAGAGAAAGGGAAATTTCCCCATGCAGCCTCAGGAGCAGCGGATTAAATCCCCACGATCAACTTGATGTACCCTGCATCTGTGGAATACATTAATAGACAACAAATCATCCCAAAATTGAGGTGGAGGATTTTGGGTGCAACTGTAGATGTGGGGTTTGCTGTCGGCAACTGATTTGTTTCTGACTTTTATGTTTATCATAATTTAGTTTTTAGTGCTTGTTATCATTGGTGGATTTTCTTATTGGTTTGGTTGCTCTCTTCTTTTTTTTATTTTTGTTTTATTTTTATTTTATTTTATTTTTTTTGCAGTACGTGGGCCCCTCGCTGCTGTGGCCTCTCCCGTTGCGGAGCACAGGCTCAGGACACACAGGCTCAGCAGCAATGGCTCACGGGCCCAGCCACTCCGCGGCATGTGGGATCCTCCCAGACCGGGGCACGAACCCGCGTCCCCTGCATCAGCAGGCGGACTCTCAACCACTGCGCCACCAGAGAAGCCCTATTTTTGTTTTATTTTAATAATTTTTTTTCTTTCTTTTCTTCTACCTTGTCTTCTGAGCCATGTGGCTGACAGGGTGTTGGTGCTATGACCTGGTGTCAGGCCTGACCCTCCGAGGTGGGAGAGCTGAGAGCAGGACGTTGGACCACCAGACACCTCCTGGCCCCACACAATATCAATTGGCAAGAATTCTCCGAGACATCTCCAACTCAATGCTAAGACCCAGATCCACGCAACGGCCAGCAAGCTCCAGTGCTGGACATCCCATTCCAAACCACTAGCAAGACAGGAACACAACCCCACCCATTAGCAGAGAGGCTGCCTAAAATCATAGTAAGTCCACATACACCCCAAAACACACCACCAGATACGGTCTTTCCCACCAGAAAGACAAGATCCAGCCCCACCCAACGAAACACAGGCACCAGTCCCCTCCACCAGGAAGCCTACACAAGCCACTGAAACAACCTCATTCACTGCGGGCAGACACCAAAAACAATGGGAACTACAAGCCAGCAGCCTGCAAAAAGGAGACCCCAAACACAGTAAGTTAAACAAAATGAGAAGACACAGAAATATGCAGCAGATGAAGGAGCAAGGTAAAAACCCACCAGACCAAACAAAAGAAGAGGAAACAGGCAGTCTACCTGAAAAAGAATTCAGAGTAATGACAGTAAAGATGACCTAAAATCTTGGATATAGAATGGAGAAAATACAAGAAACGTTTAACAAGGACCTATAAGAACTAAAGAACAAACAAAAGATGAAAAACAAAATAAATAAAATTTAAAATTCTCTAGAAGGAATCAATAGCAGTATAACTGAGGAAGAAGAATGGATAAGTGATCTGGAAGATAAAATAGTGGAAATAACTGCAGCAGAGCCGAATAAAGAAAAAAGAATGAAAAGAATTGAGGACAGTCTCAAGAGACCTCTGGGACAACATTAAACACCCCAACATTCGAATCATAGGGGTCCCAGAAGAATAAGAGAAAAAGAAAGGGTCTGAGAAAATATTTGAAGAGATTATAGTTGAAAACTTCCCTAACATGGGAAAGGAAATAGTCAATCAAGTCCGGGAAGTGCGGAGAGGCCCATACAGGATAAATCCAAGGAGAAACACACCAAGACACACACTAATCAAACTATCAAAAATTAAATACAAAGAAAAACAATTAAGCAGCAAGAGAAAAGCAACAAATAACATACAAGGGAATTCCCATAAAGTTAACAGCTGATCTTTCAGCAGAAACTCTGCAAGCCAGAAGGGAGTGGCAGGAAATGTTCCAAGTGATGAAAGGGAGAAACTTAAAACCAAGATTACTCTACTCGGCAAGGTACTCATTCAGATTCGACAGAAAAATTAAAACCTTTACAGACAAGCAAAAGCTAAGAGAATTCAGCACCATTAAGCCACCTATACAACAAATGCTAAGGGAACTTCTCTAGGCAGGAAACACAAGAGAAGGAAAAGACCTACAAAAACAAACCCAAAACAATTAAGAAAATGGTAATAGGAACACACCTATGGACAATTACCTTAAATGTAAATGGATTAAATGCTCCAACCAAAAGACACAGACTGGCTGAATGGATACAAGAACAAGACCCGTACACATGCTGTCTACAAGAGACCCACTTCAGACCTAGGGACACATACAGACTGAAAGTGAGGCGATGGAAAAAGATATTCCATGCAAATGGAAATCAAAAGAAAGCTGGAGTGGCAATTCTCATATCAGACAAAATAGACTTTAAAATAAAGACTATTACAAGAGACAAAGAAGGCCACTACATAATAATCAAGGGATCAATCTGAGAAGAAGATATAACAATTGTAAATATTTATGTACACAACATAGGAGCACCTCAATACATAACGCAAATGCTAACAGCCATAAAAGGGGAAATCACCAGTAAAACAATAATAGTAGGGGACTTTAACACCCTACTTTCACCAATGGACAGATCATCCAAAATTAAAATAAATAAGAAAACACAAGCTTTAACTGACACATTAGACAAGATGGACTTAATTGATATTTATAGGACATTCCATCCAGAATCAACAGAATACACTTTCTTCTCAAGTGCTCATGGAACATTCTCCAGGAGAGATCATATCTTGGGTCACAAATCAAGCCTTGGTAAATTTAAGAAAATTGAAATCATATCAAGTATCTTTTCCGACCACAATGCTACGAGACTATATATCAATTACAGGAAAAAAAAACTGTAAAAAATACAAACGCATGGAGTTTACACAAAAATCTGAAAGAGAAATTAAGGGAACACTCCCATTTACCACTGCAACAAAAAGAATAAAATACCTAGGAATAAACCTACCTAAGGAGACAAAAGACCTGTATGCAGAAAACTATAAGACACTGATGAAAGAAATTAAACATGATATAAACAGATAGAGAGATATACCATGTTCTTGGATTGGAAGAATCAACATTGTGAAAACAACTATACTACCCAAAGCAATCTACAGATTCAACGCAATCCCTATCAAACTACCAATGGCATTTTTTTACAGAATTAGAACAAAAAATTTCACAATGTGTATGGAAACATAAAAGACCCCGAATAGCCAAAGCAATTCTGAGAAAGAAAAACGTAGCTGAAGGAAACGTAGCCCCCTTACTTCAGACTATTCTACAAAGCTACAGTAATAAAGATAGTATGGTACTTGCATAAAAACAGAAATATAGATCAATGGAACAGGATAGGAAGCCCAGAGATAAACCCACACAATATGGTCACCTTATCTTTGACAAAGGAGGCAAGTATATACCATGGAGAAAAGACAGCCTCTTAAGGAAGTGGTGCTGGGAAAACTGGACAGCTACATGTAAAAGAATGAAATTACAACACTTCCTAACCATCATACACAAAAATAAACTCAAAATGGATTAAAGACATAAATGTAAGGCCAGACACTATCAAACTGTTAGAGGAAAACATAGGCAGAACACTCTATGACATAAATCACAGCAAGATCCTTTTTGACGCACCTCCTAGAGAAAAGGAAATAAAAACAAAAATAAACAAATGGGACCTAAGGAAACTTAAAAGCTTTTGCACAGCAAAGGAAACTATAAACAAGACGAAAAATCAACCCTCACAATGGGAGAAAATATTTGTAAATGAATCAATGGACAGAGGATTAATCTCCAAAATATACAAGCAGCTCATGCAGCTCAACATCAAAAAAACAAACAACCCAATCCAAAAATGGGTGGAAGACCTAAATAGACGCTTCTCCAAAGAAGATATACAGATTGCCAACAAACACAAGAAAGGATGCTCAACATCACTAATCATTAGAGAACGGCAAATCAAAACTACAGTGAGATATCATCTCACACCAGTCAGAATGGCCATCATGAAAAAACTACAAACTATAGGGCTTCCCTGGTGGCACAGTGGTTGAGAGTCCACCTGCCGATGCAGCGGACATGGGTTTATGCCCCGGTCCGGGAAGATCCCACATGCCACGGACCGGCTGGGCCCGTGAGCCATGGCCACTGAGCCTGCGTGTCCGGAGCCTGTGCTCTGCAATGGGAGAGGCCACAACAGTGAGAGGCCTGCGTACCACAAAACAAACAAACAAACAAAAAAACCCTACAAACTATAAATGCTGGGAGGGTATGGAGAAACGGGAACCCTCTTGCACTGTTGGTAGGAATGTAAACTGATACAGCCACTATGGAGAAAAGTGTGGAAGTAAAAACAGAACTACCATACGACCCAGCTATCCTACTATTGGGCATATACCCTGAGAAAACCAAAATTCAAAAAGAGACATGTACCACAATATTCACTGCAGCACTATTTACAGTAGCCAGGACACGGAAGCAACCTAAGTGTCCATCAACAGAGGAATGGATCAAGAAGATGTGGCACATATATACAATGGAATATTACTCAGCCATAAAAATAAACAAAATCAAGTTATTTGTAGTGAGGTGGATGGACCTAGAGACTGTCATACAGAGTAAAGTAAGTCAGAAAGAGAAAAATACCATATGCTAACACACATATATGGAATCTTAAAAAAAAAATTGTTCTGATGTACCTAGGGGCAGGACAGGAATAAAGACGCAGACATAGAGAATGGACTTGAGGACACGGGGAGGGAGAAGGGTAAGCTGGGATGAAGTGAGAGAGTTAAACTGACATATATACACTACCAAATGTAAAACAGATAGCTAGTGGGAAGCAGCCGCACAGCACAGGGAGATCAGCTCCATGCTTTGTGACCACCTAGAGGGGTGAGATAGGCAGTGTGGGAGGGAGACACAAGAGGGAGGGGATATGGGGATATATGTATACGTATAGCTCACTTACTTTGTTATACAGCAGAAACTAACACAATATTGTGAAGCAACTGTACTCCAATAAAGATCTTAAAATAATAAAATAAAATAAAAATGGGCAGAAGGACTAAATAGACATTTTTCCAAAGAGGACATCAAAATGGTCAACAGACACATGAGAAGATGTTCAACATCACTAATCATCAGGGAACTGCAAAACCACAATGGGATATCACCTCACACCTGTTATGATGGCTATCATCAAGAAGACAAGAGACAACAGGTGCTGGTGAGGCTGTGGTGAAAAAGAAACCCTTATACAATATTGGGGAGAATGTAAATTAGTCCAACCACTCAGGAAAACAATATGAAAGATCCTCCAAAAATTAAAAATAGACCTACCATACGATCCAGGAGTTCCACTTCTCAAAATATACCCAAAGGAAATAAAAACAGTAATTCAATGAGATATATACACTCCCATGTTTACTACACCACTAGTCACAATAGCCAAAATATGGAAACAACCCAAATGCCCATCAACAAATAAATGGGTAAAAAACATGTACATTACAATGTAATATTTTTCACCCATGAAAAAGGAGTACATCCTGCCATTTGTGACAACATGAATGAACTTTGAACACACTAAATTAAGCAATATAAGCCAGACAGAGAAAGATAAGTACCATATGATAGCACTGATGTGCGAAATCTAAAAAACCAAACAGGTTAAATGTACAAAGTTGTAACAACTAAAAAACATAGAGATCTCATAGACAATAAGATTGTACTATAAGTATGTGATATAATAAATATCATTACAATGGCAACCATATTACAATATGTTAATGTATCAAAGTTATACAATGTATATGTTAAATTTACACATTATGTGTCAAATTTATACAATTAAAAAAACAGATAGGAATTGAAGAAGTTGGAAGACTCACACTACCTGATTTCACGATGTACCAAAAACCTAAAGAAATCAAATCAGGGTGGTACTGAAAAAAGAACAGACACATAAATAAATGAAATAGATGAGAAAGTCTAAAAACAGACACACAAATACAATCAATTGATTCCCGAGAAAGGTGCAAAGGCAATTCAATAGATAAAGGATAGTCTTTAAACAAATAGTACTGGAACATGGACATCCACGTGCAAAAAAAAGGACACTAACCCGCATCTCACACCTTTATAAAAATTAACTCAAAATGGATCATAGATCTATACGTAAAACCTAAAATTATACAACATCTAGAAGAAAACATAGGAAGAAATCCTGGTGACGCTGCACCAGGGAAAGAGTTCTTAGATACAATAATAAAAGCACAATACACAAAAGAAAAAAACTGATAAACTGAACTTCATAAAAATTTAAAATGTTTGCTCTGCAAAAGTACTTTGAGGAGAATGGGAAAGAATACTTGCAAATCACATATCTGACAAATGACTTGTATCAGAATATATAAACAACACTGGAAATTCAGCAATAAGAAAACAAGCAACCTAATTACAAAACGGGCAAAAGATATGAACATATAACTCACCAAAGAAGATATACAGATGGAAAAAGGCATATGAAAAAATGCTCAACATTATTATTCATCAGGGAAAATGTAAATTAAAACCATAATGACATATTACTATACCCCTATCAGAATGGCTAAAAAGAAAAAGAAAAAATGATGAAACCACATGCTGGCACAGATGCAGAGCAATGAGAACTCTCTTACATTGTTAGTGAGAAGGCAAAATGGTACAGTCACTTGGGAAAACAATTTGATAGTTTCATATAAAGTTAAATATATACTTACCATGTAACCCAGAAATCAGACTCCTAAGTATTCACCCAAGAAAAATTAAAACTTATGATCACACAAAAACCTATCCATGAATGTTCAAAGCATCTTTAATCATAATTGTAAAAAAATTAAAACAACCCAAAGTCCCATCTGCAAGTATGTGGATAAACAAACAGTGCTACATCCATACAATGGAATATTACTCAGCAGTAAAAATGAGTGAGCAACTGATACAAGCAATGATGTGAATAATTTCCAAACATATTTTGTTGAGTGAAGTAAGACCTAAAATGCTACATACTGTATGATTCCATTTATATGACATTCTGGAAAAGGCAAAACTGTAGGGATGCAACAAACCTGCAGTTCCATATTCAATTGTTTTTTCACAAAGGGACCAGTGCTACTAAATGAGGTGTGGGAACAACAAATGCAGGGAGAAAATGAACCTCAGCCTCCATCTAACATCACACACAAAAACTAATCTGAGATGGCTCACAGACCTAGACATAAAAGTTAAAACTGGGCTTCCCTGGCGGCGCAGTGGTTGAGAGTCCGCCTGCCGATGCAGGGGACACAGGTTCGTGCCCCGGTCTGGGAAGATCCCACATGCCACGGAGCAGCTAGGCCCGTGAGCCATGGCCGCTGAGCCTGCGCGTCCGGAGCCTGTGCTCCGCAACGGGAGAGGCCACAACAGTGAGAGGCCCACGTACCGCAAAAAAAAAAAAAAAAAAAAAGTTAAAACTACAAAACCTTTACAAGAAATGATACATTATCTTCACAACCTCGGGGTATAGAAAAATTGCTTACCACATAAAAATAAAATACTCAAAAGAGTAAAAGATGTATAAGTTGAACTTCGCCAAAATTTTAAAACTTGTGATCATCAAAAGAAACATTAAAAAATGAAAAGAAAAGTGAGATATTGAAAAAAAATCTGTGATACTTATGTATGACAAAGAATTTACTATATCCAGAATTTATAAAGAAATTTTACAAAAAACAAAAACACAAACAACCCAATTTTTTTCATGTACAAACACCTGAAGAGACATTTCACAAAAGAAGATATATAAATGGCAATAAGAACATGAAAAGTGCTCAACATCATTAATCACCAAGAAAATGTGAATTAAAACCACCATGAAATCTCATTTTAAAACAACTAGAATGGCTAAAATTTAAAAGATTGACAATGCCAAATTTTGCAGAGGATGTAGAACAATGAAAACTCTCATACACTGATGGTAGAAATATAAAACGATAGAACCATTTTGGAAAAAAGTTTGATAGTTTTTAATAAATATACACCTATCTTATGACCTAGCAACTACACTCTTAACTTTAAAAAAATGAAAAAATATGTCAATAAAATACTTATACAATGTTTGTAGCAATTTTATTTACAATAGCCAAAAACTGGAAGAAAGACAAGTATCCATCAATTCACAATTTGTGAAATTGTGGTATAATTATAAAATGGAATACTACTCAACTATAAAAAAGAATGAACTACTGATAAACACAACAACAAGGATGAATATCAAAAAACATGTTGAGTGAAATAAGCCAACCACCAAAGACTACATACTGAATGATTCCATTGAGATGAAATTCTAGAACAAATGAAAGTAATCTATGATGATAGGTATGAGAACAATGGTTGCCTATGGGGAGTGGAAACTGACTGGAAGAGGTCACAAAAGAACTTTCTGAGGTAATCAAAATCTTTAAGTTTTCAATGGGGTGATGGGTAGATGGGTGCTTACATTGATCAATCATCGACTGGTACACTTAAGATTCATTTCACTGCATGTCAATGTTACCTCTAAAAAAATTATTTAGGTCTTTTACTATAGTGGTAGAAAGTGCAGAACATATCACACGGCACCGTGCATGTAGTGAACAAAAGGCCACTTTTAGAGAATGTATGAATTCATTCAAATTCATAAAGAAATGCTTAATTTCATATAGGGTCCAAATGCTTGGGAAAACAGAATGGTCTTATTTTAAGCAATCTGAAACTGTTGGCTACTTTTTAAAATTTGGTTTCTGGAGAAATAAGAAGAATTGGTTCAAGATGGCGGAGTAGAAGGACGTGCTCTCACTCCCTCTTGCAAGAGCAGCAGAATCACAACTAACTGCTGAACAGTCATCAACAGGCAGACACTGGAACTCACCAAAAAAGATACCCCACATCCAAAGACAAAGCAAAAGCCACAATGAGATGGTAGGAGGGGCGCAATCACAATAAAATCGAATCCCATAACTGCTGGGTGGGTGACTCACAAACTGGAGAACACTTACACCACAGAAGTCCACCCACTGGAGTGAAGGTTATGAGCCCCACGTTAGGCTTCCCAACCTGGGGGCCTGGCAAGGGAAGGAGGAATTCCTAGAGAATCATACTTTGAAGGCTAGTGGGATTTGATTGCAGGACTTCGACAGCCCTGGGGGAAACAGAGACTCCATTCTTGGAGGGCACACACAAAGTAGTGTGCACATAGCGTCCCAGGGGAAGGAGCAGTGACCCCAGAGGAGCCTGAATCAGACCTATCTTCTAGAGTTGGAGGGTCTCCTGCAGAGGTGGGGGGTGGTTGTGTCTCACAGTGAGGACAAGGACACTGGAAGCAGAAATTCTGTGAAGTACTCCTTGACGTGAGTTCTCCCAGAGTCCACCATTAGCCCCACCAAGGCGCCTGTGGGACTCAGGCCAAACAATCAACAGGGAGGGAACTCAGCCCCACCCATCAGCAGACAAGCAGATTAAAGTTTCACTGAGCTCTGCCCACCAGAGCAAAACCCAGCTCTACCTAACACCAGTCCCAAGAGGCTTGCACAATCCTCTTAGATAGCCTCATCCACCAGACGGCAGAAAGCAGAAGCATGAAGAACTACAATCCTGCAGCCTGTGGAACACAAATCACATTCACAGATAGATAGACAAAATAAAAAGGCAGAGGACTATGTACCAGATGAAGGAACAAGATAAAACCACAGAAAAGCAACTAAATGAAGTGGAGATAGGCAACTTTCCGGAAAAAGAATTCAAAATAATGATAGTGAAGATGATCCAGGACTTCAGAAAAAGAATGGAGACAAAGTTCGAGAAGATGCAAAAATTGTTTAACAAAGACCTGGGAGAATTAAAGAACAAACACCTAGAAGAATTAAAGAACAAACAAACAGAGGTGAACAACACAATTACTGAAATGAAAAACACACTAGAAGGAATCAATAGCAGAATAACTGAGGCAGAAGAATGGATAAGTCACCTGGAGGACAAAACGGTGGAATTCACTGCTGCAAAGCAGAATAAAGAAAAAAGAATGAAAAGAAATGAAGACAGCCTAAGAGACCCCTGGGACAACATTAAATTAAGAGACCTCTGCACCAACAATCAAATCACAGGGGTCCCAGAAGAAGAAGAAAAAAAGAAAGGGTCTGAGAAAATATTTGAAGAGATTATAGTTGAAAACTTCCCTAACATGGGAAAGGAAATAGTCAATCAAGTCCAGGAAGCATGGAGAGTCCCAGGCAGGATACACCCAAGGAGAAACATGCTGAGACACATAGCAATCTCACTGACAAAAATTAAAGACAAAGAAAAATTATTAAAAGCAACAAGGGAAAAACAACAAATAACATATAAGGGAATTCCCACAAAGTTAACAGCTGATTTCTCAGCAGAAATTCTACAAGCCAGAAAGGAGTGGCATGATATATTTAAAGTGATGAAAGGGAAGAACCTACAACCAAGATTACTCTACCTGGCAAGGATTGCATTCAGATTCAACGGAGAAATCAAAAGCTTTACAGACAAGCAAAAGCTAAGAGAATTCAGCACCACCAAATCAACAACAAATGCTAAAGGAACTTCTCTAAGTGGGAAACACAAGAGGAGAAAAGCACCTAAAAAAACAAACCCAAAACAATTAAGAAAATGGTAATAGGAACATACATACCAATAATTACTGTAAATGTGAATGGATTAAATACACCAATCAAAAGACAAGGCTCACTGAATGGATACAAACACAAGACGCATATATATGCTGTCTACAAGAGACCCACTTCAGACCTAGGGACACATACAGACTGAAAGTGAGGGGATGGAAAAAGATATTCAATGCAAATGGAAATCAAAAGAAAGCTGGAGTAGCTATACTCATACCAGATAAAACAGACTTTAAAATAAAGAATGTTACAAGAGACAAGGAAGGACACTACATGACGATCAGGGACTCAAGCCAAGAAGAAGATATATCAATTATAAATATATACGCACCCAACATAGGAGGACCTCAATACATAAGGCAAACGCTAACAGCTATAAAAGAGGATATCAACAGGAACAAAATAATAGTGGGGGACTTTAGACCTCAATTACACCAATGGACAGATCATCCAGACAGAAAATAAATAAGGAAACACAAGCTTTAAATGACACAATAGACCAGATAGATTTAATTGATATTTATAAGACATTCCACCCAAAAGTGGCACAATACACTTTCTTCTCAAGTGCACATGGAACATTCTCCAGGACAGATCACAACTTGGGTCACAAAAAAACCCTCGGTAAATTTAAGAAAATGGAAATCATATGAAGCATCTTTTCTGAACACAACGCTATAAGATTAGAAATTAATTACAGGGAAAAAAACGTAAAAAACACAAACACATGGAAGGTAAACAACGAAGAGATCACTGAATAAATCAAAGAGGAAATCAAAAAATACCTAGAGGGCTTCCCTGGTGGTGCAGTGGTTGAGAATCCGCCTGCCAATGCAGGGGACGTGGGTTCATGCCCCGGTCCGGGAGGATCCCACATGCCGCGGAGCGGCTGGGTCCGTGAGCCATGGCCGCTGAGCCTGCACATCCGGAGCCTGTGCTCCGCGACAGGAGAGGCCACAGCAGTGAGAGGCCCACGTACCGCAAAAAAAAAAAACAAAACCTAGAGACAAATGACAATGAAAACATGACAATCCAAAACCTATGGGATGCAGCAAAAGCAGTTCTAAGTGGGAAGTTTATAGCAATACATTCCTTCCTCAAGAAACAAGAAAAATCTCAAATAAATAATCTAAGCTTACACCCAAAGGAACTAAAGAAAGAAGAACAAACAAAACCCAAAGTTAGCAGAAGGAAAGAAATCATAAAGATCAGAGCAGAAATAAATGAAATAGAAACAAAGAAAACAATAGCAAAGATCAATAAAACTAAAAGCTGGTTCTTTGAGAAGATAAATGAAATTGATAAACCATTGGCCAGACTCATCAAGAAAAAGAGGGAGAGGACTCAAATCAATAAAATGAGAAATGAAGAAGAAGTTACAACAGACAGTGCAGAAATACAAAGCATCCTAAGAGACTACTACAAGCAACTCTATGCCAGTAAAATGGACAACCTGGAAGAAATGAACAAATTCTTGGAAAGGTATCACCTTCCAAGACTGAACCAGGAAGAAATAGAAAATATGAACAGACCAATCACAAGTAATGAAATTAAAACTGTGATTAAAAATCCAGGACCAGATGGCTTCATAGAGAAGAGCTAACACCTGTCCTTCTCAAACTCTTCCAAATAATTGCAGAGGAAGGAACACTCACAAACTCATTCTATGAGGCCACCATAACCCTAATACCAAAACTAGACAAAGATGTCACAAAATAAGAAAATTACAGACCAATAACACTGATGAATATAGATGCAAAAATCCTCAACAAAATACTAGCAAACAGAATCCAACAACACATTAAAAGGATCATACACCATGATCAAGTGGGATTTATCCCAGGGATGCAACTATTCTTCTATATACTCAAATCAATCTAAGTGGTAAACCGTATTAACAAATTGAAGAATAAAAACCATACGATCATCTCAATAGATGCAGAAAAAGCTTTTGAAAAAATTCAACACCAATTTATGATAAACACTCTCTGGAAAGTGGGCATAGAGGGAACCTACCTCAACATAATAAAGGCCATATATGACAACCCACAGCAAACATCATTCTCAATGGTGAAAAACTGAAAGCATTTCCTCTAATAACAGGAAAAAAGACAAGGTGGCCCACTCTCACCACTATTATTCAACATAGTTTTGGAAGTTCTAGCCACAGCATTCAGAGAAGAAAAAGAAATAAAAGGAATCTAAATCAGAAAAGTAGTAAAACTGTCACTATTTGCAGATGACATGATCCTATACATAGAGAACCCTAAAAATGCCACCAGAAAACTACTAAAACTAATCAATGAATTTGGTAAGATTCCAGGATACAAATTTAATGCACAGAAATCTCTTGCCTTCCTATACACTAACAACGAAAGATCAGAAAGAGAAATTAAAGAAACACTCCCATTCACCATTGCAACAAAAGAATAAAATACCTAGGAATAAACCTACCTGAAGAGGTAAAAGACCTGTACTCAGAAAACTATAAGACACTGATGAAAGAAATCAAAGATGACACAATCAGATGGAGAGATATACCATGTTCTTGGATTGGAAGAATGAACACTGTGAAAATGACTATACTAACCAGAGCTATCTACAGATTCAAAGCAATCCCTATCAAATTACCAATGGCATTTTTTACAGAACTAGAACAAAGAATCTTCAAATTTGTATGGAGACTGAAAAGACCCCGAATAGCCAAAGCAGTCTTGAGGGAAAAAAACGGAGCTGGAGTAATCAGAATCCCTGACTTCAGACTATACTACAAAGCTACAGTCATGAAGACAATATAGTACTGGCACAAAAACAGAAAAATAGATCAATGGAACAGGATAGAAAGCTCAGAGATAAACCCACACACCTATGGTCAATTAATCTATGACAAAGGAGGCAAGGGTATACAATGGAGAAAAGATAGCCTCTTCAATAAGTGATGCTGGGAAAACTGGACAGCTACATGTAAAAGAATGAAATTAGAACACTCCCTAACACCATACACAAAAATAAACTCAAAATGGATTAGAGACCTAAATATAAGCCCGGACACTATGAAACTCTTAGAGGAAAATATAGGAAGAACACTGTTTCACATAAATCACAGCAAGACCTTTTTTGACCCACCTCCTAGAAGTAAAAACAAAAATAAACAAATGGGACCTAATGAAATTTAACGAGCTTTTGCACAGCAAAGGAAATGATAAACAAGACGAAAAGACAACCCTCAGAATGGGAGAAAATATTTGCAAACGAGTCAACAAAGGATTAATCTCCAAAATATATAAACACCTCATGCAGCTCAATATTAAAAGAACAAACAACCCCATTAAAAAATAGGCAGGAGACCTATATAGACATTTCTCCAAAGAAGACATACAGATGGCTGAGAAGCACATGAAAAGCTGCTCAACAACACTAATCATTAGAGAAATGCAAATCAAAACTACAATGAGGTATCACCTCACACCAGTTAAGTGGCCATCATCAAAAAATCTACAAACAATAAATGCTGGAGAGGGTGTGGAGAAAAGGGAACCCTCCTGCACTGTTGGTGGGAATGTAAATGGATACAGCCACTATGAAGAACAGTATGGAGGTTCCTTAAAAAACTAAAAATAGAATTACCTTATGACCCAGCAATCCCACTACTGGGTGTATACCCTGAGAAAACCATAATTCAAAAAGACACATGCAGGGCTTCCCTGGTGGCGCAGCGGTTGAGAGTCCGCCTGCCGATGCAGGGGACACGGGCTCGTGCCCCGGTCCGGGAAGATCCCACGTGCCGCGGAGTGGCTGGGCCCATGAGCCATGGCCACTGAGCCTGCGTGTCCGGAGCCTGTGCTCCGCAACGGGAGAGGCCACAGCAGTGAGGGGCCCGCGTACTGCAAAAAAACAAACAAACAAACAAAAAGAAAAAAAAAGACACATGCACCTGTGTTCATTGCAGCACTATTTACAATAGCCAGGTCATGGAAGCAACCTAAATGACATCAACAGACAAATGGATAAAGAAGATGTGGTACACGTATACAATGGAATATTTCTCCGCCATAAAAATGGAACAAAATTGGGTCATTTGCGGAGACGTGGATGTACCCAGGGACTGTCATACAGAGTGAAGTAAGTCAGAAAGAGAAAAACAAATATTGTATATTAACTCATATATGTGGAATCTAGAAAAATGGCAAAGATGAACCGGTTTGCAAAGCAGAAATAGAGACACCGATGCAGAGAACAGACGTACGGAAACCAAGGGGGTACAGTGGGTGGTGGGGAGGCATGATGGTGGTGGATGAATTGGGAGATTGGGATTGACATGTATATACTAATATGTATAAAACAGATAACCAATAAGAACCTGCTGTATAAAAAATAAATAAAATTCAAAAGAAAAAGGAAAAGAAATTTAAAGTGAACGACAAAATAAATAAATAAATAAAAATAAAGTAAAATAAGATGCGGTTTCCTTTTTTTCCTTTTTTAACTTGCCAAGATAAACATGAGTGGATCAAATAAAGAAGATATATACTGAATCAAGTATGGGAAAAATATACAGCCTTCTGGTTTCTAAGTATCTTATCTTGAGAACAAGTGACCTATTATTAAATTCAATACACAAAAAAGTACACACTATCTTTGTTATTCCTCATTGGGCAGGGATGACAGTTAACCATATAAACTATGTTGACAATATTTTGTACTGGAAAAAAATATGGTTCTGTTAACTACCCATAATTTCTGTTCTCAATCGAATCCAACATAGGGGACATATTATATCTCACAGACAATAGTTTACTATAGGGTCTACATCTACAACTCTAGTCCTTCAACAATGTTAGGAGGTATGACAAATTTCAACCCCACATGAATTAAAATGATGGTTCACATAGAAACCCCCACGAATGGAATAAGCTGGATCAAAGGATATCTACACTAAAACAGACAATATTTTACCAAAGTTTCTTAACCTTTATTTCTAAAATAAGGGAAACAGGGGTTTCCCTGGTAGCACAGTGGTTGAGAGTCCGCCTGCCGATGCAGGGGACAGGGGTTCGTGCCCTGGTCCGGGAAGATCCCACATGCCGCGGAGCGGCTGGGCCCGTGAGCCATGGCCACTGAGCCTGCGTGTCCGGAGCCTGTGCTCCACAACGGGAGAGGCCACGGCTGTGAGAGGCCCACGTACCACAAAAAATAATAATAATAAAATAAAATAAAATAAGGGAAATACAGTTTTAGTATTTAATTGATCCACATATTCTAGGATGTTTTAACCAGAAACCCATCTACTTCCAAACTTAAATAAAAGACAATCCGTAATACGCCAGAGTGCACACAGGCCCATTTGTGTGTGCGTGTGTGTTTGCATGATCACGTGTATGTGTACCTAACAAGCAAGTTCTGTGTGGTTCTCCAAAGTTGTAACTGACTTGCCATGGGTACTGAAAGAAAACACTTGTAAGTAAAAGACTGAGCATTCCATTTTAAAGCTCTTTGTGGAAGTAGCATACCTGTGCCCTCTTCTGTACCTCCAGGAGGAGTTCGGAGTACTGCAGCTCCAGTTCCTTCTTTTGCTTGTGCCAGCAGCTCTCCTGGGCTTTGATCTGCTCTGTCACTTTGTTAAAGGTGTCTTCCTGGGTTTGCTGAAGCTCTCTCATCGTATCAGACTTGTTTTTACAGATATACTCTAGATGACTTATCTAAATGGGGAAATGCAACAAATAAGATAGGCTCACAAACAAGTCCTTTGTATCATCTCCCCCAAAAGCTATTCCAGAATTTTCTACTACATTTTATTCCTTAAGATCATATAAAAATTTTAAGTTAAAATGAAAAAAAATTAAGAAACAGGAATTAGTACAACAAAATTATATTTTAGCAGAAAATGTGTGATTGCATGTATAGATGACATCTATTCTTTTTCTCTAATAAAGTTACTTATTCTATAATCAATTTTACTGAGAAAATTAAGAAGAATATTTTAACCTCTAGAAGCAAAACTCAAACTGTTCAGATACCTCAATGGGAAAGAAGTATTTAAATGAGATTTACAAATCTACAAACATTTTACATATAACAAAGAAGAATGTTCCGACCATTTTTTATTTCACATTCAAAACACTGGAGAGAAAATCCTCATCATCTAATGTGTATGACAATTAATAATATTTGAAACTACGAAAAACTATTGAAACACAATACCATCTCAGAGGATTAAAACATGTACTCATTTTCATTATCAGTACTTTTCAAATCCGTTATACACATAGTCACAATCAAGAACAGCATCTCCACTTCTCACAATTTATTCCCTCATTTCCTCAATCCTACTTCTCAGTGCCTATGATTGTTCGCCAATCGGACCAAGACAAAATGCTCTTACTCTAAAACTGGACCGAGATGCTGATTACTTCAACAGAAGTAATGAAAAAAAAACTCAGGGAACAGTTTTTCTCTCTGTGTCCCTTAAGAGCAAATGTCACTGCAACTAAGATCTGGAAACTAGATCACATAAATATAGTTCTGACTAGTTCAATAGACCTGGGATAAGAATCAATACCTTAAATGGAGGAATACATTGGACTGCTAAGCCACTTTCATTTTCAATAACCAAAATGAGGTTTTTAAATTTTTTTTTGGAAAGACTGAATTCCTGGGTTTGTGAATGATAAAGGCACCATAATAGTCTACTGTTTTCTCCTACAATATATTCTTCTTACATTCTAAAGCACTGAATGGGTTTTGCAATATACAGTTTGTTATATTATAAGAAATATCATAAACGTAAGTTTTAAATTTTAAGTGCTTTTAAAGTAACACCTCATTATTTCCTGAGCAAAGAATTTTAAGATCATGTTTTGAATAACTGTATCTTGTTTCTATTTTATGCTAACATAAAGTGTTGGTTTATTAATGTAAATGACTAAGTTCTTTGAATTGCTTCATCAGTAAGATTAATTTATTTTCTTTTAATTAGGTCCCTGTGGCTAACACTGGCTAGCAGTATTAGCATGTCCTGAACAGAAAGTGGAGCTCAGAGACTTCATACAGACTTCAGTCACATTTACATGCCCATAGCAATGGCATCAAACTGAGTTGTAGACAAGCCATAATTAATGGTATTGAATTATTAACACCCAAATTCTTTTTGAAATAAGATGAATGTCAGCCCCTCTTAATGATACTGTGATGTGGACAAATGTCACTGAATTTAATAGAGGTATCTGGTGCCTGAGGACAGTTACCTTCTCATTAGCCCTGTTGAGGTCTACGATCAGGGCATCAACATTCTCCTGCAAAACTGCACAAAGCTCAGACCAAGAGAATTTATCCAGCATGCCTTCTGGTTGTTTTATGAGCACAGAGCCTGCTATCAAGTGCTGATACAAGGTATGAAGGAAGGTTAGCTTCTCCTACAAGAAAAAAAGAAATTAAATCCAGTATATAAACACCGTAAGAAGTAAAACACATAAGATACATGGTGAAGAATTTATTTCAAAAATCCTGGAAAGAAATGAAGATACTCAAGTATCAGAATATTGCCATTTTGGTGACTTTTTTTACATTCAAAATTAAGCATCAGGCAGAAACTTGAAATTGCTTACATTTATTTTCAAAACCGAAATCTCAAGTCTGGAAGCCAGAAGACCCGGGTTCTGACACCAGCTCTGCTACTGCTAAGGACGTGATCTGAGTAAGTGTCTGTTCAGACCTCACCTTCCCCAGCTGTAACATGAGGTATCTGGACTAGTTGTTTCTAAGCCCTTCTAACTGGAACTTAGTATGGTAATTCTATAATTTCATATTTACATTTACCAAAAAAGATGTTATTTAAGTCAAAAAACCAATATAAAGAGAAGAGCGTTACCCAGCTCTGTTGAAGAGAAAGTTATACCAATATCTGTACTTTACATGGACACAAGTATTCAGCTTTCCTCCTCCTCCAGAGATTCCAGTTTACTTACCACTTACAGGAAATCTATCCCAAGCCCCCTAGGCAAAGCAGACAGTGATATGAAAGAGATGGAAGATGGGCTCATTTTTTTTCCCCACTTAGAAGTTCATACCGTATTTGGCACACTGGGCATTTGTAGGTGTCTAAATATTACAAAGTTAACAGTCCAAAAAATGGGCATAGCTGCCCAAGATATACTTCTAAAACTGTCTAATTAAAAATGTTTTAAAAAATCCTTTAAAATTATATTGCCATTGTCATAGTTAAACCATCCATTGTTTAATGGCCTAGAAACTCTATACTGCAAATTCAGTAAAAAGCTGATCCCATCTTGAACACACAAGGAGAGTTTAGTTACTAAAATGCTAAATGGCTCTCTTTATAAGGCATTTCATCTATAAAGTCAAAGAATGGAACTCAAGACAAGGTAATTGTGAGGCTGCAAAATGAGTATTTTATGTAGATAAAATAAGTTCCCTCAAGATTTTTTAACAGATCAGCAGGAAAACTTTTAAAAGAAGAAAATTTAAGAGGAAAAAATAGGAATTCTAATCTTCCAGATAAGAAAAACTGAATGTAGTATATGTAAAGGTTTTATAGTTAGAAATTGTGGTGAAAGTTTTCCAATATATATAAAATTGTGCGTCTTTAATTCTCCCTGTATGTCACCTTAGTTTTTTTCCAAATATAACAATTTAAAAACCAAAAAATTTGAATACGTAGTTATATCCACAAACTTGAGTTAGGATATCAGAAGAGTCTTCACAAATATGCTATGTCTTTTTCTTTTTTAAGCAATTAAAGATGTCTTTTGTATTTTCAACCAAGTTGAGATGTCTAAAAATCTTATTAAATATAACTAACCAAACAGAATATTCAGGCACTAAAAATCGTTCCTCTCCACATTTTGCCAAGTGATCGAGTTCTTCCGAAAGGGTAATTCATTGTGTTGCCATCATGTCCTTTTCGCTTGGGCTGTGATGAACCGTGCATGATAATCATCCATTTGGCGTGAAAAGAGAATCTCAAGATCCAAAATCAATTCACACATGTTGAACCCAACCACAATGCTGTAGACATGCTGACTTTACAATACAGTCAGGCTTCTAGTTTCCTTTACTTTAATCATTATCTGATGTGTAGAACAATTCCAGCCCCTTCATGTGGACACAATTTAAATCCCAGACTGTAAGAAGAGTGGAAAGAATGTTTCCTTTTTACTCTCTTGGCATTCATGTTCGTATTTGTTGGAGTAATGAACTCAATATGCAGGACGACTCAGATAAACTAGTTCCACACTAGCTAGACTAGCTCTACCTCCCATGGGTAAAAGAAAATATAAGATAACAATTCTACTCACACAGGCTCATACAGTTATATAAAAGTTTGTCATAATATTTTAAGAAGCCATTAATAAATTAACACAGATCGGTAACTCTCAAGGGCATCCAAATAAACTTTTAACTTTGTGGGACTTGTATTTTTCTAAATTTTGTTTAATATCCTACAATTATAAAGAGTAAGGTGACTGTCTATTAAAGTAGATATTACTCCTGTTTTGCAAATAAGGAAACAAAGATGTGGAGAGACCAAGCTATGTGGCTTGTCCATATTCACAGTTTGTAAATAAAAGTACCTCTATCCATGTCAATTCTTTCTGATTACAAAAAAGATTCTTTCCACCATGGCAGGCTACTAAACTACTGAAATAAAAAATAATTTTGTCATTGGCAAACAGGACTGTTAGGAGCATAGCTACTTGGGATAGGATGTTCTAATAGCGAAAATTACTTGTACAAATGATGAAAGGGTTCAACTACTTTATTTCTCTTGCAAAATAGGATCATACAAGAGTAATGGAATGACTGATTTTGCAGCTGGCATGAACATTTCAAAATAGCTCAGAAGAATTTTTTGAATTAAATCAAATAAGAATAAAAACAGACACTTGACAGATGTAAACTTCTAAAACTGAGATTAGTGCAAGGCCTTTCCTGACAGTCATCTTGTCTCAGGTAATACCTCGGTATCCGTATGGAAAGTCTGGGAACGCTTCTGCAGCTCACTTTCAGATTGGGCTGCTCGCGCCTTTTCTTTCTCCCAACAGTGCAGCACATTTTGTAGTTCCACTTTTAAAGTGCTTATTTGAGCCTCTCTGTCTGCACATTTAGTGCGTAAATGACTTAATTCTTTATTGACATCAGCCAATTTATCCTGAAGGTACTGTTGGAGACACCAAATAAAGAGACTGTATCAAGATGATAACATTTAAATATAAAATGTTAATTACTTACTCCAAAAAGCTCTTTGAGAGTTTTCCTTTCAACTCATTATAAGAATATAACTTGGTAGCCCAAAAAATTTTTCAAACTTGTAAATTACATTTTAAAAATAAATCTCTTACATTTACTATAAGAACATTTACTTCCCAATGACATTCCAAATACCAATAGAAATCTCAAATATGTGACATAAAATTCTGCTGAACTATTTACTCCTTACCCTTAACAAATTCTACTCAAGTATGTCCATGACAAACGACATGAACCAACACCAAAAAATCCCAACTCTGAACGTTGGACTAGTACAATTTTGCAAAGATGTAGTACATAAGACCAGCACAGAAAATAAAATAAACCGTTGCCCTAGACCTTAGCCAGGTGTGGTCACAGCCCACTATTAGGCATGATGTACTAAAAACAATGGCTCCACCCCAAAATGATGAAAACTGACCCCAAATACTGATGTGCTATGTAAAATATGCTGAATGTGTATCTAAGGCTGGATATCAAATCTTAAATCATTTTTTGAATCTATGGTATTATAATTAAATCTGGGAAATGAATTTTTCCTTTAACCAAAACAATTTCCAATCAAGTTTTATTTTTTTAATGAAAAACATTCTTCTTACTTTGACCAACAACAAAAAAAGTTTTTAATTGTATCTAAACATAGATACTTAGTCAAATATAGGAAGATACATTTTCAGATATCTCTACTTTAAAATATTCCCTAAAACAAAAAATTCCCTAAATAATTGTATTTGTTTCTTAATAAAAAAGGAAAAAGTTATTCTAAATCACAATACCTTTATATTTTTAGCATGAGACTCTACCTTCTGTTTGGTAGACTCAAGTTCATTAGATGTCTTTTCCTTAGCATGATTCATGTTGCTTAGCTGATGAAAGAAAATGTAAGTAAACTTTTAAAATATTTTTCAACGGTGGGTAACTCAAAAGCTAATCTTTAAATGTTTTTTATGCAATTACTTAAATACAAATTTTTTATAGTAATTCAGAGACTTAAAAAAATTATCTCTTTTGCTTAACTATGTAATTTCTGTCCCAAGTTCACATGACTAAAAAGAAAAGAAAGCATTCAAGCTTAAAATGTCGGTAATGTTATTGTGTTTTTACTAGATATCTGGATAAAGGATTTCATTCTTACTGTAAACAAATACAACTTTATTCTTAAAATCCTACTGGACCAAAATGCCAGAAGCAATGGTATCTATACAGAAAGAAAAAAGGACAGACCAGAAGACTGTTCTTTCTACATCACGAGAATATTCACTGGTCTCTCAGTCCATATGACAACTTCAGGGTCGGTCACATGCTGTCCTACTGGGAAGGCTTGTGGCAGGTCATCAGTTGGTCCTGCTCCGCTTGTGATTTATTTTCTTTGACAGTTCATTCTTCTTTCTGTCAGACTGCTCTTTTTGCTTTCTTTGCAGCCACCCCTTGGTCTCCCCACTGCTGTCTCTGGCACTGGTTCACAACAAAGCGCATTACTAAGCCAAAGCCTGCTGAGTCGACTTTTCAACTGTGCTGAGGATCATGTGACATTCATCCTCCCAAATAACAATTCGCTGTGGGTAATATGTTCCTAGTTACCCTGCAGCTTCCAGACCTAGGCCTCAGAAGAGTTTCATAAACTACTAACAATACAGGCTGTCTTGTCTCACTGAGAGTTAGCAATGTTTGCTCTTTATAGAAATTTAATTATTTCAGTGGTCACTTTCTTTTATGCCTTTTGAACAATTACAATTACTGAGGGCATTAAGAAGACTCACTTTTCCTTCTTTATTCACCTTAGCAAACTAAAGTAAAATATGCCTCTTCTTATGTGCAATGTAAGGGTTTCAAGGCCTTTGTATTACATAAAAGAAACAGATAAACAGAGGGATAAACACTAAATTCCATGCTATGTGGATTGTCTTTGGTTGGAACAATTGTTTGTTGCTTTGCTAACTAATTGTGTTTAATGTAGTTACTTCATATTCTCTAATTTAACAAGATGTAACTAAATAAACTCTTCAATTTTTAAAGCACAAATTCATAAAACATTTTAATACCCAAGAAAATTATCAACCCACAAGTTAAACAATACAAAAGAGAAGATAAATAAAAGCATGAGCTTTTTCAATCAGGAAACTAAAAACCTCCAAGCTACATCAAACAGATATTTGTTTTTAAAACCTTCTAATGCTTTACTCCCTTTAGAGAATGCACACTAATTTCTTTTTTATTGACTTCTACAATTTGTAGAACTCCTAAGCCAAAATACTGGCAAACCCTGAATTTCCAGTACCTATTCCAAATTTCATAAAAACACATTAACATTTAAATATAACATATATTAACTAAGTGAGTTGCATAGCTCTTTTGTTAAATTAAAATAGATAAATTATGAAGACCAAGAAGTGACAGTCTTTATAACTTTGAAAATAGTAGTGTGACAGAAGAGAGACTGAGACCCAACTTTAGGCCACACTTAAAGAAAGAACAGTGACAGACAACTTGTTATTTTTTGTATCTGTGAAGCTGTCAAATCAACATTCCCAATACTTTTGACCTCTGTAACAAGCAAGTAATACGTACTGCTGCAGGCCGAAGGCTATGTGTGTGGAGCCAAACAGTGCAAGTGTTACCTCATTAGATGCATCTTCCAGCTTGTTCTGGTAATCTGTCAAGGTACGCCTCAAACTCTCAAGGACAACAGAGAAGCTGGGAGGTTTATCTTTGTCCCTGTGGATGCCTAGAGAAAAATACAGGATGAAAATATACCATTAAAGTCGCAAAGAGACAAAAGCTAAGCAAACAGTAACAGAGATATTACAATTAGATATAACTGAAAAGACATCATGATATACCGAGTAGAATCTTATTCTCCTAAGTATACTGCTGTATAGCCTAGTATTAATAGCTTTTCTAAACAAGTGATCAAATTAAGTTCATAATATATCAAGTCCAAATTTATGGCTACTTTGTACCTTACTATGCCCACCTTGTAGTTAGTAGTAAAGCTCTTTTTTTTTTCCTATTTCCAAGGTAACTAAAGTATTTGTACACACCTGTTATCCAACAATTAAATAAACAGTCTATACTAAACACTGTTTGGAGGAGTTACATACATTTACTTTGGTCCTTGTGTTTCTGATCAGTCAGGCCTATTTTTCTTAAACAATTTCTGAACACAAGAGCACATAATTTTCTGTTATGCTTGGAAATAATGTTCTTCAATCCTTAAAATTCTCAAGTTACAATTTGAAATAAATAATAAAAATACTATTATCTACATAGGCCACATCATGTTTCAATTAAAACCCTTAAAACTGATACTCATTGTAAAAATATGAGTATTTCCATATTATGCCCTCAAACCATTTTAATTTAGGGAGGCCATAAGTTAGGTGAGCTAATCAAGATCACATGGTCAAATGTAGTTTATTTTTAAAATTTTTTTTAAAGATTTATTATTTATTTATTTATTTTATTCATTTTTGGCTGCATCGGGTCTTAGTTGCAGCATGCAGGATATTTGTTAAGGAACGCGGGCTCTTCATGGTGGTGCATGGGCTTCTCTCTAGTTGTGGCGTGTGGGTTTTCTCTTCTCTAGTTGTGGCGCACAGGCTCCAGGGCACGTGGGCTCTGTATTTTGCAGCATTAGGGCTCTAGTTGAGGCGTGCGAGCTCAGTAGTTGTGCACACGGGCTTAGCTGCCCCTCAGCATGTGGGATCTTAGTTGCCTGACCAGAGATCAAACCCTGGTCCCCTGCACTGTAAAGTGGATTCTTTACCACTGGACCACCAGGTAAGTCCCTCAAATGTAGTTTAAAATAGTAATCCAAAATAATCAAAAGTTTAGTTTCAAAAAACACTTTGAACTGATTGCTTATTGTACTACTCATTAACTGTTAAAAATTAAATAGCAAATTTTAAAACATACTTACTAAAATTACTTTTATTTTCCTATATTTTCTCCCTATCATATTTTACAATCTAAATATTAATATCGATAAGAAGCATTCACAATACCTTTTTTATTATTCATTGATTCATCCATTCAACTAATTTAATGCATTTAATGCATTCCTACTATGTATTAATCCTAGGCATTAGGCACATGGAGGTAGATAAGAATGGTGTAGTCTCTATTCTCATAGAATTTACAGTCTAAAAAGAGGAGGTAAGATTGTAAACAAATAATTACATAAGATCATTCATCCATTCTTCAAGTACTCAGTTGCTGGAACTTTGGGGAGAGGAGGGACAAAGGCAGTAATACAGGAAAGAAAGAATGAATAAAGGGGAAAAAAATGTTTGGTTAATAACAGAACAACTTTATTCATATCAGAGTATTAGTGATAATTATTATTTTAATTTTGGACAAAATGTTATTAATAAACTTATTACATTCACCAAAGTATAATTTAAACACTATCTTAAGTATGGATACACCTTAGCTTTTCTTAAACAGAAGAATAATAATTAACTTAAAAACCAAACGTAGGGCTTCCCTGGTGGCTCAGTGGTTGAGAGTCCGCCTGCCGACGCAAGGGACGCAGGTTCGTGCCCTGGTCCGGGAAGATCCCACATGCCACGGAGCGGCTAGGCCCATGAGCCATGGCCGCTGAGCTTGCGTGTCCGGAGCCTGCGCTCCGCAACGGGAGAGGCCACAACAGTGAGAGGCCCGCGTACCGCAAAAAAAAAAAAAAAAAAACAAAAGTAATATGGAAACAACATATATCCCAGTTGGGGTGGGGGGGCGGGAAAGCCAGTGCTCTCAACCGTGAAAATGAAGAAGACAACACTCTTTGTAATGACTGTGAGTTGGAGAGAGAACTCATTAAAATTTTTATTAAAGGTCTTACCAAATATATTTTTAAAATATTGCTCTCTTGCACAAGATAAAAAAAAGTGTAATGTATAATTCTTTTCTTCTGCTACTACACAAGAAGGTCATGAATAAATCATTCGAGGACACCCAGGAAATCTTAGCTTATACAATAAGGGAGAAAACTTGCTCTTAGAAATCCAGAAGAATAAAATCATCATAATATGGGTGTTGAGGAATAAGGAGACAAAATGCCCTCTCCTTACTGACTCATGCACATCTTATATTCTACAAAAAAAGTTTCTTTGCCTGAAAATGCTTTTACAAGAAAGTTCAGCTGAAGTACAAAGTATGCCTTATGTCCCACCCACATTCATTATAAAAAGAAATACTTACTGGTCCCTTAACATGAAGAAAATATTTACAAATAAAAAGAAAGGGTCGCTCAGGACCCAGGAGCTTACTGACTAAAATTTTATTTAACCTAATAATATCCTAATCACTGTACTATTGCCCGCAAAACAATAAACTATTAAAGCTATCCTATCAGTGGATGGTCTAAAACCTCACAGTAAAGATTAAAAAAATAAAATAAAATAAAATTTTAACAGTAGTCATAAATAGCTTTTCAAAGGTTAAAGTCCAAATGAAGAACAGAATGTGTCAGCATGTGTCATTTATACTTCAATTACGCCAACTCAAAAATCTTCTGAGTTTCTCTGTCCCTGTCCCTATACACGTGTGTCTCTATACATGGGTGTCAGCCTATACTTTCACATCACTGCTGCCTGTCTCAGTCTCTTTCTCACTTTTAAGTATGTTTCGACAAGATATACCTTGGCAAATCTTTTCTTTGAAGTAGTAGCCCATAGGAGGGAGTGAGGAAGAGGAACAGGTCCCAAACCTTCTATTTAAATGTTCCCTTTTGGGGGCTTCCCTGGTGGCGCAGTGGTTGAGAGTCCGCCGATGCAGGGGACACGGGTTTGTGCCCCGGTCCAGGAAGATCCCGCATGCCGCGGAGCGGCTGGGCCCATGAGCCACGGCCGCTGAGCCTGCGCGTCCGGAGCCTGTGCTCCGCAACGGGTGAGGCCACAGCAGTGAGAGGCCCGCGTACCGCAAAAAAATAAAAATAAAATAAATAAATAAATAAATGTTCCCTTTTGGACAATCTGAAAAACTAAATACTTTTAAATGACTCAAATAAACCACTGTTTTTCAAGACGGTGTTATCACCTCAGTAACCCCACAGTTCCACAGGAGAAACAGTAGGCTGTAATGAATGAGGTGAGTCTATTTCCTCCACCTTGTCAACCATTCTCTTATCTACTTCAGTATCCTGCAAGACCTCAATTATTAAGAAATAATAGAGACTATAAAACAAAAGACTGAGCTTTTTTAAAAAAAAGATCTTTGTTGTAGAACATGCGTAGTCACGTTCATCCTCAGAACAAATAGGAAAAAAAGAAAAGAAAAACCCTGTTGTTTAATGCTGATTTTTAATCATGTAATAAGAGACAGAAAATGACATTCAAATGGGTTTTTCACCTGAGAAAATCTAAATATTTAATACATTGATGACTAAGAAAATTCTTTTTTCATTCTAAAAGCACTGAATATAAACATTTTGTTGGCAGTTATACTTTTGAAATTCAGACTACATTCCATATATTAACTTGTCTTATTCACTGAGATCATAAACAACCATATTCATTATCTTGCAAACACTGGTACCCATTCTAGAGTTTTTAAGGAAAATGACTCATAACTTCTCTAACATATGGACAGTATTTATCATGTAAATCCTGCTCACCCACCTACTCTGTCCCCAGGAAGAGTCCAAAAAACCTTTCCTTTACCAAGGTTTGAGAAATGTAATGGTTGGGGGGAGCCTCAGAATCGCTGATGAGCTCTGTATGGCTTGGTAGTAAGCATCTAGGCCAGGTAGCTGGAAAGCCATGGGTAACAGTGGGAAATGGTGCCACAAAGCTGGGTTCCCTGAATTCAGTGGGGATGCTGGAATCTCAAGTGACAGGCCAAGTGGTAGCACTTAATTTTCAGAGACAAAATGTACATGGTTACCATAATGGGCAGTGGATTCAAAGCAATAAACAAAATGGTTTTACCCACAGAGACCGCTGGCTTTGGCTAACTGATCATGGTGTTCCTAGGACTAAAATAGGCACTCTACTTGAATGTTACCCGATCTGTATAAGCAGAAAAGCTCTGGGTCTAATTACCAGAACTAGGAGTTAAATCAACACAAAAGACAGTCTTGGCCCTCAACCAATTCTCAGTCTTGAGCTAGTTCACAGACCCAGTGTCCCTAGAATAAAGAGGATGGATCCTCTTTAGGAATCCTAACATACTGCCAAAAGCTTATACTGTATGTAAATCTTTCTCCTAGCCTTCCTCAAAGAAACATGCAACCATTTACCCGGGTGACCACGTACTGAGGAAGGGGAGTTACTCACATATACCATGGATAACTGGACACTGGATCAGAACTGACACTAATTTCTGGAGACCTAATATGCTATTGTGGTTCACTAGTTAGGTAGGAGCTTACAGAGGTCAGTTTTGGCTAAAGTCTATCTCCACTGGGCCCAGTAGGTACCTGAACCCACATAGTTATTCCCCCAGTTTGGAATGCATTGTTATAAAAGACAAATGCAGAGACTGGCACAATGCCCATAGCAGTTACCTGACCCATGGAGTGAGGGATTTACAGAGGAAAACAAAACAGAAAAAAAGCAATTGGAAGTCACCAAAACTTTTACCTACCAAAATAGTAAATCAAAAATAAGGCCACATTCCTGGAGAGACTGAAGAGATTAGCCCCTCTGTTAAAGAGTATAAAGGGGTGGAGATTCCAACCACATCAGCATTTAACTCATCTGTCCGGCTAGTGCAGCATACAGATGGGTCTTAAGGAATGATAGTGAATTACTGTAAGCATGATCACATGGGACTCCAACTGCAGCTGCAGTTAAAGATGTAGTTTCATTGTTGGAGCAAATCGATACATTTCCTGGCAATTGGAAGGAAGCTATTTCTTCTATCCTTTTAATAAAAATCACCAAAACAGTTAGTTTCTGCTTGCAGGGCCAGCAATCTACCTCCATGGCCCTACCTCAGAGCTACATCAACTCTAGCATAATCCAGTCTGTAGAAATTCTGATCAACTCTTCATTCTGGAAGACATCCCGTATTCCACTTAGTTCTCTACCAAGTTGATGATATCATTCTGACTGCTTGAGTTTAAGCAGGCCAAGTTTGGCAGATCCTTACAGGTGAATGATAGTGTAAACTTTCAGGATTTTGGAACAAAGGAAGCCATTCTCTACAGATAACTATTCTCTTGAAAATCAGCTTTCAACTGGCTACTAGTCCTTAGCAGATACTGCATTCATGCCCACCAATTTGGCACGTGACCTGTGATGCCCATCACAAAATGTCTGATCCACCAGCCCATGAACTTGGGCATGCACGATATCACTCTATCATCAAGTGAAAGTGGTATATACAAAACTGGATTCAAACAAGTCCTGAAGGTACAAGCAAGTTGCATGAATAAGTAATCCAGATTCCCATGGGCCCTATTCTTGTTACATTGCTTCTTCCCTCTTAACCTACACCCTGGACCCATGGAAAAGTTCCCTAAAACCAGTTGACTAATGGGGGGGAGGGGGCGGAATGGGCTTGTTATATAGATGTTTCTGTATGATGTGCTGCTACTACTCAAAAGTTGACAGTTGTGGCATGACAGCCTTACTCAAGGGTGGCCTTGAAGGACAGTGGTGAAGCAAAACTCCTCCCAGTATGCAGTAATGGACCCAACTATCATTTTGTCTGGAATGAGAGATGACCAAAGGTACAAATATACACTAATTTGGAGGTAGTACCTAACAGTTTGGCTAATGGTCAGGCACTCGAAAAGAACATTATTGGAAAACTGGTAACAAGGTGGTCTGGGCAAGAGTGTGTGGACAGACCTCTCCAGATGGTCACTGTGCCCAGATCAACTTAAGTAGAGGAGGATCTTAACAATCAGGAGGACAAGATGAAGTATTCTGTGGATGTCAGCTAGCATATTTTCCCAGCCACCTTTGTCCTTGCTCATCTTTGTTGCCCCTACAACACAGGAGTCATGGCAGCAAGAATAGAGGTGATGCATGGGCTCAGCAACATGGACTTCCATTCGCCAAGGCTGATAGGATTACAACTCCTGTTAAGTGCCAAATCCACCAATAGCAAAGACAAACACTGAATCCATGATATGACACTAGCGGCACTGCCAGTCACCTTGTGGCAAGTTGATTATACTAAGTCATTTCCATCATGGAATAATCAATGCTCATTCTTACTAAGGTAGACACTCTAGAAAGACATTTTCCTTCCCTGACCATAATATTTCTGCTGAACTGTCATCCATGAATTTACAAAATGTCTTATTCACCATTATGTATTCCACGTAGCATTGCTTCTGACCAAGGAACTCATTTCATAGCAAATGAAGTATGGAAATTGGCTCATTTTCATAGAATTCACTGGTCTTACTATGTCTCCCAACACTCTGAAGTAGCTGGCATACAGAATAGTATAATGGCCTTTTGAAGATTCATAGCACTGGCTGGATGGCAACATTTTGTGGGACAAGGATAATATCCTCCAAGATACAGTTTGTGCTCTGAGTCAGCAATCGATATATGGCATGTTTCTCCCATAGCCAGGAATCACAGGTCCAGGAATCAAATGTTGGAAATGGGAGTGGCTCGTATTACACCTAATGATCCACCAGTGAAATGTCTGCTTCCCATCCCAGGAGTTGTGGGCTCTATTGGTCTAAGTCTTAATTCCCAAGGAAGAAATGCTTCCACCATGGGACACAGCAATGGTTCCATTAAAAATGGAAGCTGACACTGTCACCTGGTCATTTCTGAGCTCTTCATGCCAGGAAACCAAAGAGCAAAGAAGGTTCTTCTATACCAAGACAATTGGTCTTGCTTACCAAGGGAAAATTGGTGGTAAGAAAGAGTATATCTAGAATGCAGGACATCCCACAGGACTCCCACTTGAGTACACTCAAGTTCTGTGATAAAAGTTGATGGAACAATCCCACTTCTGGGTGTATATCCAAAAGAACTGAAAGCAGGGTCTAGAAGAGATATTTGTATATCCACGTTGACAGAAGCACTATTCACTATAGCCAAGAGGTGGAAGCAACCCAAAGGTCCATCAGCAGATGAATGAATAAACAAAATGTGATAAATACACACAATGGAGTATTATTTGCCTTAAAAAGGAAGGAATTCCTGTCATATGCCATGTCATGGATTAAACTTGAGGACATTATACTAAGCAAAATAAGCCAATCACAAAAAGATAATATATGATTCCATTATATGAAGTACCTAAAGTAGTCAAATTCATAGAAACAGAAAGTAGAACGGTGGTTATGAGGGGTTTGTAGGAAGGAGAAAAAGGGGTGCTTAATTTTATGTGTAAACTTGACTGGGCTAGGGGCCCAGATATTCAGTTAAACATTATTTCTGGGTGTGTCTATGAGGCTATTTCTGGATGAGGCTGACATGTGAATCAGTAGACTGAGTAAAGCAGACTGCCCTCCCCAACGTGGGTAGGCCTCATCTAACCCACTGAAGGCCCAAATAGAACAAAAGGCTAAGTAAGAAAGGATTCTTTCTCTCTGCCTGACTATCTTCAATTGGGACATCAGTCTTCTCCTGCCTTTGGACTCAGCCTCAGACTGGAACTTACACCAGGGTCTCCTGTTTCTCAGGCCTTCAGAGTCAGACTGCCTCTCCTGACTCCTGATTTCTCAGCCACCTTAATTGTGTGATTAGTTAATGATCTCATTAGAAATGCTGAGCCCTCTTAGTGCAGTCACTTCTTTGGATTTCACAAACCAAAGCTATGAGCATGATGAATTAGGACACGTTTGGTTTGTAAACCTCAGTGAATTGGGAGGTGAGGGAAGCAAGAGAGAAGAAACTGGCAAGTGACACCAAAGGAGACCTGTGTGCTGCAGGCATCCTCAACTTCTCCGTAAACCATGAACCTCTAATTAAAAGGTACCAGCCACGGGGTTCACAAGGACAATTAAAGTTCTCAAGAAGATGCTAGATCTAGGCAATAATCCTTTACTAAGGATAGGAAGGAGGAGAGAGGAGAGGAAAAGTACCATTTGTTGTCCCGATTTTCCTAAGAACAGTCCCTGAAACTGCCCAATTCCTGGGTGATATGCACATACCTAAAGGCATCAAATGCTGTTGCTATTATTTCCTAGGGTCCTTCAGCCTCTCCAGTAGAAAGAAAAAGAATACATCTGGAGTATTACAAATGATTTCCTCAAGCAAGGAAAGGTTGAAGAGTGTTGGAGGGGCTCTGTCTCAGTCAACACAAAAGTCAAGCACCCTAAGGAGGATCCAAGATTGAGTCAGAAGAAAAACTTTCTTTCATGAACCTAATGAAGGAAAAGTCACATTCTATATGTTTGCTAACATCCTCAGGCAGAGGTAAAACTATAGTAGAAGAAACACTTGAGGCAGAAAGACTACATGGGTTCAAAGTGGGAAAGGATTTCTCCCCATACACACTCTAAGAATTTCTATCAAAAGAAATATGAGTAGCTGTAGTGTGTCAATTTTAGTGGAAAGTAGAATGCAGAAATAGGAAATAAATGTCCCTAGTTGAGTAAATTGAGGCTACCTTGTCTAATAATAGTAGGCAATCAAGGTGACATTTCTATAACCCATGAAAGACTGTACATCTTTTCCAATGAAGATGGAAAGTCAATCTTCCTGGTGACTCCTTATGGATTACTACCCAAAGGGCTGCTAAAATTTTGAAAGAGATTCCATGACTACCTTTATAGTCTCAAAAACTATAATTTAAAATAGAACTTCAACCTATCAATTCATTCATGCTTTTTTATTCATTCATATTCAATAAATATTCGAGTGCCTCCTTTGTGCCAAGTACTCTTCTACCTGCTTAAAATCCTTTAGTAAATAAAAGAGACAAAGATCCTTGCCCTCATGGAGCTTGGATATTGTGATGGTTAATTTTATGTGCCAACTTGACTGGGCTAAAGATATGCCCAGATAGCTAGTAAAACATTATTTCTGGGTGTGTCTGTGAGAGTGTTTCTGGAACAGATAGCATTTGAATCAGTAGACTAAGTAAAGAAGATCTGCCCTCACCAATGTGGGAGGGCAATATCCATCCATTGGCCTCCCTTATCCACCCCCTACTCCTATCCCCTCCTCCTCCCACCCCAATAGAACAAAAAGGCAGAAGGGAAAATACTCTTTTTTTAAGCTGGGATTTTCATCTTCTCCAGCCCTCAGACATCCTGCTCCTGGTTCTTGAGCCTTTAGATTCTAGAACTTATGCCAGTGGCCCCCAGTTTCTTGGGCTTTTGGACTCAGACTGAATTATATCACTGGCTTTCCTGGTTCTTCAGCTTGCAGAGGACAGATCATGAGATTTCTTAGCCTCCATAACCATGTGCAACAACTCCTCTTGTGTGTATCTATATATATCTTATTGGTTCTGTTTCTCTGGAGAACCCTGACAACGCTGATATAATAATAAATGCACCACATAGTCTGTTAGAAATGTTGGACACCAATAAGTGCCATGGGATAAAACGTAGAGCAGAAAAGGGAGAGAGGTAGGGAGGCAAGCAGCATGGGACTGGGTAGTGGGTAAGCTTCACGGAGAAGGTGAGATTTGAGCATAGATTCAAGGAAGATAAGAAAGAGAGCTATGCTGATATATCTAGGTGAGGAACTTTTCAGGTAAAAGCAATGGCCAACACAAAGGCCCCCAAGGCAGGAGCTTGCTTGGTATGGTCAAGAAACAGCCAGAGGACAGAGTGGCCCAAACAGGGAGAGGGATGGGTAGAGTAGTAGGAGGTGAGGACAAAGAAGTGATAAAAATAGGGGTAGACCATGTAGGGTCTTGCAAGCCATTGCCCGCACTTCAGTTTCTAGTATTAGCAAAGCGCAGAGCCCAGTGAGCTTTACAGCAAAGGAATGACATGCTGTAATTTAGGCTTTCAAATGCTCATTCTGATGGCTTTAGAGAAAGACAGAAGGGGAACAAGGTGGAAGCAGAAGAGAGGGAGGAGGTGTTGGAGGCACTAGGAAACAAGGTGTAAACTGTCACACTGATTTCTGGTGTAAAGATCAAGTTAAATCCTCTAAGTAAATAAATTCCTGAATGTCTTAGACTAACTGAAACTTTGCCTTATCTGCTACATGAAGACAAACTGATGAGTTACTCTTGCTTCAGAAAGATTTCTTCATGTAGAAGACCACAAAATCTGAAGACAGGAAATAGAACACCTGGCAACTGCTGTCAACTCTGGACTAAAATTCATTCAGAAAATTAGCTTTCATTCCTACCATCTTAAAGAGCAAGTCAAAAAAAAAAAAAGAAAAATTTGTAACCATCCCTCTAAATTTCTACCATGGATTATTTTTCCTGAAATGGAGGGCGGGGGGCGGTAGGTAGAGTATATATTGAACTGAAAGGTATGAAGAGGTAATAAAAGGGGCTAAGGTACTATGGCCTACTTGCCATAACTACAAAACAGAGGATCTCTCTGGAAAACCCTTTCCAAGATAACAAAATTAATTGTGTAACAAATTCTAAAGCTGTGCTACCATCACGTAGTAAGAATATTTCTATTTGAAATAGATTTTTTCTTAAAGACATATATACTATGCGATATATACATGTTTATATAAATAATCTCACACACACACACACACACACACACACACACACACCCTTGAATTATCCTAAGATAAGTTTTTTAATTACTTCATTTCAGAGGAACAAATTATTTGGCCACCTCTGTGTAGCTGAAGCCAGGTCTGATGCAGTAAGGCAATCTCAATTGTTCAGGCACTTCCATAAAATGTTGAGCAATAAGCTTTATTAACTACATCCCTCTTTGTTAAGTAACAAAACCCAACCTGAGGTGGTATGAGCAGAAAGGGAGTCCATTATAGTTATACAGGGCTATTTCACGGAAGCCAAGAGCAAAAATAAAATCAAGTCTGAAGCAGGTATGTGACTGAGTCAGGGTATCAGCAGGAAGAAATGGCATACTCAGAAGAATTCACTGGAAGAAAATTTAATGAAGATATTTACAGAAATGTGAAAAGGTTAAGAGAACCAAAAAGATATGATGAGGCACCAAGAACCAGCAAGACTGGAAAACCAGTACCATGGCTTAGGGGGGTCAACTGGAAGGAACGTTGTTACCATAGTCCAACACAAGCCACAGCTACGGGAAGAGGACCCAACTTGACAGAAGCTGTAGCTGCCAAAAAGGAAACCACTGCCAGGAATGCACTGGAGCAGAGGGAGCAGGGGAAATAAACACCCTGACTTTCTCTGCTTTCCTTTCTTCCTCCACCCTCTTAATCTCCTGCTGGTGCACCCACTGTCCAAATCCAACCCCAAAGCCAGAGGGCAAAGGAGCCCAGATCATGCAGTCCACAGAGGTCAGCCTCTACAAGGCAAAACAGAGACCATAGGAGAATGATTCTAGGGCAAGTAAAAAGTGAATAACCAGCACAATATGGAAACAAAGACCACTATAACAGTACAAAAATCACTAATTCAACACACAGTCCCTTTCCCAGGAACACTTTCTCTGTAATATATAGGATGTGCATATATATATGGGAAACTAGGACATTCAAAAAGGATTGTTACTAGGACTTCCCTGGCAGTCCAATGGTTAAGACTCTGCACTTCCACTGCAGATAATTCTTTTTCTATAGGTTTAGTAATAACTAATGAGTTGCTTTATTATCAACTAATTTTAAACCTCAAAGGAGACATGACCTCATTATTCTTAGCTTTTCTAATTCAGCTCTGAATATTGAAGCATTAAGATATGCTATGATAATAATTTAACAACTTTTAAAGATCCTAAAACCATTAAACAATGATAAATCTCAATAATAAAACAATACCACTGCAAAAGAAAATTTTATACTCCAAAGCTTTATTTAGCAAATATAATTAAAAAGTGGATATCTATATTTTTATGTCACTTGTATACACCTTGATTTTTCCACAGTAACAAACCATGAAACACTAATGCTTTTAGAAAATGTTTAAATAAAAACAAAGTTAAAAATAGATAATAGCAAATCACACTAAATTTCTAATGGTTCACCAACAGAAATCTGCAGATCCATAATGTGAAAATAGGCCTTGTTCATATCTTTCTGCTTTTTTGAGGACAACAAACTTTCCTGAACTTAAGTGTTTCCTAAAGAACTCATTTGCCCAATATCTGTTTGATTCCTTTAGAAAAACAGAGTCTTCAAGCTATTTTAAGGTGTAAGGAATTTAATTTTATATGCTTTTTTGAAAAATATAACTGAGTTAGAAAGCAACTAAATAATTTGAGGTTGACAGTATGGCAAAAGAAAACAGGTAGAAAAGTGAAAGTATTTAAGTCAAAGCTACTATAGCACACATAATGGCATACACACAAAAAAATTAAGGAAGTAGAAATCATGGAATGGACGGAACTCATTAGCCAACTAATGCTTTTCCTAGTTCCCAAAATATGCCTAACCAATATACAATCTTTACAGTTCTTTATCATATTAAGTGGGCTAATACTAAAACCAAAACATTTTTACCTAAGCACTTTTATCTGGAGAGTATGTATACGGTAGTAGGGAATCAAGGAGAAAATCAGCCTAGAAAGCAATAGTGTAGAATATGCACTGCGTTACAGCCTGTGTCCTACATAACCTTTTGAATGCATGACCTTTAAGTTGCTGAAGGTTGCTCAGAATTTGGCTCAGTTTGATGGAAACATCTGTTCCCCTTGCAGGTATACTGTAAGGACTTTTTTCTCAGTTGGATTCAGAACACAGCAAGTGAGCCCTTGTCTGTCCAATCACACAGACACCAACACTTGTAAATCAAGTTCTGGGAGTACAACAGCAGGTCCACAGTCCGTCACCCTTTCTTAGCCAGCTAGGCCAACTGACTGCTGTGAGAACTGCTCTTATCATGTCATCAAATCAAAACATGTTGAGATGAGGGACTATAAGAGGCATCTGCAGAATTCCCAAAATGCAGTGACTTTGGAACATTGACAGATGCATCTGTCATTTCATACCTTCAACTAACCTGATGTCCACTGGCCAGACATAGAAAAGCTGTCCAAGATTGATTCCAACTCTTTCACGTTATTTTCACATGTCTCTACCAGAAAAGCCTGGTGCTTCTTAGCCTTTTAATTAAGAAAAAAATTACACATAATAAGGTCACGCATTATAAGAGTTGCAGATTTTTTATGTGAACACATATAGCACAATTAAGTATAAACAAGCTAATAATTACTCCATTCAAATCTATTATTAATAAACTTCTTTCTGTCATAATCATACCTTTTACTTGGCTTAATGCAACACTGTGTAAGGTCTCAATAACAGTTTAATGAGGTCTTAGTGCCTGGCACTATTCTCAGTATTTTAACATAATAATTCTTTTTATCCTCACAACGAATCTATGAGGGAAGGGCTATCATTATCCCAATTTTACAGATAAGGAAACAGAGACACAGAGAAATTAAGGAAAACTTTAAAAGATCACGCTTGCAGTCATGTAGCAAATTGCCAGATGGTGTTCAAAAGTGAATGCAGTATGAGCAGTTAGAAGGAACTGCAGCAGTTTACCCAAGAGGTGATGGCAGCTTAGATTAGGGTCTTAGCAGAGCAAAAGGGGTGCGGGGTGTATGCACTGAAGGATGTTGGGGGGGGTGTATACTTAGAAGGTGGAATGGCCAACCTTGGTAGCGCTGCACCGGGTTAGATGACATTGACTGGATTGGATTGGATTGGACTGGATTAGATGAGATTGGAGAAGTGCTCAGATAAAATGAGGAGTCAAGACTGACCCCACTTTTTTGGGAGGGGACGATGCTGAGATGGGGGCGGTGGCAGCCGAAGCAGATGGTACTCTCTTTGTGGGCAACCTTGAAACGAAAGTGACAGAGGAGCTGCTTTTCCAGCTTTTCTACCAGGCTGGGCCAGTAATAAAAGTGAAAATTCCAAAAGATAAGGATGGTAAACCAAAGCAGTTTGCATTTGTGAATTTCAAACATGAAGTATCTGTTCCTTATGCCATACATCTGCTTAACGGAATCAAACTTTTTGGAAGGCCCATCAAACTTCAGTTTAGATCAGGAAGTAGCCTTGCCTCACAGGAGGTCAGTTTGTCATATCCCCAGCATCATGTTGGAAGTTCAAGCCCTACTTCCACATCTCCTAGCAGGTATGAAAGGACAGTGGATAACATGACTCCATCAGCACCGATAATTCAAAGGTCTTTTTCTTCTTCAGAAAATTTTCAGAGACAAGCAGTGATGAACAGTATTTTGAGACAGATGTCATATGGAGGGAAATTTGGTTCTCCACATCTGGATCAATCAGGATTTTCCCCATCAGTTCAGTCACATAATCATACTTTTAACCAGTCTTCAACCTCCCAGTGGCGCCAAGATACACCATTATCATGGCGAAAAGTCAGAGAGAATTCTCATCCCTACATAGTGGATAGACATTATTGCCATGAACAGCTTTACACTGATCATGGGTCCAACCATCATTACAGAGGAAACAGAGATGATTTCTTCTATGAAGAGAGAAATCACGATGGCTGGAGCCATGACTATGATAACAGAAGAGACAGTGGTAGAGATGGAAAATGGCGCTCATCTTGACACTAACAAGTGTTAAAGGGATGTTTTCATAGGGTCTTTATAGGCCCTTTTTGTTAAGTTGTTTCTGGGAATGTTTTCTTAAAAAAAACTCTATAGAGCAGCTTTACAAGTTGCCACATTTCTTTATAAAATTTTTTAAACCTAACTGCAGTCCAATACAGAAATGAGAAGAATTGTGGTTCTCGTTTTATTACATTAATAACCTTTCACCTCAGGGTTTTAAGAAGAGGAAAGGGTTTTATGCAAAAGAAAGTGCTACAATTCCTAATCATTTTAGACAATTGAGGAACGGATGTATTATACTGATAAGTTGTATTATGAAGCAAATATTTTAATTATCTGTTATCCTTTTGTATTGCAAGAAGTTTCTTGTTAGGGAATCAGATTTTTGGTGTATATAATGGAAAACATTCAAGTTGACAGCCTGAAATGACTCAGTATTTTGTTACTAAATGAGAAAATGTAAATTCAGTGATGCATTTTACTAACATTTGAGAAAACCTTTTGGTCAAGTTTGGGGATAAATCATATTATTTAACTTCTTAGAGAACTTAAGTGTAAATTCTGTGACATGATTTTGAGTTTTATCGTAAGTGAGCATACAGGTATACATCTACATACACTTGCTATTTCATTATAAAATTTTAGAATTTGCTCATTAAATCATGTTCGATGTATGACTGAAGTCACTCAGGAAGTTAAATATCTCTAAATGTATTTTTTTACAGTAAAAATACAGTGTTAATGTAAATCTTTTTCTGGAAGAACAACAATGTAAATGCATAGTCAGATAAAATGGTAAAGTGTTTTATCGAAAGTATTCTTTTTTGGGAAAAAAAGGTTCACGAAACCTTTAAGTGCTGCCTCTATCACTCAAATTTCTAAAATTATGACATTTTCAAAGCACCCAGGACAAGTGTACAAGGACACATTTTATTATGGAGACTGTACAGGTTGCTTTTTGTTTTCGTTTGAACATTTGAAAGAATTTAGTCTAAAACACTTTGATTTAAAAATTTTTAAATCTTGTTTAACAAAACTTTTATGTATCAGATGCCGTTTCCCTTTCATTGTAGATCTTGTTTATAAAAATTCATCCTGGGCTTCCCTGGTGGCTCAGTGGTTAAGAATCCGCCTGCCAGGACCTCGGAAAAAGAGTGGAGGCAAAAATCGAGAAGATGTACGAAATGTTTAACAAAGACCTAGAAGGATTAAAGAACAAACAAACAGTGAACAATACAATAACTGAAATGAAAACTACACTAGAAGGAATCAATAGAAGAACAACTGAGGCAGAAGAATGGATAAGTGACCTGGAAGACAGAATGGTGGAATTCACTGCTGCGGAACAGAATAAAGAAAAAAGAATGAAAAGAAATGAGGACAGTTTAAGAGACTTCTGGGACAACATTAAACGCAACAACATTTGCATTATAAGGGTCCCAGAAGGAGAAAAGAGAGAGAAGGGCCAGAGAAAATATTTGAAGAGATTATAGTCAAAAACTTCTCTAACATGGGAAAGGAAATAGCAACCCAAGTCCAGGAAGTGCAGCAAGTCCCATACAGGATAAACCCAAGGAGAAACATGCCGAGACACATAGTAATCAAATTGGCAAAAAGTAAGATGAAGAAAAATTATTGAAAGCAGCAAGGGAAAAATGGAAAATAACATACAAGGGAACTCCCATAAGGTTAACAGCTGATTTCTCAGCAGAAACTCTACAAGCCAGAAGGGAGTGTCATGATATGCTTAAAGTGATGAAAGTGAATAACTTACAACCAAGATTACTCTACTCGGCAAGGATCTCATTCAGATTCGATGGAGAAATCAAAGGCTTTACAGACAAGCAAAAGCTAAGAGAATTCAGCACCTCCAAACCAGCTCTACAACAAATGCTAAAGGAACTTCTCTAAGTGGGAAACACAAGAGAAGAAAAGGATCTACAAAAACAAACCCAAAACAATTAAGAAAATGGTCATAGGAACATACATATCGATAATTACCTTAAACATGAATGGATTCACTGCTCCAACCAAAAGACACAGGCTTGCTGAATGGATACAAAAACAAGAACCATATATATGCTGTCTACAAGAGACCACTTCAGACCTAGGGACTTATACAGACTGAAAGTGAGGGGATGGAAAAAGATATTCCATGCAAATGGAAATCAAAAGAAAGCTGGAGTAGCTATACTCATATCAGATAAAATAGATTTAAAATAAAGAATGTTACAAGAGACAAGGAAGGACACTACATAATGATCAAGGGATCAATCCAAGAAGAAGATATAACAATTATAAATATATATATATATATGCACCCAACATAGCAGCACCTCAAAACATAAGGCAACTGCTAACAGCTATAAAAGAGGAAATCAACAGTAAAACAATAATAGTGGGGGACTTTAACACCTCACTTACACCAATGGACAGATCATCCAAAATGGAAATAAACAAGGAAACAGAAGCTTTAAATCACACAACAGAACAGATAGATTAAATTGATATTTATAGGACATTCCATACAAAAACAGCAGATTACACTTTCTTCTCAAGTGCGCATGGAACATTCTCCAGGATAGATCACATACTGGGTGACAAATCAAGGCTCAGTAAATTTAAGAAAATTGAAATCATATCAAGCATCTTTTCTGACCACAACGCTATGAGATTAGAAATGAATTACAGGGAAAAAAACGTAAAAAACACAAACACATGGAGGCTAAACAATACATTACTAAACAACCAAGAGATCACTGAAGAAATCAAAGAGGAAATCAAAAAATACCTAGAGACATATGACAACGAAAACATGACGATCAAAAACCTATGGGATGCAGCAAAAGCAGTTCTAAGAGGGAAGTTTATAGCTATACAAGCCTACCTCAAGAAACAAGAAAAATCTCAAGTAAACAATCTAACCTTACACCTAAAGAAACTAGAGAAAGAAGAACAAACAAAACCCAAAGTTAGCAGAAGGATAGAAATCATAAATATCAGAGCAGCAGAAAGAAATGAAATAGAAACAAAGGAAACAATAGCAAAGATCAATAAAACTAAAAGCTGGTTCTTTGAGAAGATAAACAAAATTGATAAACCATTAGCCAGACTCATCAGAAAAAGAGGGAGAGGACTCAAATCAATAAAATTAGAAATGAAAAAGAAGAAGTTATAACAGACAGTGCAGAAATACAAAGCATCCTAAGAGACTACTACAAGCAACTCTATGCCAGTAAAATGGACAACCTGGAAGAAATGGACAAATTCTTAGAAAGGTATAACCTTCCAAGACTGAACCAGGAAGAAAGAGAAAATATGAACAGACCAATCACAAGTAATGAAATTGAAACTGTGATTAAAAATCTTCCAACAAACAAAAGTCCAGGACCAGATGGCGTCACAGGTGAATTCTATCAAACATTCAGAGAAGAGCTAACACCCATCCTTCTCAAACTCTTCCAAAAAAGGAGGAAGGAACACTCCCAAACTCATTCTATGAGTCCACCATCACCCTGATACCAAAACCAGACAAAGGTACTACAAAAAAAGAAAATTACAGACCAATATCACTGATAAATATAGATGCAAAAATCCTCTACAAAATACTAGCAACAGAATCCAACAACACATTAAAAGGATCATACACCATGATCAAGTGGGATTTATCCCTGCGATGCAAGGATTCTTCAATATATGCAAATCAATCAATGTGATACACCATATTAACAAATTGAAGAAAAAAAACCATATGATCATGTCAATAGATGCAGAAAAAGCTTTTGACAAAATTCAACACCCTTATGATAAAAACTCTCCAAATGTGGGCATAGAGGGAACCTACCTCAACATAATAAAGGCCATATACGACAAAGCCACAGCAAACATCATTCTCAATGGTGAAAAACTGAAAGCATTTCCTCTAAGATCAGGAACAAGACAAGGACGTCCACTTGCACCACTATTATTCAACATAGCTTTGGAAGTCCTAGCCATGGCAATCAGAGAAGAAGAAGAAATAAAAGGAATACAAATTGGAAAAGAAGAGGTAAAACTGTCACTGTTTGCAGATGACATGATACTATATATAGAGAATCCTAAAAATGCCACTAGAAAATTACTAGAGCTAATCAATGAATTTGGTAAAGTTGCAGGATACAAAATTAATGCACAGAAGTCTCTTGCATTCCTATACACTAAGGATGAAAAATCTGAAAGAGAAAGTATGGAAACACTCCTATTTACCATTGCGACAAAAAGAATAAAATACCTAGGAATAAACCTACCTAGGGAGACAAAAGAGCTGTATGCAGAAAACTATAAGACACTGATGAAAGAAATTAAAGATGATACCAACAGATGGAGAGATATACCATGTTCTTGGATTGAAAGAATCAATATTGTGAAAATGACTATACTACCCAAAGCAATCTACAGATTCAATGCAATCCCTATCAAGTTACCAATGGCATTTTTTACGGAACTAAAACAAATCATCTTAAAATTTGTATGGAGACGCAAAAAAACCCGAATAGCCAAAGCAGTCTTGAGGGAAAAAAACGGAGCTGGAGGAATCAGACTCCCTGACTTCAGACTGTACTACAAAGCTACAGTCACCAAGACAATAAGGTACTGGCACAAAAACAGAAACATAGATCAATGGAACAAGATAGAAAGCCCAGAGATAAATCCACGCACCTATGGTCAACTGATCTATGACCAAGGAGGCAAAGATATACAATGGAGAAAAGACAGTCTCTTCAATAAGTGGTGCTGGGAAAACTGGACAGCTACATGTAAAAATGAAATTAGAACACTCCCTAACACCATACACAAAAATAAACTGAAAATGGATTAGAGACCTAAATGTAAGACCAGACACTATAAAACTCTTAGAGGAAAACATAGGAAGAACACTCTTTGACATAAACCACAGCAAGATCTTTTTTGATCCTCCTCCTAGAGTAATGGAAATAAAAACAAAAATAAACAAATGGAACCTAATGAAGCTTCAAAGCTTTTGCACAGCAAAGGAAACCAAAAACAAGAAGAAAAGACAACCCTCAGAATGGGAGAAAATATTTGCAAACGAATCAACGGACAAAGGATTAATCTCCAAAATATATAAACAGCTCATGCAGCTCAATATTAAACAAACAAACAACCCAATCCAAAAATGGGCAGAAGACCTAAATAGACATTTCTCCAAAGAAGACATACATATGGCCAAGAAGCACATGAAAAGCTGCTCAACATCACTAATTATTAGAGAAATGCAAATCAAAACTACAATGAGGTACCACCTCACACCAGCAGAATGGGCATCATCAGAAAATCTACAAACAACAAATGCTGGAGAGGGTGTGGAGAAAAGGGAACCCTCTTGCACTGTTGGTGGGAATGTAAATGGATACAGCCACTATGGACAAGAGTATGGAGGTTCCTTAAAAAACTAAAAATAGAATTACCATATGATCCAGCAATCCCACTACTGGGCATATACCCAGAGAAAACCATAATTCAAAAAGACACATGCACCCCAATGTTCATTGCAGCACTATTTACAATAGCCAGGTCATGGAAGCAACCTAAATGCCCATCGATAGAGGAATGGATAAAGAAGTTGTGGTACATATATACAATGGAGTATTACTCAGCCATAAAAAGGAACAAAATTGAGTCATTTGTTGAGATGTGGATGGATCTAGAGACTGTCATACAGAGTGAAGTCAGTCAGATAGAGAAAAACAAATACCGTATATTAATGCATTTATGTGGAACCTAGAAAAATGGTACAGATGAACCGGTTTGCAGGGCAGAAGTTGAGACACAGATGTAGAGAACAAACGTATGGACACCAAGGGGGGAAAACTGCGGTGGGGTGGGGATGGTGGTGTGCTGATTGGGAAATTGGGATTGACATGTATACACTGATGTGTATAAAATTGATGACTAATAAGAACCTGCAGTATAAAAAAACAAACAAAAAACAACTAATACTAAACTTTCTTTGGGTTATTTGTATGGAAATATGTTAATATAAATGTTTCAGACATCACATAAAATGTCTAAAAATCTTATATGTTGTGGTATAATGTTATAAGTCATAATTCTAGTTATTACTTTAAAATGTGTATCTCAGAAATAACTAAATTTCCTTGTCAATTGCATTATTATGAACTTGCATCAAATCTTTAACCGTGGTCATTTTTACGTCTTCTGTCATTTACAGACAATTCTGGGTGTACTCTGATGCTTTTGCAAAAATGTTCCTATAAAAGGGTTTCATCTTCAAGGAATTCATGGAAAAGACTCTGACAAGTACAGGTTTCTGGTAACTGACTACACTGCTGAACTGAATTAATAAGCATTTTTAGAACTCTAATGGAAAACTGATGAATTCATAAAAGTGCTAACAAAAGATCAAGATGAGAAAAAAAATTAATTACATGGGACTGAGTGAACTGATGAGGATGACTATGATTTTTGTGACTTTCTGTTTGAATTAAAAAAAAATCCCACAAGGACTCAGAGGCAAAAAATATACAAATGAATTTTCACTGCAAAGTAAAGGACCTGTTACAGTGGAGGGTTACTGGACTGAATGTCAATAGTATGACACAGTATGAATGTGTTTCGTGTTTGGTAATTGCAATCACTGCTGCTTTTGTTGTGGCCATCCATTTACAATGCTTGGTGTCAGTTTATTTATACTCTTGTAAAAATAAAATACAGTGTGTGTGTGTGTGTGTGTGTGAAAAAAAAACAACAACAAAAAAGAAAAATTTATACAGAAAATCTGGTGGAATCCACAAAAAGTTATAAGAATCATAAGTGAGTTTAGCAATGCTGTAGAATATAACATCAAAATTGAAATTCTATTTCTATATAGTAGAAGTGAATAATAAGAAACTTAATTTTTTAAATACCACTTATAATAAGTAAATATGATATAGCTAGGAATAAATCTGACAAAAAGGGTGCAAGACCTGTATACTACAAACTTCAAGACATTGCTGAAATTTTAAAGGGCTTAAATAAATGGAGAGATATACCATTTCAAAGGTCAAATGACTCAATATTGTTAAGATATCAATTCTTCCCAATATGATCTATAGATACAATACACTAAGGATACAAGAAAACAAAAAAAGAATCCGCCTGCCAATGCAGGGGACACGGGTTCGAGCCCTGGTCCGGGAAGATCCCACATGCCACAGAGCAACTAAGCCCATGCACCACAACTACTGAGCCTATGCTCTACAGCCCACGAGCCACAACTACTGAAGCCCGTGTACCTAGAGCCCGTGCTCCGCAACAAAAGAAGCCACCACAATGAGAAGCCTGTGCACCGCAACGAAGAGTAGCCCCCGCTCACCGCAACTAGAGAAAGCCCGCATGCAGCAATGAAGAAAACGCAGCCAAAATTAAATTTAAAAAATAAATTTAAAAAAAAAGACTGATTCCAAGGTTTTGGACTAGAAGAATTGGGCGTATTTCAGTACTTCAGTGAGAACGACGGAAGTAGAAAAGGTCTTATTTTGGCTATTTCTGTTTGTTTATTTACTTGTTTGCTTGTTTTTGGCAGGGAGTGTAAATCATAAATTCTGTTTTGATCATATTTCATTAAAATACCTTTACGAGACTCCCAGCACCAGTAGAATACCTGGCAAATAACAGACCCTAAATATATTTGAATTAACAAAGAACAAATAAAGTAGAAAAATACTGGAGGCACCTGGACATAATGGTATAAAGCTCAGAAGAGAAGTCAGATATAGGCTTGGGAATCATCTAGGGATATGTGAAGCTTGCCTTGAGACTGTTTGATGGGAAGAGAAAAGAGCCTTGGATAAAGACTAAGGAACTCCAGAATTTAATACTTAGAAAAGAAAAAGTCAGCAAAGAAGACCAGAAAAGGAGGAAGAAAAACAGAAGAGGATAATGTCATGAAAACCAAGATTAAAAAAACATTTCAGTGTCACCTGTCCAATGTCCAATGTCACAGAATATTCAAGCAAAATGGAGACTAACAAGTGTTCACCGGACATGGAAGTCACTGGTGACCATGATGAAATCTGTTATAACCCAGACTAGAACAGGTCAAAGCAGGAGTAAGCCTGTACTTTTTTGTCTTGATTTTGTGAGAGATAAGTAAATGGAAACGGGAAGTTTAGACAACACTTTTTTGGTAAGAAGAGAAGGGGAGATAAAGGGCAGTAGTTGGAAAGAAGAGTAGGGATGGAGAAGAGTTTTGGTTTTTTTAATAAGTGAGAAACTTAAGCATGTTTAAAAGCTGACGAGATAGAGGCATGCTTATAGAAACAGAAGAAATGGATATAGATATTACAGGACAAAATTCATCTGTAAAATATGCAAAACTAATAATTCTGTCTTTAGACATCAGTTCAACTATCACTTTTTTGGAAAAGCTATCTTTTACTCCCTGAGTATATCAATTCCCTCTATTAGAATCTTCTCAGCACTTATTAGAGTTGTAATTCCACATTTATTTGAGTAGGTCTTTTATTAATGTCTATCTCATTGAATTCAAGCTCAATAAAAATATGGTCTTTTATTTTTTGTCCTCATCAATGTATCCCCAGCACCTAGACAATACTGAGTAGATAAAATAAGAGTTAAATATCATATTAAACATGCTACCAACATGCCATCAACAGAAGATGGTTAAATCAATTAGGATTCATCCACAATGACTTTAAATAGAAGGAGGAAGCTCTTCTTCATATCCTAATATGGAAAGATCTCTAAGCTATATCTTGGAGTTAAAAACAAAAGAGGAGGTGGAAAAGGTATGTTCTACTATAAAATAAAAGATCCAATGTCCAAGTGAAAGCCCTCTGAGTTGGGAAGTAAAACTAAACAAACAAAACCAGACTTTAAATTTTCTGCATTAGCATATCATTAGTAACATGCTTTTTAATGTCGTCATATTAAACAAGTTAATATCGGGGGGAAAAAGAGAACAGTATATTTAATATGCTACCATTTTACTATTTGTGTAAAATTCATGTGTGTGTGTGTGTGTGTGTGTGTGCATATCTGTAAATATAGAGAATCGCTACATAGAATCACAAGAAAGTAATAACTAGGTTGCCTCTGGGAAGAGAATCTTGGTGGCCAAAGGTTGGGAAGAAAGAAATTTTACTTTACACTGTATAACGTTTTATCTTCGAAATCATGTATTATGTGTACCTATTAAATTCAAAATTCAATTAGATTTTTGAAAAACTGCAAATAAAACAAGCCAACAAACAAAAAACACTTTCCCATAGCAAATAAGCATACATATTGTTAACGTGTTAGGAAACACTATGAGGACCAATTGAGCAAAGAGGCCCAAATGAAGATTTCTGGATATTATCAAAGTACAGACTCACAGACCGACATAAGGTTTATATCCATAGAAAAAGAAACACCAAATTTTAGTTATTAAAAGATTAAATAAGTAAAAGAGTCAAAATGGAATATATTATTACCAATGGGCACCAATCAAAGTTTATCTGAAAAAACATAGTATTTATAAAGCACCAATTATATATATGTGATAATACATTGTAAAGTTATTTTTAATCATTATTATTTTTTTATTTTTATTTTTTGCAGTACGCGGGCCTCTCACTGTTGTGGCCTCTCCCGTTCCGGAGTACAGGCTCCAGACGCACAGGCCCAGTGGCCATGGCTCACGGGCCCAGCCGCTCCACAGCACGTGGGATCTTCCCGGACCGGGGCACGAACCCGTGTCCCCTGCATCGGCAGGCGGACTCTCAACCACTGCGCCACCAGGGAGGCCCAATCATTACTTTTAATTATTAAACATTTAAGTATTCTATTAAATTCTTTGAGTTTATCCATATTATCCTTGCAGTAAATAATCAAGCAATTGAGAAAAAGAGAAGGTAACTCAATCCTCATAGGTACGTTTTATTCAGAGTTTGCTTTATAATTATAGAAATTTTAAATATAATAAAACTATATTTTATATAATAAAAATTTTATTTATATAAATATATATTACATACAATTTTAAATTCAAATAGGATCATAGTATATAACTTATTTTTTCATTCATAGTGTGTCTCTTAACACCTTTCCTCATCACATTTTTTCAGTTGCATAGCACTCCATTGTTTAGATTAATTAATTTATCCATTGTAAATGAATTTAACCAGTCCCCTACTGCTAAGATTTATAGGTTATTTGCATTTTTTCTACTAGTGACAATACTACAATATACATCCTTATGTGTGTACTTCTATATCTTTGCATGCACATTCAACTATATCTACTCAATAAACTCCTAGAAATAAATTTGATGGGCAAAGGGGTATGTACAGCTATTTTTAGACAAGGGTTATCAAATTGCTCTCTAAAGAGTCTAACTTGTGTAAACTACCATGAATAGCAGAAGTGCCTATTTCCCCATACCCTTCCAATGGTAAGCATTATCAACTTATTTTACTGTGCATTTCTTAAATTTTAAATAAGATTAAGCATTTTTTCATATGCTTATGAGCCACCTGTATTTCTTTTTCTGTGAACTGCCTTTTCATGTGCCCATTTCTATATTACATTGTCCACATTTTCCATAGTGATTTATTACATTCCTTTGCAAATTATGGAAACAATCACTTTGTCATACATGTTGTAAATCATTATTGCCAATTTGTCATTTGCCTTCTGACTACATTCTTAGAAACAAAAATTTTTTAGGTAATCAAATTTATCAATAATTTGCTTTGGGACTTCTAGATTTTTGTGTCGTACTTTCCTTGCTCCAAGATTATAAAACACTTAAATTCCCTTTTTCTTTTGGGGCTTTTTTTTTTATTGGAATAAAATTGCTTTACAATGTTGTGTTAGTTTCTGCTGTACAATGAAGTAAATCAGCTATATGTATACCTATATCCCCTCCCTCTTTATCTTCCTCTTTTATGACTCTGATCAATCTAGAATTTGTTTGATATAAGCAATATGGCAGGGACTTATATTGTTTCCTCTTATGTATAGCCAGTTATTTAAAAACTATGAGATAATCTATCTTTATACATTGATTTGGCATACTGTATGACATTGTGATTTATAATAAGGAATATATATTTGATCTTCACCCATGGTTCCTGGCACAAAGCTCCTAAAACCCTTGTAATTTCCTGTATAAGAGCCATAAAGGCATCTTTTGTTATACTCTTTAGTTTTGCTCCCAGTTCCCAAAATAGCTTCAGAGTGATAAAGGTGAAACGGGTGTCAAAATTCCTTTCAACCACATCTGAATTTTATGTTAATGAGTTGATTTTTGGAAAGACCCTAGATAACCTAAGGATGGGGGCTGGTTGCCAGGGGAACCAACCATGTGACTAGAAGGTAGGAACTTTCAGTTCCACCCCCCGCAACCTCCTGGGAGGAGAGAGAAGCTGGAGGTTGAATCAATCACCAATGGCTGGCTTCACTGGTGGTGCAGTGGTTAAGAATCCACCTGCCAAGGCAGGGGACACGGGTTCGATCCCTGGTCCAGGAAGATCCCACATGCCGTGGAGCAACTAAGCCCGCGAGCCACAACTACTGAGCCTGTGTGCCACAACTACTGAAGCCCACATGCCTAGAGCCCATACTCTGCAACAAGAGAAGCCACAGCAATGAGAAGCCCGTGCACCAACACAAAGAGTAGTCCCTGCTCACCGCAGCTAGAGAAAGCCCACGCACAGCAATGAAGACCCAACACAGCCAAAAATAAATAAATAAATAAGTAAGTAAAATCACCAATGACCAGTGATTTAATCAATCATGCCTACATAATGAAGCCTCCATGAAAACGCAGAAGAATGGGGTTCCAGGAGCTTCTGGGTTGGGAAACACCTGGAGATGCCGGTAGGATGGCATATCCAGAGAGCATGGAAGCTCAGAGACTCTTCCCACATACCTTGCCCTATGCCGTTCCCGAGTTATACTTTTATAAAAACAAACAAACCTGCAATCTAGTAAATAAACTGTTTTCCTATGTTCTGTGAGCCCCTTTAGCAAATTAATGGAACCTGAGAAGGAAGTTCTGGAAACCTCCGATTTATAGCCGGGTGGTCAGAAACACTTGCAGCTGGCCTCTGAGTGTGTGTGTGTGTGTGTAGGGAAGGGGGGAGGGGGGAGCAGTCTTATGGAACTGAATTCTTAACTTGTGGGATCTGACACTATCTCCAGGTACATAATGTCAGAATTGAGTTCAGTTGTAGGACACGTAGCTGGTGTGGCAGAATTGTTTGGTGCGGGGAAATCTACACACACTTGGTGACTGCCAGTGTTCTGTGTGAGCAACGTTGCATGTAGAGAGAGGAGACACATGAGTATGTTTTTCCTCAGAGCTTAAGTTTTTTCCTTTATGCATGCAACTTTACCACACATTAAATTCCCATACATATCCATAGCTATTTTTGAACTCTCTGTTTCATTGATTTCTCTATTTTGTCAGTATCAATTCTTAATTATGGTAACTTTATTTTTTATTTTTACTGAGATATAATTGACATAACATACAATTCACCCAATTAAAGTGTGCAATTCAATGTTTTTAGTATATTCACAGAATTTTGCCATCATAACCACAGTCTAAATTTAGAACACTGTTGTCCCCACTAAAATATATGCTATATGCATTGACTACCACTCTCCATTCTCCCATTTCCACACCCAGCCCCTGAGCAACCACCATTCTTATTTCTGTTTCTATAGATTTGCCTCTTCTGGACACTTCATATAAATGCAATCATAAAATACAGCCTTTTATGACTGACTTCTTTCACAAAGAATAATATTTTCAAGGTTCATCTGTGTTATAGTATGTATAAGTATTTTGTTTATTTTTATTGCTAAATAATATTACATCATACAGATAAGTCATACTTTATCCATTCATCAGTTGAAAAACATTTGGGTTGTTTTCACTTTTTGGTTATTATGAATAACGCTGCTACGAACATCCATGTACAGGTTTTTATGTGGATGTATGTTTTCACTTCTCCTGGTTATATACCTAGGAGTGAAACTACTGAGTCTTATGGGCACTCTAGGTTTAACTCTTTAAAAACCTGCCAAATGTTTTTCCAAAGGGGCTTCGATTTTTTACCTTCCCACCAGCAAAGTGTGAGGATTCCAACTTCTCCACATGTTCACCAAAACTTGCTACTGTCCATTTTTTAATTATAATCATGCTAATGAGTGTGAAGAGGTATCTCATTGTGGTTTTGATTTGCCTATCCCTGATTAATGATTTTGAACATCTTTTAACATACTTATTGGCCATTCATATATATTCTTTGAAGAAATGTCCATTTAAACTTTTAGCATATTTTAATTGTTATTTCTCTATTATTAAGATGTGAGAGGCATTTATACATGCTGAATACAAGTTCTTTATCAGTCACTTGATTTGCAAAAGTTTTCTAGCACTTTGTGATTGTGTTTTCACTTTCTTTACAGTATCCTTTGAAGTGCAGAAGTTTTTAATTTTGGTGAATTATTGTATCTATTTGTAGATACATTGTATCTATTTGTATCTATTTTTGTATCATTGTATCTATTTTTTTGTCACTTGTGCTTTTGCTGTGGCTCCTAAAGAATCATTGCCTAAGAGTTTTGTAGTTTCAGCTATTCTATTTGGGCCTACAAACCATTTAACTTTTCTGTAGGGGTTCAAATTCATTCTCTAGCTTATGGATACCCAGTTCTTTCAGCACCATTTGCTGAAAAATATTACTCTTTTAATATAATTAACTTGGCACCCTTTTCAAAAACAATTAAACATAATTGTAGGGGTTTATTTCGGTACTCTCAATTCTTTTCCATTGATCTATGTGCCGACATTATGCCAATACCACACTGTCTTGATTACTATAGCCCTGTAGTAAGCTTTAAAATTGGGAAGTGTTACTCCTCCAACTTTACTCTTCTTTTGCAAGATATTTTAGCTATTCTGTCTCCTGCATTTCCATATGAATTTTACAATCAGCTTGTCAGTATCTCCAAAAATCCAGCTGGAATTTTGATAGAGATTGCACTGAATCTATACATCAGTCTGAGGAGTACTAATATCTTAACAAGTAATAATATTAGTTCTTATGATCCATGAACATATAATGTCTTTCCATTCACTTAGATCTTGTTTAATTTTTTTAAGTGATGCTTTCTAGTTTTCAGCATACAATTCTTGTATTTCTTTTGTTGTTACTCCTAAGTACTTTATTCCTTTTGACACTATCATAAATGAAATTGCTTCCTTTATTTCATCTTTGGATTGTTCATTGCTGGTGTATAGAAATACAATTGATTTTGGTATTGATCTTGCATTGTACCCTGCAACCCTCCTAAACTTATTTATTATTTCTAATAGTTCTGTGTGTGTGAATTCCTTATAATTTTCTAATATACAAGATTACATGATCTGCAAATAGATAGTTTCCTTCTTCCTTTCCAAAATTAATGCATTTTATTTCTTTTTCTTGCCTTATTGCCCTGGCTGGAAACACCAGTACAATGTTGACTAAACATGGTGAGAGTATACATCCTTGTCTTGTTCCTGATCTTGGAAAGAAAGCAGTCTTTCACCATTAACTTTGATGTTGGCTCTAGGTGTTTCATAGATGCTCTTTACCAGGTTGAGAAAGAACCTTTCTTCTCCTAGTTTGTTGAGCATCTTTATCATGAAAAATGTTGAACTTTATCAAATTTTTTCTGTTTATTGAGATGATCATTTGGTTTTTGTCATTCTATTAATAAAGTCTATTAACTAATTGATTTTCAGATGTTACACCAGTCTTACATTATGGGACAAATCCCACTTGATCACAGTGTAAAATCTTTTTTATAAATTGCTGGATTTGGTTTGCTAGCACATTGTTGAGGATTTTGGCATCTATACTCAAAAGGGATACTGGTCTGAGTTTTCTTTTTTTGCTATGTCTTTGGTTTGTTATCAGGGTAATAAAACTAACTTCACATAATGAGAGGGGAAGTGTTGCCTCCTCTCTTTTTCGAAAGAATCTATGAAGAATTGGTGTTAATTCTTCTTAAACATTTAGTAGAATTCACCAGTGAAGCCTTCTGGGCCTGGACTTTCCTTTAAGAAAAGTTTCTTGATTACTAAGTCAATCTCTTTATTTGTTATAGGTCTATCCAGATTTTCTATTTCTTCTTTACCAGTTTTGGTAGTTTGTGTCTGTCCACTTCATCTAAATTATCTAATTTGTTGGCATATAGTTGTTCACAGTATTCTCTTATAATTCTTTTATTCCTGTATAGTCAATAGTTGTGTCCCCTCTTTCATTCATGATTTTAATAATTTGAGTCTCCTCTCTTTTTCCCTTGATCAGTCTAACTAAATGTTAATCAATTTAGTTATCTTTCCAAAGAATCAACTTTTGGTTTCACTGATGTCCTCTATTATTCCATATTATTATTTCTTTTGTTTCTGCTTTAATCTTTATTGTTTCTTTTCTTCCACTTGTTTTGGGTTTAGTTTGCTCTTCTTTTTCTAGTTTCTTAAGGTGAAACGTTAGGTTACTAATTTAAGGATGTTTTTTAATACAAGTGACTCCAGCTATAAATTTTCCTCTTCAGCACTGTGTTAGCAGCACCTTATAAGATATGATATGTTGTTTCAGTTTTCACTCATCTTATTTCAAATAAGGTCAGTCCCCTTAAACAGAGCTGCAGAGCTCTTTCCCCTTACAGCCAGCCAGCCTATCCCCCTGGGCAGAACTCCTGTGCCACTGCATTGGAGTTGGGAGTGAGGACCCACTTTTCCAAAACAACAATCCTGCTCTCTAAGGGACTAAGTGCAAGCCGTGGTGTTCTGGGGCAAGGGCAGTTGGCCCAATATTCTTGGCCTGCCATGCCTGGGGTAGAACTACTACATTCCAAGTGAAAGCTGGGTAGAGGAAGAGAGATCTGGTCCTCTCAGCCCCGCTTGCCTGGAATAGAGTTGGTACAACACAAGGGTCTGAGAGACGAGAAATTCCAGCAGTGTACCTCTCCTACAATGAACGCATAGCCCCAGCCTTGGAGCTAGAGAGAGAGGAAGGGATCATCCTCTTGGCTGCAACAGCCCAGGGTAGAGGTTCTGTAACAAGGAGCAGGGGGTAGAAAAGGGGTTATGGAACCAGCCATCACTCAAATGCCACACTCTTGCTGTTCTTACTGAAATTTACTAGATTTTCTTATTTTCAATAGCTTGAGATACAATTTACATAATTCATCCATTTAAAGTACACAATTCAATGGTTTTTAGTACATTCATAGAGTTGCTCAACCATCACCACAATCAATTTTAGAACAATTTCATCACCCCAAAAAGAGATCTCATTCCCATTAGCAGTCACGCCCCATTTTCTCCCAATCCCTTCAACCCTAGGCTAGGCAACCCTAATCTACTTTCTATCTCTACAGATAGCCTACTCTAGATATTTCATATAAATTGAATTATAGATTATATGTCTGGCATTTGTGTCTGGTTTCCTTCACCTAGCTTAATGTTTTCAAGGTTTATCCATTTTTAACCACTGATCAGTACTTTATTTCTTTTTATCCCTGAATAATATTCCATGTTATGTTTTTATCAACTTTTGTTCATCCATTCATCAGCTGATAGACATTTGCGCTGTTTCAATTTTTTTGCTGTTATCAGGCCCGCATACCACAAAAAAAAAATGCTGCTATGAATATAGATGTATATTTTCATTTCTATTGGGTATATACCTAGGAGTACAATTACTAAGTCATATGGTAACTCCAATTTTAACATTTTGAGGAACTTCCAAACTATTTTCCAAAGTGGAGGCATCATTTTACATTCCCAGCATAAGTGTATGAGGATTCCAATTCTATTTTTTTTTTTTTGCAGTACGCGGGCCTCTCACTGTTGTGGCCTCTCCCATTGCGGAGGACAGGGTCCGGACGCGCAGGCTCAGCGGCCATGGCTCACGGGCCCAGCCGCTCCGCGGCATGTGGGATCTTCCCGGACCGGGGCACGAACCCGTGTCCCCTGCATCGGCAGGCGGACTCTCAACCACTGCGCCACCAGGGAAGCCCTGAGGATTCCAATTCTTTCACATCCTTGCCAATAATTGCTATTACATGTCCTTTTTATTACAGTCATCTTAGTGTATGTGATACAATATGTCATTATGGTTTTGATTTGCATTTTCCTGATGACTAGGGATACTGAGCAGCTTTTTATGTGTTTACTGGCCATTTATGTATTTTCTATGGAGAAGTCTCTTTTCAGATCTTTTGTCCAGTTTTCAATTAGGTTGTCTTTCTATTGTTGAGTTATAAGAGTTCTTTCAGTTAAAACTCCTTTATCAGATATATGAGCTGCAAATATTTTCTCCCGTTCTATAAGTTGTCTTTTTACTTTTCTGATGGTGTTCTTTGAAGAACTAAGGTTTTTAATTTTGATGATTAGTAGATTTTCTTGAATGAAAGTTTCTCCTTTGCCCTTAGGACAATTTTCAGAGCTTTATATGGTTGGTTTTTTGTGGTTGTTTTTTTAATTTTTCACCAATTAAATTTTTTTTTGTTAGGTTCACCAAGCTCCTTACTCCATCATTTCAGAAGTTCTTCCCTACAATATATTTTAATGTCCTAAAGGTTTAGTATCCTAGGACTTCTTATTCAGCATTTTCCTAATATTGTCATAGAAGTATATTTCCAGAGGAAATCCAGCATCATATTCACAAATTACATGCATATACACACACTCTATTATTTCAATACATATATAATCTTTAATGCTCACTGAAAATCCTGCACAGTAGATATTATTAGTACCATTTTACAATGAGCAAACAGATTCAGAGGGATAATATCACTAAAGGTCACACAACTATTATGAGATGGAGTTGTGATTAAAACCCAGATCAATCTGTCACCAAAATATATGTTTTTCTATTATGAAATGCCAACTGAGGCTAAGTCCCCATCAATCTCAAGGAATAGAAATTTACATAAGTAAAAATGTAGAATTCCAGAAAAATTGCATACTTGGAGTCAGCTTAATATAAAGGTTCAATTAAATTCCTAGTTCAACAATAATTCTTTTTCAAGTGTAGGGTTCAATACTGACTAAACAATGAGCTAAATATGTGAAATAAGTCAGACAGAAAAAGACAAATACCATATAATCTCACGTGTGGAATCTAAAAAACAAAACAAATAAACAAAACAAAATGAAAACAGACTCATAGATACAGAGAACAAATGGTGGTTGCCAGAGGGGAGATGGGGGAATGGGTGAAGTAGGTGAAGGGAATCAAGAGGTACAAACCTCCAGTTATAGAATAAATAAGTCACAGGGATGTATTATACACCATAAGGCATATCATCAATTATACCATAATAACTTTGTATGGGGACAGATGGTTACTAGATGACTTACCATGGTGATCACTTCATAATGTATTTAAATGTTGAATCACTATGTTGTATAACCTAACATAATATTGTACATCAGCTATATTTCAATTTTAAAAAGATGAACTAAAATTTCAATACCATTACAGTTTAAAACCAAATTTAATGTCAAATTAGCCAGGAAACACTGATTAGTGTAAAATTTTTCAAACAATAAAGATTTGATGAATGAAAGGCTTAAAAAGAATTAATTAACTATGCCTTAAAGTTGCTATTCTGTTTATAATTAGTAGTATTATAATTTTCTACAGTGATATCTGGGTCATAGTCTCATAATACAGCCAATACAAACTTTACTTACATCTAATAGGTTTATGAACCAGGTTATGACCGGAAAAACTGTCCTTTTCATTGTTTTTTACTGAAGTAGAGTTGATTTGCAAAATTGTGTTAGTTTCAAGTGTACAGCAAAGTGTCCTTTTCTTTTTACAGTTGACAATTTTTTTCCTAATAAATTGTTTTTGTTTTATAAACGAAGCTTCCATTCTTCATTCATATAGAGAAAACATCTGGGACTTTTTTTAAGTGTGGATTGCACTTATATTTAAATTTTGTTCTCAAAGCTGTTAGTTCTCTTAGTAGCCTTTTGATATGCAAGAAATTCTACAGAACCTACCAACTAAATAAACAAAACTGCTGGGTCAAAAACAAAGTGCAAAGCAAGATAAAATACTAAGTTTCTAATTTTTGATTAACATGCTTTATTGTGTGACATAAAGAGTAAGTTTAGGTTAAATGTTAAAATGCTGATTCAACAAATTCTGTAATTCTAAACATGCACAGAAGTTTAAAAGACAAAATGGTAGGATAAAAGAACTCACTTCTTTTTGCCTTAGACATAATTCACATAAAGAGTTTATTACCCTAGGAATAAAAGTTCCTTACTGCTATGTTGGCTAACCAGATGATGTTCGGATGAACATTTACTGATCACTCACCATGAACCAAGAACTACTTTATAGATGTCATGATGAATCTACAACCAGTGTAGAAAGGGGACTAAAAATATCAAAATATTCAAAGAAAGTTCAGAAACATTTGTGACTGACAGACCTTAATGTATTATTAAAGAGGAGTCAAGGTTGGTTATAGAATATCTTTAACCAGAAAGATAATGAGATGACAAAGAACTATGTAGTATTTCCACCTTGGTATACTATACACACTGCTAAAGTAAATGAATTTCTGGCTTAATCTAACATGTCATTCTATCATCTTATCTTTCTTTGAGCCTATAAAAACTCATCCCTCACTTTTGCTAATCATGTATGAATATCATAAATGGATATGCATGTAAATAAAAATTTCTAATACAAACTCATGAAAAAAACATAAAAAAGCATATGCAAACATTTATATCTAGAAATTAGCGAAATGAGCCCTGCTGATCTGCAATGGAAAAGTTGACTCAAACCATAAATAAGAATAAAAGCAATTAAGGGGAACTTTTAATAAGGTTAAAAATTATAGAAAAAACAAACAGGTAAAAAATAAATACCTTTACTTAGTCACTAGATTTGTTTAATGAAATTAGCATTTTAAAAGTAGGTTGAACTTTTGTAGCAGTGATACGTAACACCTATAATTTCTGAACAGTTTTGAACTCACATAAGCTTTTAAATTAGTTTAAATATATTTTAAGCCATTACAAAAGAATTCTGAAAAGAACAGAGGAGCATCAGAACCTGCAACCGACATCATATACTTATGCTCCACATCTCACCTTTTTATCTTATCTTCCACCCAGTTACCACATAGGCAGCCCATTTGTAAGGACTCCAGGAGAGCTTGCTCAGCTAAACTGAATTTGATCTGGTTAGCTTTCATAATCATCACCATCTGCAGCTTTTCCTTTGATCATATTGAAGATAACTAATCTCTCTTACTTCTTCATAAAACAGTTTACTATTTTTTTCCCTCCTTGCTCACCTATGCTGCTTCCACGGATGTGAGCATTCTATGATCCCAATTGCTTATGGCATATGATGAACTGTCATCTTCCCTTACACAGCTTTACACTTAGTTTATTTTTCAGAAAATGCTACTGTCCAATCTCAATTTAGGCCCTGACATATAAATATCTCCCTCTATCTCTATCTTTCTCTCTCTCTCTCCTTCTCTCTCTCTCTCTCTCACACACACACACACACACACGCACACACACACACACGCACACGCACACACACATGCACACTCACATGTGCACACACGCACACAAACACAATACCATTTTATTTTTTCCCAGGTCAAAAATGAGATTTAAATTTTCAAAACTTAAGAATATACATATTAATAAATTTCAAAAAGCTTAATAAAAAAGCTTTATGCCCACATTATAAATTTAGGAAGCCAGTCATATAATGCACATTTAAATACACAAATACAAACATACACACATTTGAGAAATACTATTTAATACTATTAAATTTTTAAGGACCACTAAGAGAGACAGAAAGTGATGTTTATATTAGCAAAAACAATGCTCATATATAAATACTACTCCTATTATTGGTAAGAAGCAGGAATCAACAAATTTTTAGTAAAAATTCAGAATAGAATTTTTATCAGCCCATTAGTTTTGAATGCCTCCTGCAAAATCAGAAACATGTCCTTCTAAAACAAACCTAACTGATCATTTGATGCAAAAATATTATCAAGAAACTTTTACTTTACCACAAAGCACTGCAATCAAAGCACTTGCCCAAATCCTATCTAATGCTAGCAATCATTATTATTATATAATCAGTTAAGCCCCCAAAGTACAGGGAAAAAATATACACTTGACCATTTTCAATCACAAGTTCTTTAGAGAATAAAATATTCTTTGAGCAAAACCTCATGAGAACTAGAATTCCCTTTTCAATATGTGGTCTCTCCTAGAGCTGTAACTAAATATTACTGAGTGGCAGAAAAACAAATCTCAAGAAATGATGGACTTAAAAAAATTTCATTGTGGAAAGCACAAAGCAAATCCTAATACCAATTCGAAAATGATAGCTCCCCTGCTTCAAGAGAAGCAGATATAAACTCACAGTACAAAAAAAAAAAAAAAACCTCACAGTAATGACTAAAAGACCCAACTGGATCTATTGAACCTCTGAAGGGCTTTAATAAGCATGATCACTAAGCAGCTTAAACTTGAAATTCGGTTTTAATTAGTAGTTGATTAAATCATTATTAAATTCATAGAATTTAAAATTAATAGTTCAACTTTAATCAAAACTTTTTAAAGTCAAATTCAATAGTGTATAACATGGAACATGAAACTAATTTTGTTAAATCCTTAGATGTCCTATGTTGAAATTCTATTAATTCTATGACATTAAAAATAATAATATACTACTCATTTGCTAATCATATCTTCTAAATCCACACCTTGAATAGGAGTAATTTCACGAATATAAAAGTACAATTAATGTTGGCTGGGTTTATATTCCTTAAATATCAACAAAAGACTCAACATAACCAGTTTGAACTTTTCCAAAATTATGCTCTATATTTTTATTCTCTCTCTTGAAACAGGGAAGCTATCACTTTGCAACTGGCTTATTGACACTGTGTATATCCTCACCTGGATGATCTCTATGGTTTCTTCCAATTCTGAGAGACTATGTGACCTTAGGTTATACAATTGCTTTTTTTAAGTCTCAAAACTTCCTGAAGCCTTTGCATATATTAATAATACCTTGATCTCACTAGTAAACCTATAGAGGAAAGTGGCCTTAATTTTCTCTTACAATGCAACATAGAAAATAAAGACCAAGACTTGAATAATGGTCATGAATGTGACCTAAACTAGAAAACAAGTGGTTACCTCAAAGGGAGAGGAAAATTACCTGTAGCTAACTTATGCTTCCCATCTATATTCTATAAAAGCTGACACTACTATGTTCAATAGAAACATAACTGTGGGAAAGACACACTAGGTTACATAGGATTATAGGATGTCATTAAAACAAAGTTTTATTTCCAAAAACAAAAGGTAAAAGCCTCTTCTTAAGGTATTTTCTCTTCCGTCAAAAACAATTATGAATTCAAAGCAAAAATAACAGACTGTAAGGATGCAGAACTATAAAAAAACACTCCATTTTTTATGGTTTAAAATTCTTAATTTGACAGATATCTCTTTAGAGAGAAACTTATAAGATTCCCCTCCCAACTCAAAGGCCACTAACCTACAGAAAAAATAAAAGGAAATAAAGGACTATGTACCCAAAAAATGATTTAAGAAAGCTACAGATGTTTTTTAATAAAAAATAAAACACTGTACTTACTATTTAAAGTAATAGTATTTTCATTAAATATTTTTTTAATTTCATATTATGGTTGGGTAAAGAGATAGAAAGCAACTGTTCTAAAAAGAATAAAACAACAAGTTAAAGGAGAAAGCTAATAATAAGGAAGGATAAAAAGAGGAGGACAAGAAAACAGAAAGATGGAAGAAAATAAGACATAAAAGCTAGGACTTTAAGAGAGATGAAAAAACAGAGAGGAACATATAAATAGTTAGGCTGAACCATGTGAACTGTAGATCACTTAGGCTGCAACCTGAATACGTTTCTGAACATCCCAATGGCTCTTCCACCAGTCAGAAAAATAGTGCTTTATAAGCTGAGTGCCAATGGTCCAAACAAGCAAACGGTGGTTGCTAGTGAGCTACAACTTGCCTATTTCAGACCATCCACCAAATTGTAAAAGTTAAAAAGTAAAAACCTATTGGCACCAAGTAAATTATTTTTAATCACAAAGCACCCTGAATTCAGTGGTGAATTCAGCCAGTCTTCTTTTATCTAGTCATTGGAGTGCTAGGAGACCAGAATCAGGAGGATTCACGCAACTTATATTGGTGACAATGTCTTCACCATTGCATTCTCAGTTATAACTCACTTTCCAAACTGTTTGCTTACAGCAAGACCAATACTCAGCTCAATGACTCTGACGTGTTTTTCTCCACCATGATTCACCCTCCTGAACCAGAAGTGAGAAGTGGGATAGCCCATGAAATTTAGGGTAGCACATAACAGTGAATAGGCACTACAGCATGCCACGCAGAGAGCTCTAAGCTTTCTAAAATCCCACATCCAAAGAACTCAAACTACAAATTCAACCACAGTGTAAGCAATAATATCAATCCCTTTATCAGAACAAACTAGATATCCTGAGTTAAATGGAGACAGAGTTGAACATTAGAGGATATACAGACATTTGTTACGGGAAAAGAAGGAGCATTTCAGCCAATGTGGTCAAAAATATGAACAACCAAAACAGAAGCAAGAAAGTTATGAAAATATATAATTTGTTTAGGAAGCCAAGAGTACTCTAATGTGGCTGAAGCAAGACAGATAGAGGGCCACCTGTCTGGATATAATACTGGGTCATTTGAAAATGATAAAGAGTTTAAATGTTATCCCGTCATTACTTTCTTTGTCATTGTTACCTTTCTAACTCGGCAGCATTGATTTGGCTACCACTTCTTAGTATAACCCTGAGTTTCCATCTTTTTTGGACAAGGAAAAAAATATTCATTTTCCTCAGTAACTAACATCGCTAAGAGTTGTGGAATATAATTGGAAGTGAAGTAGCCAAGTCTCTGGGGAAGGTATGTACGTGGAGAACAAGACAAAGAGGAAATAGGGTATTACTCTAAACTTTATGCCCTCCCTCTTGGGGTTCCGAGCAAACTGCAGAGTAGGAGTATGTGCATCAACCAAATAAATCCATCCAACAAATGTCTACTGAGGCAAGTACTACTGTGGAATCTTGGCATGTAAAATGAAGTTAGCCTCAATGCACTCTCAATCTCTTGGCAGAGATAATGCACATCAGATTTTGGTGTTATGATACAGATGCTAAACTAAGAACTAAGGAAACACAAAGTTGGGAGGGGGCAGAATTCTGAATTTAGATGGATGAAAAAGTAGGAAAAGACGGAACCATAGAAAGCGTCACAGACTGCAAAATTTCAGAGCTGACCATCACAGGATAATATAGGAATCTGTTAAGAGAATGAGCATTTCAGTCAACGTGGGTCAAAAAATAAACAGTTTGAACAAACGTAAGACACTGTGAAGATATATAATGTGTTTACGAAGCTGAGAGTACTTTACTGTGGCTGAAGCAAGACAAAGAGAGGGCAACGGCAATAGAAGAAGCTGGAAAAGTTAACATAGAGCCACAAAGAAAAGGGCCTTAGATTACATGACGTGAAGTTGGACTTTATTCTGAAAGCCACAGGGAGACATTGATTGTTTTTTAATAAATGGAGGGTGACAAGAGCAGATCAATACTTTAGAAAGATAAATTTGGTGATGGTGTGAAGGCTCGATTATTGGGGAATGGAGACAGAGTGATCAGATTCAAAATGATTATAAAAGGGAGTCTTTGGGGCTTCCCTGGTAGCACACCGCAACAAAGAGTAGTCCCCGCTCGCCACAACTAGAGAAAGCCTGCGCACAGCAACAAAGACCCAACACAGCCAAAAATAAATTTAAAAAATAAAAATAGGGCTTCCCCGGTGGCGCAGCGGTTAAGAATCCACCTGACAATGCAGGGGACACGGGTTCGAGCCCTGGTCCAGGAAGATCCCACGTGCCACAGAGCAACTAAGCCCATGAGCCACAACTGCTGAGCCCGCGTATCACAACGACTGAAGCCTGCACGCCTAGAGCCCGTGTTCCCCAACAAGAGAAGCCACCGCAGTGAGAAGCCCACACACCACAACAAAGAGTAGCCCCGGCTCGCCGCAACCAGAGAAAAGCCCACGCACAGCAATGAAGATCCAACGCAGCCAAAAATAAAATAAATTTATTTTTTAAAAAAGCGGGTGGAGTCTTTGAAATCATTAGATCTACCAATTATAAACCCTAACCCCACCTCCATCTAGGTAACATTGTTTTATGCACTTAAAAAAAAAAAGAAAAGAAAAACACCTGAATCAGTTTGAAAACACTCTGTAATTCAGACTTTCCACTAATTCATTTAGTTTTCCCAATTATTCCAAAGAACAGAGGTTTTATTATGTATAGCTTTGTTGTGAACAGTGTCTCCAGTTTTGAAATTTTATACCAATGCCACTAAAATTACTTTCATACAATTATCTCATGGCATGTAGTGAGAAAAAAAAACCTGTTAAACATCCAATTTGACCCAATAAAGTAACTGCCATAGGGTTTTCTTTTTTATCCTTACCATTACAAGTTCTTCCTGTAATTCACTGCAACTGTTTTCATTATACTGGAGTCTCTTTGAAAGGTCTATAATTACTTTCTTCTGTTCCTCGATTTCTTCATTTAGTTTCTTGTTTTTGGAGAAATACTCTCTCTCTAATCTGAAAAGTTAAAGTGTCAGAGCAGGTTTTTCAAATATGCTTTTATCAGGTCCTATTATACAACTTTAACACAAGTCGCAGATGTATTATATATCATGGTTTCATGCCCAGAGGTTTTAAAGGTCACTTCCCATTTTCTCAAATAGAAAGAATTGTACATTCTTAAATGAAAGACTCTGAAGGAATAACAGTTGAGGCCAATAGATAACATGTAGAGGTGGAAGTTGAAAAAGTGGCATAATATGCATGTTATCTAGAAATACAAAGTTAAATATCAGAAGAAACAGCTATAAGAATTAAAATTGGTTGCTTCAAAGGAGCAGAAACTGGTCGTAGAAAGCAATGGGGTACCAAAATGTGGTTTTTCATGAGCTTAAAAGCACTATTTTACTTTTTAGATTATGTACAAGTGCTAACTTTATTAAAATCAAATTTTAATTTAAAAATTAGTAATCAGCAAATATAAAATTAAATGCACCTGGTATTTGGTGCTATTTTATAAATAAAGTCCAAGTTGAGTCCAGTGAAATGGTGAACAGCCCTTGCTGTCAGTAATCTCATGCACAACCCAAAGAAGTTGGCTCCTATGCTTCTGCCAACAGCCCCACCCAAGGGGAATGAGTAGGGCGGGAGTAAACTGAAGGTTCAAGGGAGCCCCAGTCTCTCTGAATCCAACAGAGAAGAGTCAGGACTTGACAGATGGAGGATTTTAGGCAAGAAAGGAAAGGGAGAAGAAGGAAACTTGTAGTTAAGAGCCGTTCTTTCCTACTGGATTCCCATTTTGTTGTTGTTGTTGTTATTGTTGTTTAAGAGTTCAGCTAAGAATTTGACAACAGTATAGCTGTTTTAAAAAATAGCCATCTTCAGGCTATCTTTTACCAAGAACATAAACAATAATAGTGCCACAAGTTATAATACTGGGTTGGCTAAAAAGTTCATTCAGTTTTTTCAGTAATTTGGCTCTAGTACACCTTAGTTGTCTTTACCTTCATTCGAAACAATTTTGTTACACTGTATTGTGACAGCTGTCATATCAGCGTGCATTTAAAAAAACTTATCAAATTTGGTGAATTTTTGTGTAGCCATTTGGATACTGAAGATGGAAGAAAAAAGCAAATTTTTGGCATATTTTGGCAAATTTTTGGTATATTTTACGCAACTGAAACACAAAAAAAAGATTTGCGCAGTGTATGGAGAAGGTGCTGTGACTGATCGAACGTGTCAAAAGTGGTTTGCGAAGTTTTGTGCTGGAGATCTCTCGCCGGATGATGCTCCACGGTCGGGTAGACCAGTTGAAGTTGATAGTGATCAAATCGAGACATTAACTGAGAACAATCAATGTTATACCACGGGGGAGACAGCCGACATACTCAAAATATCCTAATCAAGCACTGAAAATCATTTGCACCAGCTTGGTTACGTTAATCGCTTTGATGTTTGAGTTCCACATAAGTTAAGTGAAAAAAACCTTTATGACCGTATTTCCCGACGTGATTCTCTACTGAAGCGTAACAAAAATGTTCCGTTTTTAAAACAAATTGTGACGGGTGATGAAAAGTGTACAATAATGTGGAACAGAAGAGATCGTGGAGCAAGCGAAATGAACCACCACCAACAACACCAAAGGTCGGTCTTCATCCAAAGAAGGTGATGTTGTGTATACGGTGGGATTGAAAGGGAGTGAAAACCAAACAATTAATTCCAACAAGTACTGCTCTCAATTAGACCAACTGAAAGTGGCACTCGACGAAAAGCATCCGGAATTAGTCAACAGAAAACACATAATATTCCATCAGGATAACGCAAGACTGCATGTTTCTTTGATGATCAGGCAAAAACTGTTACAGCTTGGCTGGGAAGTTCTGATTCACCCGCCATATTCACCAGACATTGCACCTTCGGATTTCCATTGATTTCGGTCTTTACAAAATTCTCTTAATGGAAAAAATTTCAGTTCCCTGGAAGACTGTAAAAGGCACCTGGAACAGTTCTCTGCTCAAAAAGATAAAAAGTTTTGGGAAGATGGAATTATGAAGTTGCCTGAAAAATGGCAGAAGTTAGTGGAACAAAATGGTGAATACATTGTTCAATAAAGTTCTTGGTGAAAATAAAAAATGTGTCTTTTATTTTTACTTAAAAACCAAAGGAACTTTTTGGCCAACCCAGTACTTTTGTACTTCTTTTTATACTTTTGGTTGATGTATTTAGAAAAATAAAGAAGTCCCTAAATACTGAATGTAATAAAATAAATAAATTTAGATTCAGTCTGTTCAGTATCATATCCTTGACTAGCATTATTTTAAACTAAATTTAAACTTAAACTAGATGTAAGGATTATAAGGATCTTCTCCCTACCATTGCCCAACAATCAGTTAGTTACAACAGCTAATGAAGACCTGACACATTGAAGGGAATTCCCTAGCGGTCCAGTGGTTAGGTCTCTGTGCTTTCACTGCCAAAGGCACAGGTTCGATACCTGGTGGGGGAATTAAGATCCCACAAGCCGCTCAGTGCGGCCAAAAATTTCAAGTATAAAAAAAATTACTGAAAAATTTTAGTTTTATACTGTAAGTTTTCAATGGAAAAAAATTTATAACTAAGAAAATTTAATTAGAGGAATATAGAGAATATATATTCTTTCTAAAATTATACATTATATGTATTCATTAAAATAGCCTGTTATTCAAATTCTTAGCTGAGTTCTTCAAACGATATGTTTAATATATAATAATTTTACTTATTATATTATTATATGTAATATTTAATATATTAAATATATACATATATTCCATCTAATATATATGTATACATATGTATATTCCATCTACATATGTATACATATATATTCCACTGAAAATAGTTTCATGCAGGAATATTCACTGTTATGAAACTGTTGGCCAAAATTAAAACTCTAAAATACACACACAGCTTTTTCCTCCTGCCTTTTAATGAGATCCTGCCTAGATCTACCTGGAAGGAAACAGAAGTTTAAAACCCTTAACCACCTGCAAGGTTCAGGCAGCATTTCCTCTATAACCTCGTTATCACCAACTGCTAAATCAGATCTATCCAAAAGGTAAAAGAATGTCCTACCCCAAAACTCACTGCTCTCAGAGTTGTAAATTAAAGGTATTATTTACCTTAAAGACCTAAAATACCAATTCTCCTTTTGAAATACATTATCCAAAACTTAGAACTACTTTGAAAAATTAATACTTGAGAGTTTGTGACTCTAAAAGATTTTAAAGACGATTCTGAAAAAGAATCAGACGTATAGGTAGAAAATGAAATAACTTATCCAATCATCCCTCATGTCATATCAGTCCTTCTCATACCACTGATAAATGGAAAGGAAGTGGCTGTCGTATGACATACAATGACAAGAAGGAGGGGATGGGGGAGAGAAGTCACAGAAACTATCAATGAGTCGTGGACTTTAATTACTATTTAATTTTTACTGTTTCTTGTTTATTTATTAATATTATTAGTAACTTTTATTATAGCACAGTTATATAGGGATGAAGAACAGATAAGGGACATTATATTAAAGCATTTAGGATTGTCAGCTGGTGCTTAGCTGTAATACATAATTAATATTTAGAACTGTTAGTTTGTGTTTATTGGAATACAAAACTTGAGTAAAATTTTTCGAGCACCAAAACACAAATAATAGCAAAACAAACATAAGGAAAAAATTTGCTCTGGAGTCCAATTTTAAAAGTGCATAGGTTACAATCTTAGAGCTTAAACGTTAGCAATTATCTTAGAATTCCTCTAATCCAACCTTTGCAGAGCTCTCTTCTTCGGTATCCATGACAAAGAATCATCTACCCCCTGTTTCGAACTTTCCAAGGCAGAGAGTTCACTAGTTCCCCAAAGAAGCCTATTATTTCACTGCTGGAAAGCTTTAATTGTTGGGAGTACAGTCTGACTTCTTACAGTTTCACTAGTAGGTCATCATTACCTCAAAGCAACAGTAAAGAAGCCTGTACTATATGCTACATAAAGGCCCTTCAAACATATTTATATATAAATGTGCAGATTCAAGATATGATTCAAAGGAAATAAAGGAGCATAAGTCCTTAGAATAATGTTCACAGAATGTCATTTAAGTCATTCTGGAGGAAGCAAGAAAATTCAGTTAAGAATTACTCATTTAATGTATTATAAGCATTACTAATAAAGGTAATCACAGTTAAAGAGTTTTAAATTTTTTCAAATTTGTCTTTCAAGTGCCATCTTTATAATTCCTGCCATACTCACAACTCTAAATAATACTTTTCTTTAAATTAACTCACATCGTAAGTTAAATGAAGTATTTTAAAAGGAAACTACATTATAACTGTAAATGGAAAACTACTATCTGTCATAAATAAACATTAAAAATAAATACATAACTCTAATATATCAACCTATTATCATGTCATGTACCAATGGTGGTACACATTTCATCCTCTGAGAGGAAATGCTTAAAATGTCTACTATTGACTTATTTTTGGAAGCATATTAAATAGCTATAAACTTCTTAAAAAATTTCACAGAACTTTTCAGATGATAGACATTTGAATTGAAAAAGGTTAAAATCAATAGGAGTCAGAAAGATCCTGACTCTACACTTAGCTGTGTGTCCTTACCCTCGTTAGGCCTCAATTTTCACATCTGTAGAACAGCGATAAAAAAGGGTAGCTACCTCATAGGGTGTTATAAATTAAATAAAACCATGCAATGCTAGGTATGACGTGAGCCACACACATGTTAGCCCCCATAGCAGTATTATTCCTACTATTATTTCTACAGTTTACGAATATCTCAAACATTACCCATCTCCCACATAGCCCATTTTAGGTGGCCTAGAAGTCAAGGCCTTAAAGATACTATATTACATCAGTAAATATAAAATATATTAATATATTTACTTTCTAGTATAAGAAAGTATTTCTGCATTTCTGAGACTCCTTGGAATTGCCATGATACTTCAAAATCCAACAGAGCATTTCCATATTTACCTAGTACTACACATTCATACTCATGTAGATTTCATAAACTCTTAATATTAATTTAGAGAGTTTTACAGTATAACACTTACATATTTAGTTTTGCAAAGCTCTCTTGTGCATTATGCTTTTCTCGTTCATATGCACTTTCAACTTCTTTGAATTCATTCTTGATCATTTCCAAATCAGCAACAGCTTCTGCTTGGCTGGCCTTTTCTACCTGCAAAGCTCCTTCAAGGTCTCGAATCCGTAACTACCAGATGACAGAAAAGTAATTAAAGCAAGAAAGGAAACACTAGCACCAATCTCAAATTGAGTAGAATACTTTATCAAACAGCAGATTATCATTCATCCAAACAAGTCTTTCTTTCTGTTTTTGGTTTAAAAAAGGAAAATAAACAAAGGGCAGTTTATTCCCTTTCTCAACATGTGTAATGGAAGAGAAGAGTGGAAGAATACAGACTCAACTGTGCTATGAAAAGGGACAGGCGGATACAATATAATGCGTCCCATCAAAGTGCCTAATTTTGATCTACTAACCCATTTGGACATTTTTTTTATAAACATAATAAATTAAGTGGTTTTTGAAAACTAGAGGGAAGTATCCTTCCTCTCTTTTGAGAAACATTATTATATGAACATCTTTATAAGCCTAACAAAGTTAACAGATCTTTTTATTCCTGGAGATTTCTTACTGTAGAAAAGCAAAATTTTTATTATCAAATAATACTATTGGGCTTCCCTGGTGGCGCAGCGGTTGAGAGTCCACCTGCCGATGCAGGGGACACGGGTTCGTGCCCCGGTCTGGGAAGATCCCACATGCCGCGGAGCGGCTGGGCCCGTGAGCCATGGCCGCTGAGCCTGCGCGTCCGGAGCCTGTGCTCCGCAACGGGAGAGGCCACAACAGTGAGAGGCCCGTGTACCGCAAAAAAAAAAAAAAAAAAATCAAATTTGACTACAATATTTGTGGGTGTAGTAATATGATATCTAGGATTTGCTTCAAAATAATCTGGGGGTGGTGGAGTAGAAGAGCGCTAATATTATAGATAAAACACAATTGTCCTGTGAGATAAGTCTTGAAGCTGAGTGATGGGTACACGGGGAGTCCATTTTACTATTCTCTCTACTTTTGCATGTACTTGAAATTTTACACAACAAGACACTTTAAAAACTAGATTCCCTGTATATGCCAGCAGTAGAATAGATAAAGTGCATATCCATAAAAGAATAATTTGTAGCTATAAAAAGGCTACAAAATAACTTTTGAAAAGCAACTTGTCTACATGGTTCTCTGTGTAGTGTTAATACATATTGGGAGAAGCAGAGTCCAGATTATTGTATGTAGTATGCTATATTTTAGGTAAACAAGTGGAAAAAATAAGGATAGGCAGCAGGAAAGAGAGAACAATAGGAGAGACAAGAGTGTAAGCAAGAGTTCCCGATCGCCTCAATTTTGTTTTAATTTTTGAACTATGTGAATATTTTATCTTTTTAGAAAATTAAGTTAAGAATAAAAAAATAGCTTGCTAAAGCTCACAAAAGGAGGGTGGTAGGAAAAAAATGCTTCACACTAGATAGAAAATGGGGCTTTAGAACTGTAAGTCTCAGGTTTGAGTCGCAGCTCTACAAATCAACTTATGTGTCCTTGGGCATATTAAACTCCAAAAGCCTGAGGTTCCTCATCTGTAAACAGTAAATACTAACAATAACAATAATAATAATAATATACAGGGTGGCTACAAAGACCTAATGAGACAACATTTATTTAATATTAATATGTGTTTAACATTAAATGTAAATATATAATAACTATTTAATAAGTGTTTAGATAAATATTTATTAGGCACTTAATATGTGCCAGGCAGTGTAGTGCTCACGGTATATACAATCATCATGAAAATATACAGTCTCAGCTCTTGTTAGGAAAGGACAGACCATAAGAGAATATAGGCAAGTGCTTCCTGTCACAGAAGCAGGCCCAAAGGGCCATGAAATCAGAAAAAAGCTATGAACTCTGTGTGACACAAGCTTCCCAGGGATGGCAAAACATAACCTGAGTTAGGAAAAATGAACTCACCAAAAAACGAAGCGTAGGAAATATGAAAATGTTTCATAAATTAATCCATACAAATAGTAATCACCAGAATTATTTCTAATTATCCAAAACTATTTTGGATTAATTGAAACACCTATTCTCTTACACTAAAGTAAGGAAGTAGAATAGATATGTAGATACAATACAACTTCGTACATTTTCAAATTTGGTCTTTTAAACTATTTTTCTTTGTTGTTATTATGTCTAAACCCAGTGTACAAGTAAAAATTAATAAGTCTAGGAAACATTTTCTTCTATCTACATTGGTATGTTCTTTCAGAAACTATGCACATTCAATCACAAATGATAAACCAATCCAACTGAAAGAAAAATAGACAAACAATTCCAAGTCACTCTTGTGAATCTACTCTCATTTTTATGACATAGCATCCAAATTTAATAACAGAATACTTCAAACATATTTTTAACTCCCATTTATAGTAAGATGGTGATTAATTACAACTCAGTAGTCTCATTTGCTTTTAAACTACTCTGAAACTGAATTTTACTGGGTGTACCTCACTAAAAATATTTGTCAATATTTATAGATCTATGATTCAAATACACACTTTTGCTTTTTTCCTAAGTTAGAGCACTAAGTTGGGTATCAAATATTAATTTTTAATTATATGAGTAAAAAATACACATGTAACAATTTTCATTTTTATACCTATTAACTATATATTCCCAGTGATATAACTACAATGAAAAACTTAATTTTGAATTCTACTTCTTGCATGAATTTAAAACTTCAGCCTTATTGCCTATTAATGCCATTTTGGGTAATCCAATCATTTTTTTCTAAAAAAAAACAACCAAAAAAGCTTAACTAAAAAAAAAAAAAAAAAAAGCTTAACTTACACAAATTTGCTTTACATATAGATGCACTCAAATACATGGGTCTGACCACCTAGAGGGGTGGGATAGGGAGGGTGGGAGGCAGGGAGATGCAAGAGGGAAGAGATATGGGGACATATGTATATGTATAACTGATTCACTTTGTTATAAAGCAGAAACTGACACACCATTGTAAAGCAATTATACTCTAATAAAGATGTTAAAAAAAAATACATGGGTCTGATAATTTTGCAGGTAAAAGGCATTTCATTAAAGATAAAAGTAAAAAACAATTATTTTAAAATTCTTACAAAGTTAGTTGCATCCTAGTTAAGACCTGTTTAAATAATAAAACTCTGCAAATTCTATTAATTAATTTTTAATATAGGGGAAAAGTCTAAGTCTTTTTTAAAAAACCAAATTAAATTATGGACTTGGACTTATGGAACTTTATGTAAAACTATTTACAACAAAGGCTGAGGGTCAGACTTGGTCCACGACAGTAGTTTGCCAACCCCCAGTTAAAATGCCTTTGCTAACCTCGGGAGTTCCTTCTCATTCTCTAAGCCCTAGGGAAGAGGACGCTTTCCTTAGGATGCCTTCATTCAGTTCCCCTCTCAGATTTAATCCTTCTCTTTATTACGCTCCCATAGTATTTTAGTATTTAATATTTCTACCTATACATCAACATATATAGGTACACAGTATCTCTGGTAATGGAATTTTGAGTCCCAAAAGGAGCTCGTTCACCTTTATGCCTTCAGCTCTTAATATAGTGACAGGTGATATGCACAGGATATGCACTCAATCAATGAAGGTGCATATTTTAAAATGTTTTCAGAAAGAAATTCATCCCAAGGTTGTTGATAAAAAGAACACTCTGATCAGCAGATCTTCCTGTAACGCGCCAGATGGCAAACACATTGGACTTTGCAGAACGTAAGGTCTCTGTCGCAGCTACTCCACTTTGCCAAGGTAGCACAAAAGCCACCATGGACAAGATAAAACTTCATAAGCACGCTCAGTGGGTAAGATTCAGCCTGTGGGGTGTAGTGTGCCAGCTCCTCTCTAATAGAGTAAAGACTATCTTCTACTATATCATTATAGTAAATAGAATAACGCATGTCTTAACAACATGCTACCTGCTCTAAACGCACACCTTAGTTCTCTGAACATAATGCTGTTTTTCCCAGCTTAATAAAATCCATTAAAAAAATGTTGTTCACATTTTACCTGAATAATTTCAGAATTAAATTTCGATTCCAAATGTGCTGCTCTCTCTGCTTCAATATCTTCTTCTAATTTCCTCACTCTTAGAGTAGTTGCCTGAAAACATTAAGTTTAAACATTGGAGTTTAAATTGAATATAGGCCACTATATTGTAATTAACACTTTGGATTACTATAGCCTCATTTTTTCATTTGCAAGAGTATAAAAGTCATGTTGCAAAAAGTAATGCTCGGGAAGAATGCTCCAGAGCTTGTTTTCTTTTTCTTTATTCAGTTATACTTTACATGTAATAAATTACACATATTGAAATTGTATAACTTGTTAAGTTTTGTATATATACACCCACGAAATCATTGCCATAATCAAGACAGACAAATATTTCTGTTACCCCAGAAGATTCCTTGTGTCCCTTGGTAACCCCATCATCCAGTCCTCACCACCCCACCCCTAACCCCCAAGTAAACACTGATCTGCTTTTTTGTCACTATAGATCATTTCCTGTTTTCCAGAATTCAATATAAATTGAATCACACAGTGCATATTATTTATTGCCTGGCTTCTTTCTCCCCACAAAATTATTTTGAGTTTCATCCATGTGGTTGCACATATCAATAGTTCACTTTTTACTGTTAAAGTGTTTCACTGTTTGATACACCACAATCGGTTTATCAGTTCACCTACTGATGGACATTTGAATTGGATGCTATACAAAGGAATATATATAGGGCTATATATTAGGGCTATACAAAGGAATCTTCTATGAGCAATTATGTATAAATCTTTGTATGGACATACACTTTCATTTCTCTAGGATAAATAGTGAAAGACAGAATGACTGGGTCAGATGGTAGGCGTATGTTTAATGTTTTATGAAACTGACAAACTGTTTCACAAACTGTTTCCAGTTTCATACATCTTCACCAACACTTGGCATGGTAGTCTTCTGGGTTATTTGGGGGCAAGGGTTAGACATTCAAATAGGAATGTAATGGTATCTCATTTTAGTTTCAATTTTCATTTTCCTAATAATTAATAGCATTGAGCATCTTTTCATGTATTTATTTACTACCTGTATATCTTTTCTGGTGAAGTTTCTGCTTAAATCTTTTTCTCTCTTTTTTTTTTTTTTTTTTTTTTCCGGTACGTGGGCCTCTCACTGCTGTGGCCTCTCCCGTTGCGGAGCACAGGCTCCGGACGCGCACGCTCAGCGGCCATGGCTCACGGGCCCAGCCGCTCCGCGGCGTGTGGGATCTTCCCGGTCCGGGGCACAAACCCGCGTCCCCTGCATCGGCAGGCGGACTCTCAACCACTGCGCCACCAGGGAAGCCCCTTTTTCTCATTTTTTAATTGGGCTGTTTGTTTTTTTATTATTGAATCTTGAAAATTCATTATATAATCTGGATACAAGTCATTTGTTGGGTACGTGATTTGCAAATATTTACTCCCAAATATTGTCTACAGCCTGTCTTTTCATTCTCTTAACGTTAGTGTCTTTCACATAGCAAAAGTTTTTGTTATGACAAAGTCTAATTTATTAGTTTTTCAAGCTGGAGTCAGCCCCGCCACACCTAGAGTCCTGTCTGTCAAATATAGATAGTTCAACAGTGAAAGAGAAAGACAATAGTAATTTCCTTTCCTTTCTTAGATAAAATTTGGGCAAGAAATGTTTCTATTCGTTATACTTACTCTGTCATTTAGCCTTAGCTATAGGTTTTTTTTTTTTAAATGCTCGGCTTGATTAGTTTGATTTTTCCTCTTTTCTCCCACCATTTCTTTTTTGCATACAGAGATGGTAATGCATCACAACCAGAAGGGGCATAAATAAAAATAGGATAATCCAAAAACTAATCAAGTGGTCTGTGGATAAGTGAGAAATGACTACACTTTTCCTTGAGCAAAACATGTTCCTATAATGTCTGCTACAGTGCAGAGCATAAACACAAAAAAGGTGAAAAAAAACCCAGTGCCCATCAACTGATGAATGGATAAACAAAATGTGGTATATCCATACAAATGGAATATTATTCAGCCATAAAAAGGAATTAAGTACCAACACATGCCACAACATAGATTAACCTTGAAAATATATGTTAAGCGAAAGATACCAGACACAAAAGACCACATATTAAATGACTTCATTTATATGAAATGGCCAGAATAGGCAAATCCAGAGAGATAGAAAGTGTATGAGTGGTTTCCAAAAGCTGGGGACAGGGGAAGGAAGGAATGAGCACTGACTGCTAATGGGCATAAAGTTTCTTATTGGGGTGATAAGAATGTTCCAGAATCAGATAGTGGCAATGGTTTCATAACCCTGAACTGCATACTTTAAAAGAGTGTATTCAATACTACGTGAACTATATCTCAATAAAAAATAAAAAGAATCCCTAAGTGTAAGAACCAATGACATTTCAAAGAAGTGACCGCCACCTATGTCAAGCTTCTTCATTTCTGTTTAAAAGTTCCTCTCAATGCTGACTTTGAATCCTAGAACAAGGGATCCCCACTGGTTGTAGGTACGAAGGTGATACATACTAGGATCAGAAAAATTCTTAATGATTAGCCAGATTAAAATGAGTATTACCCTAGGTAGGGCCAATACTAGTAAAAAAAAAAATTTTTTTTAATGTAATGCCACAAGATGAAGTTCCTGTCCTTGAAGAACTAAAGTCAACTTTCTCAATATTCAAAATACTTGTGTTAGGTTCTGCAAGTCAGAAGTCTAACCAGTGTCAAGGAAATAACCCACAGACATTGAGAATAAAGGATCAAAACAGGCAAAAAGCTAATAAAGGGCAAATAGAAGAAACCAGTCTAATAATGTTAATATATTCTTTTATATTCCAAAAGGCATTTACATAGTTTTGTCAAAATAAGTGTTATTTTATTAAAATACAGAATATTCAGTGATTCCATGATAAAAGAGGCAAAATTTTCATTTTTCATGTACATGTTGTCATATGAATCAATTTATCTGATTTCACTCCAAAAGTCACGAAGACTTTTTTTTCTGCCTAAACCAAAATCAAACGGGTTGAAATAATAAACCAGAGATCCCACCTTTATTTCCATACCTTCCTGTTTTAAATGAAATGTCCAGAAGAAAACAAATTTATAAACTGTTTATTAATTACTAAAACAATAAATTAATCAGTAAGGACAGCAAAAAAAATCTTCACATATTTAAACAAATTTCTTCAAGAGTGTGTTTTGTTGACATAATTAAAGCCCTCCTAATAAATATTTTTTAAAAATCTTCTAGTCTGGTGAATTAATTCTTATCTCCAGCAGAGGGTGCTAGAGGAACATCAACTTGCTGTTCACAAATATTTTTCTCCAATAAGAGAACTAGTACAACAATCATTATCTCCAATCCTAATATAATCAACATAGCAAGAGCAGAAAGCATAAGAGAATTCAGATTAAAGTACAAAATCCAACACAAATTCATATATACCCCCGGCCAATTTAACTATATATAAATTTGCCTGTAGTACAAGGATTACACACTGTCTGTTCCCTAATACTATGAACATCAGAGTTCTTTATGTGACACAAAATGATCACATATTTTATCATTTATTAGCTGGCTGTCACGTCCTTTCTGACTGCAATATACTGCCAAGAGATTTTTATTCCAGTAAATGCTGTGTTCATTGTACCCAAATTTTTTTATTTTTATTCCAGTAAATTCTGTGTTCATTGTATGGGTACAATTTTTTTTATTTTATGATTTGTATCTCACTAAATCACAATAAGCCCAGTTAGACAGTCTACTCCACTCAAGAAAAGTGAGTGTTCATTCTTTGAAGAAGGTAACATAGAAAACATTATTTTATCATAACACAGGGCATGAGCCGCCAACTCCAACTCACAAGCAGAACTAATGAAACACATCCAGACCACATTTGTTCTCCACACCACATCTGCTCCCATGGCTTCCATGGGCCTGTTCCAAAGTTTCACAAAAATTATGAAAACATATGTGTTCAAGGAATTTGCTGAGACACTGGGCAAAAGCAGCTCCTACTACATTCTTGCCTCCTCAAATAGAATATGCCCAGCCCAGAGGATATACATGAACTTAAAGGGATTAGTCAAGCAGAAAAACCTTGATATATGAAATTTAGCCCACTAAAATGGACATCAAGAAAAATAAGGGAGGAAATATCACACAAGTACCTACCAATCAAAGACTTCTCAGTAGTGTGTTAGGTAGTACTGTTTCCAAAACAGTTGTACAAAGTTTACCCCAGGATATCAATAGCTGTATAAATAGGAAATGGTTGTTTATTTAACTATTGTTCCAGATTTTATCATCTGATATTTCCCATTAATGAAAACTCTTACAAGTAACCAATATAGTAATAATCCATCTTCAAAAAGATGATTCTAAGGGACTGATTAATTCTATAATGGTTATTTTAGTGGTAAGTATATGTATTATATTTTAGTGGTTGTAAATAATATATTAAATGTGTGTTAACAATTAATGACAATTAACTACAATCCTTATTCCCTACCTGTGTGGGAGAAAACAAAAGTAGTTACTATACTTAGAGCTCTTAAACTGAAGATCTCAAAGTATTTTTTGTTACCAAAAAAGATATCTTAGAGAGTCAGAATCTCTAAGGAACAGAATTTACAAGCCACAAATTCTGTTTGGCATGGTAATAAATTAATTTAGCATCTTTAAAATCATCTTTATCTTTTCTAGCAGTAAAAACTTCAGTAATTAACAAAATTTTTAATGAACTTCCAGTTTTAAAATCCATTATGAACATAAATACAAAAATATATAATACTTATAAGCACAATAGTATAACCCAGGTGATTTATTTACCTTTTATAGTTGGTAATCAACACAAACAGGTGTTTAAAAATCATTCCTACAAACACATGATGGCTTTAAAAAGATGATTCATATGCGATTGCTTCACGGACAACACAAAAGGTGAGAATCATTTTTCTTTTCCTTTGTCACTTGAGTATGGTATATGTATAAGTAAAAAACTACATTCTACCCTCCTTTACGTTACCATAATATAGAATATGACTGACAGAAGCAATTCAGAATTTATTTTCAAAGACTGCTCTCTCTCCACTGTAATCTTCACAAGATTCTTCAGTTCACTCAGAATTAGGTTTGCATCTTCTCTTTTCTCTTTTCTTATTGAGTTAAACTTATTTCCCATGATTAAAAAAAAAAAAAAAAACCTCCCCTAGTTGTAAAGAGGTTTATAAAAGCCACGGATATTTCTTTTTTCAGTTCACTTTTCCCTTGGTTCTCTGGTATCCAGCACCACATTTAGAAAATTGGATTGGGAATTTGTTATTTTTTTAATCTAAGAAAACACTGATCCATGTTAAGATGATTAAGCCACACAATGGTCTATAACATATCAGATTTTTTTTAATTTTTATGCACACACACACACACACACACACACACACACACACACATATATAAACTTCTTTGGCCCAGGCACATAAAGAAATCACCTCTTCATGAAATGTAACTGTTGAAGTTTCATTAAAATTTAAAACATTTATTAGGCTAAACATCTATTAGTTGCCTTAGTCTGATATTACTGACATTAAATAATGTGTTCTATTAAATTAAAATTTTAACAATTTTCCTCTTTATTATTATTTTATTTTATATTAATCCTTTTTTAAAAATACCAATGATGATTATAAGCGCCTAGAATTACTAGTACTTAATGTCTCCGCAACTGAATGTTAAACTACATAAACTGCTCTCTAGGAATTTTTTTTTTTTTTTTTTTTTTTTTTTTTTTGCGGTACGCGGGCCTCTCACTGTTGTGGCCTCTCCCGTTGCGGAGCACAGGCTCCGGACGCGCAGGCTCAGCGGCCATGGCTCACGGGCCCAGCCGCTCCGCGGCATGTGGGATCTTCCCAGACCGGGGCACGAACCCGTGTCCCCTGCATCGGCAGGCGGACTCTCAACCACTGCGCCACCAGGGAAGCCCAACTCTCTAGGAATTTAACTTCTCCTTCATTATGTCATCACCTGGTCAAAGAGCCAATACAAAATACATTCACTTAAATATAAAGCAAAAATTTGTAAGGTGTCTAAACATGAAGAACTGTAGGTAAGTCACAGGACTATACTTGTCCACTTAGAAAATTCTTATAAATAGAATAAAACTAGACTCTCTGGATACCCTCAAAGCTTCAAATTCCCCCAAAGCAGAGACCTGGTATTATCAAAAGTATTTACAGAGTAGCTAAGAAAAAACTCAATATAAAACTAGTCTAAAACAATTTTATATTTACAACATTAATCAATTACAAAAAAAAAAGAAATTGGGGCAAGTAAGTATTTTACAAGAAAATAAATCAATACTGATTTATCCAAAAACAAATCCTAAAGTTTAGGCATTAGACACTACCTCAATTGAGTCAAAAGTGACTTATCAAGAATCTTATCAACAAAAATCACTGTTACCTAGCACTTCTTCATACCTATAAGGCAATTAAAATGTTTTTAGTGATGATCATAGAGTTTTATAGCATCCTAAAGTGACTTCTAAATGATCTTTTTAAATTCTAAGTATATTCAGAACTTTATTCTAATCCTTTTCTAATAGGCCATCCACAAACCACATGATATTAAAAATGATGATATAAAATATGATGATGCACTCCTGAATTTTCTGGCCTGAAAAAATGTTCAGCACAAATGACAAATAAGCTAAAAATATTACTTGGAATATAATCTCACTTTTAAATTTCTTTCTCTAACCTCATATAAAATTAGACCATATGTGGTAAGCGTATGAGTAATTTATCTTTGTCAAGTTCAAGTTCATAATCTGGCATTATTACTGAGAGTTCCTATACACTCCACACCCCGTTTTCCCTATTAAAACATCTGACAATCATATAACACAAAGAACCCATTAAAAATGTATAATGGATCTGAATAACTATTTCTCCAACGATATACAAATGGCCAATAAGCACATGAAATGATATTCAGCATCATCACTCATCAGAGAAATGCAAAGCAAAACCACGAGATACCATTATACACCCACTAAAGTGGTTATAATTAGAAAGACTAATAATAACAAGTATTGGTGAGGATCTGAAGACACTGGAACCCTCATGCATTGCTGCTGGGGATGTAAAATGGTGCCTCCACTATGCAAAACAGTCTGACAGACCCTCAAAAAGTTAAACATAGAGATATGTCACCTAGCATGCCCACTCCTAGGTGAAACTGAAAACATGTCCACACAAAAACTTGTACACAAATGTTCATGGAGGCATTATTCATGATAGCCAAAAAGGGAAAACAGCATAAATGTCTATCAACTGATGAATGGATATACAAAATGTGGTCTATAACACAATGGGAGATTATTTAGTAATAAAGAGAAATGAAGTGCTGATACATGATACAACATGGATGAATCCTTAAAACATCCTGTTATGTGAAAAAAAATCACCAAAGACCACATATTGCATGATTCCACTAATATGAAATGTTCAGAACAGGCAAATATATACAAGCAGAAGTAAATTAATGTTTTTTTAGGGATGAGAGGAATGGGGAAAGAGGAGAGTGATAGCTAATGGGTGTGAGGTTTCTTACTGAGGTGATGAAAACATGCTCCAATCGACTGTAGTGATAGCTGTACAACTCTGTGAATATACTAAAAACCACTGAATTGTACCCTATAAATGGGTGTATTTGTAGCATGCAAATTATATCTCAGTAAAGTTTGGTTTTTTTTTTAAATCATCAGTATGAAGAGTTTAACCTGCAGGCATCCACCTCCACCCTAATTAGCCTACAACTACCCCCCCACCAACCGCTACACAAACTCACAAACTGGAGGTTTATTATCTGGAAAATGTCACTCTGAAGCCAAGGTTGGACATAGAGATACATGGGGTGGGCAGAGCAGGGGTAGGGGGGTTGGTGTACAAGACTGAAGCCAGGGGAAATTCTGTATACTGAATAGTATGAAACAGATTTTTCCTCCATTTCTTTCTTCCATTTAATAACCACCAAACAGGAAACTAGCAGGTCACTCCTTGTAGAAACAAAGAGAAAAGTCCTATGGATTGTAACATTTCACCACTTCCCAATGAAATATTTGGCACATCTCATCACTCTACAGTAAGATTTCCCTAAGGCCAATACTTACATTCAACTGCCTACTCAACATCTCCACATGGATGTCTAACGGGCATGTCAAATTTAACATCTCTAAAACCAAACTCCTCATCTCTCCTGAATTTACTCCACTTGCATTCTTGGCCAGGTTGAGTAAATGACAGTGCCATTCCCCCAAAGGCTCAAGCCAAAATCTTTGGCATTATCTTTTACTCCCTTTCTTTTTCTCTCACAAGCCATGTCCAATAAATCTGCAAATCCTACTGGTTCTATCTTCCAAAACACATACAAATCTGACTACCTCCTCTACCACTACTTTGGTCTAAAGCACCATAATCTCTCACGTAATTACTTTAATAGTTTCCTAAATGGCCTCTTACAATCTGTCTTTCAAGGAGTATACAGAATGATGCTTTTAAAACAAATTAGAGGGGACATGTCATTCCTCTGCTTAAAACCTTTCAATGGCTTTCCATCTCAGAAAGAAAGCCAAAGTTCTTACAATGAACTCCAAAAGACCTTCAAGACTCTATAACATCTGCCTACCATTCTCTACACCCTACTAGTCTCTCTCTTGCTCAATCCATTTCAATCACAATGGCCTACTTGCTATTCCTCAAACTTTCCAAGCACACTCGCATCTCATGGCCTTTACACTTTCTATTCCTTCTACCTAGAATCTCTTCCTCCAGATAGCCACATGGCTCAATCTCTTTCTTCCTTCAGGTCTCTGCTCAAATGCCATCTTATCAAGTCAGGCTTCCTTGACCACTAACACAAGAAGGTAACCATTCCACCCCACCATTTATTACTCCCCTCGTCTCCTTTATTCTTCTCCATAGGGCTTATCAAATTCTATTTCATTTCATGTGTGATTCTCCCTGACAAGAGTGTCAATTTCAAGAGGGAAGAGGCTTTGTTTTGTTCACTGCTATGCCTCAAACACCCAAAAGTGTGCCTGACACTCTCGAGGTTTTCTGAATAAACAAATGAATACAGTAGTCATGATATAGGATCAGGATGCTATAAAAATGGTACAGAGAACAAGAGCCCTCAGAAACTAAAAAGAAAACATAAAATATTCAATTAGAAGATTAGAAAAGTCAAGTAAATCTCCCACGAACCAACAACAACAAAAATACAAAGAGAAAGACAACAAAAGGTAAGAAAAGCAAAACATCAACCAGTTGGCCTACCAACTGAACCATTAAAAACCCAAGAAAGAGAGAATAAAAAAACCCTGAGCAGGAAATTATGAAGAAATAACACAAGAGAATTACACAAAATAAAGATCATGAGTCTCCTAACTAAAATGGCCACCAAATGCCCTGAACACAAAAAAAATCTATACTAAGAATCACTGTTTATCTTTGATGTTCTGAAATTTTATAGTTAGTGGGAACTCTATAGCAGAAATAGCTTGGTGTCTTCACAAATACAAGGGAAAAAGAAAGCTATAGATGGAGAACCTATAGATTGAGAGACTTACGAGACATATCAACCAATTATAATGTGTAGACCTACTAGGGATTGTGATTCAAACAAACTGTAATCATACATACATTTTTATGCCATATATGTAGCAATATGAAATTTAAATAATATCTGGATATTTGATTATATTAAGTAATTACTGTTAATTTAAGTTTGATATTGATAACATGGTTCTAAATAAAAGGCCCCTTATTTTTTAGAAATATTTATGGTTAAAATGATATGATGCCTGGGATTTGTTTCAATATAATATGGGAAGAAGGAAAGTGAATAGGGGTATGAATGATTCAAGATAACCCATAAATGAATAATTTTTTTTTTTTTTGGTACGCAGGCCTGTCACTGTTGTGGCCTCTCCCATTGCGGGGCACAGGCTCCGGACACGCAGGCTCAGCGGCCATGGCTCACAGGCCCAGCCGCTCCGCGGCATGTGGGATCCTCCCGGACCGGGGCACGAACCCGTGTCCCCTGCATCGGCAGGCGGACTCTCAACCACTGCACCACCAGGGAAGCCCTAAATGAAAAATTTTTGAAGCTGGTGATGGGTACCATTACTGTACTATGCTGTCTACCTTTTTTAATATTTAAAGTTTTCTATTTAAAAAAAGTGAAAAAAAAAAAAGGGAACCCTCATGCACAATGGGTGAGAATGTAAACTGGTACAACCACTATGGAAAATAGTATGGAGAGTCCTCAAAAAATTAAAAATAGAAAAATAAAAAAATAAAACTACCATATGATCCAGCAATCCCGCTTTTTGGTATTTATCCAAAGAAAACAAAAACACTACTTAGAAAAGATATATGGGGCTTCCCTGGTGGCACAGTGTGCTCTGCAACGGCAGAGGCCACAGCAGTGAGAGGACCACATACCGCAAAAAAAAAAAAAAAAAAAAAAGATATATGCACCCCTATGTTCACTGCAGCATTATTCACAACAGCAAAGCTATGGTAGCAAACTAGGTGCCCACCAACAGATGAATGGATAAAGATGTGAGATATATATATATGATATATATATATATATCATATATATATTTTATATACATATATAATGCAATATTACTCATTGATAAAAAGAATGAAATCTTGATATTTGCAACAACATGGATGGACCTAGAGGGTATTAACCTAAGTGAAATAAGTCAGACAGAGAAAGACAAATACTATATGATTTCACTTACATGTGGAATCTAAAAATGCAAAACAAATGAACAAACATGACAAAACAAAAACAGTTACAGCTACAGAGAACAGGCGATTGTCAGAGGGTAGGGCATGGGAGGGGAAGAAAGATACAGGTGAAGGCGATTAAGAGGTACAAACTCTCAGCTGCAAAATAAATGAGTCACAGGTATGAAATGTATAGGGTAGGGAATATAGCCAGTAACTAGGTAATATTTTTTGTGTGTTGACAAATCATAACCAGACTTACGGTGATCATTTTGAAATGTATAGAAATATCAAATCACTATGTTGTGTAATAGGAAGTCACATAGTGTTGTAGGTCAATTATACTTCAAAAACAATCAACCTCATAGAAAAAGAGATCAGATTTATGGTTACCAGAGGCAGAGGGGTGAGGGGAGGGGTAACTGGATGAAGGCAGTGAAAGGTACAAACTTCCAGTTATAAGATAAATAAGTACTACGGATGTAATGTGTAACATGTTATACATAATTAATACTGCTGTATGTTATATATGAAAGTTGCTAAGAGTTATTCCTAAGAGTTCTCATCATAAGAAAAAACTGTTTTTTTCTGTTTCTTTAATTTTTTATCTATATGAGATGATAGATGTTCACCAAACTTATTTTCATAATCACTGCATGATGTATGTAAATCAATAATTATGCTCTATACCTTAAGCTTATACAGCGCTGTATGTCGATTATATCTCACTAACTGGAAGAAAAAAAGTCTTAAAAAAAAAAGAGGGCTTCCCTGGTGGCGCAGTGGTTGAGAGTCCGCCTGCCGATGCAGGGGACACGGGTTCGTGCCCCACTCTGGGAAGATCCCACATGCTGCAGAGCGGCTAGGCCCGTGAGCCATGGCTGCTGAGCCTGCGCGTCCAGAGCCTGTGCTCCGCAACGGGAGAGGCCACAACAGTGAGAGGCCCGCGTACCGCAGGAAAAAAAAAAAAAAATAGAGAAACAGGAAAACTTTCAGAGAGGAAGAGTGAGAAAAGGGTCACCACAAGGGAACACAAACAAGAATAACATCAGGCCTCTCAACAGTGACAGAAGAGACTGGGAACGAGGGAGGCAAGGCCTTTAAATTCTGAAAGAAAGAATTCCATCCTAAAATTCTATATTCAGCCAAATTCTATATACTTTAATACTTTATTGATTAAAAAAATCATGTTCAGATATGCAAGATCAAATAAAACTTAGCTCCCATACACCCTTTCTTTAGAAGCTACTAGTCTATGTACTCCAACGAAGTGAAGAAGGCAAGAGACCTAAGAAACTGAAGATCCAACACAGGATAATGAAAAAGTCCCCAGGTGACAGCTTTGCCATATGCCTAGAAAGCAATGAGGAGATGGAACAGGAGAGAGACCCAGAAGAACATGGTAATTTTCTGAGAACAGACCCTATAAAGCAGCCAAACAGAATTCCTTCAAGGTTTTAAAAATTTACACACCCACCATCATGGTACAAGAATTTTTAACACCACCCTCACCAGTGCTGGGTACTATCATTTTCTTTAATCTTATTTTGAGTGTTACTGTCTTTCTTACATTATGGTGAGGTGGAGCATTTTTCCTATGTTTGTTATCCATCTGAAATTATTCTTTCATATCTTCTTTGATTTACTTGGTAGATTTTTTCATAAAGTCCTTTCTCTTATCAAATAGTAGGGGATTTAGAGAGACAGAAATATATTTACCCTTTGCTGTAAATATTTTTCTCATTTGGTTGTCTTTTTATTCAAAGTGGGGATTTTACTTACATATGACTTTAATCTCTCCTAGTCAAAGCTATAAATCCATTCCTAAATATTTTGTTCCTTGGTTTTTATAATTAGTAGTAAGTCATAATGACTCAGAGAGCAGAAAAAATTAAACTACATTTTCTTCTTATTTTATCATTGTTTTTAATATTTCACTCTTTTTAATCCAACTGGAATTTATTTTAGAATATAATGTAAGATAGGAATCTAATTTTATTTTGTCCCAAATAGTTAACCAATCATTTCAACACAATTCACTGAATAATTTTTCCTATCCTTACTGATTTAAAATGATATACTCTACAAGTCTACTACTGACCTTTCAATTCTGACATTGAAAGTCTGGTCTTAGAGGTATTGTACTTTTTGGCCACTCAACAATCTTTCCCCTTCTTTTTTTACCAGCACCCTAATTTCTATATAAGAATTTATTTGGGGGGCTTTAATTTTAGCATAATTAGAGGAATTTACTTGGGGCAAATTACCTCTTTCAATCAAATGTTCTCTTCCAGATTAGAATCCTGACCAAAGTTACAAAAAGAATAAAAACTACTGGTACCAATTCACCTCAGCTTCATCTATCATTTCTGCTACCAAGAACTCTGGAGATGCTCTGGGACTCATATGATTTCTAAGCTGATTCCCCAACATTCCTTATGATTCTGTGGATATGATTCCCATATTCTTCCACTGAATTCCCTATTTATGTTAACCAAAGTCGGTTTCTGTTGCATACAACCAAAAAAACACGATTGATATATTACTGAAGTTTTATAATCTGTACTAACTTCTGGTATAGTAAGTGCCCACTCATTACTCTTACCAAAATGTTTTATAGATCCTCATGTGGATGAACTTTAGAATCTGTCTTCCCAAGGTAATTCCACTCAATCTTTGATTGGAACTGCTTTAACCCATAATATAATCTAGGGAGGATTCATAACTTTACACTGTTAAGGGTTCCCAAAATGTCTCATCATTTTCTTTTAAGACTCTCAGTTAAATTTCATAATTTTTAACGTATTTGTTGTTAACTGTATTCCTGTTTTTGTCACTATGGTGACAAAAACTTTTTTAGTATCTTATTCTCTGATTATTACTAGCATATTAGAGTGTAACATAATTGCTATATATTATTTTCTTCTTGACCTCCTTATTGAATGTTCTTACTAGTGTCAATAATTTCAAAGATGAGTTTCTTGACCATTTAGGGTTATTAGCATACCATCTGAAAATAATCAGAATCATACCCCCCTTCTTTCCAAAAATTATAATTTTTTATCACTGTTCTTGCTTTTACATATTTCTTTGGCTAAAATTCTCAGCACAGTGTTAACTGACAGAAGTGAGTTTAATGAGAGTACCTCCAGCATTTTATCATTAAATACTCTTTATAAATGTTTATTTACTTTATAAGAATTATAAATTATGTTTAAGACAAACTTCTTTACCTATTGAAATACTTAATTTCCCACAAAGCAAAAGAAAATTTTTTTTAAAAATTAAAAAATAAATTAGCTATCTCTCAAGATTAAAGTGGTTATCAGTATCATTTACTCACAAAAATCATATTTTTTCATTTGTAAACTAATGCTCCTTTCCCATCTAAAGTCTAACCTGGGGACTTCCCTCATGGCACAGTGGTTAAGAATCTTCCTGCCAATGCAGGGGACACAGGTTCAAGCCCTGGTCCAGGAAGATCCCACTTGCTGCAGAGCAACTAAGCCCATGCACAACAACTACCGAGCCTGCACTCTAGAGCTCGCAAGCCACAACTACTGAGGCCGCATGTCACAACTACTGAAGCTCATGTGCCCAGAGCCTGTACTCCACAACAAGAGAAGCCACCACAATGAGAAGCCCATGCAACGCAACGAAGAGTAGCCCCCACTCGCCACAACTAGAGAAAGCCCGCATGCAGCAATGAAGACCCAACATAGCCAAAAATAAGTAATATAAATAAAAATAAATTTATAAAAAAATAAAAAATAAAAATAAATAAAGTCTAACCTGAAAAGCACTCCACAAAACTATGTAGCTAGTACACAGCATTCAAACTACAAAATTAGAATTTAATATCTTTTCTTGTGTTGCTTCCTCAAACTTGTAATATAAACAATTACCTTCAAACTTTTCAAATATTCCAGGACAATTAATTATTAAAAATGAATAGTTTTTTTTTTAATTTGGAGCAAGATATAATTTACTCAAATACAAAAGTTTTCAAGGAAGCCAATGTTCAATATATATAAATGTCAAAAAATTATATTTTATTACAGAGTAAAACTTTGTCCTTAAATAACTAACTAGCCATCATATATGTGCTATAAAAGAATGAGAAAATATACCTCAAACTCTTTTCTAAGACGTTCCTCTCGTTGAGTGCTAAATTCGAATTCACTTGTCTGTCGACGTAAAAGGTCAGAGCACTCCATGTGTTCGGCTTCTAATTTTTCTACTTTCTCATGCATATTTTGTAAAGCATTATCTTGCTCCTAGAAAATAGTTCATTTTTGCATCAATAAAGTTTATAAGCCAACAATGACTAAAATTTATTCTATAAAATACAGTAAGCAACTAAACCTGTACTTCAACCATAATAATAGGTTAATTTATATAAGCAAGAGAGGCCAAGATATTCTCTAGCGATGTTTCAGAATATACATGTGTTTAAAAAGTGCTACTGGAGTTTTACAACTTAAAAAATCTAAATAAGGGAAGGACCTTCAAGATGGCGGAGGAGTAAGACATGAAGACCACCTTCCTCCCCACAAATACATCATAAATACATCTAGGGCTTCCCTGATGGTGCAGTGGTTGGGAATCCACCTGCCAATGCAGGGGACATGGGTTCGAGCCTGGGTCCAGGAAGATCCCACATGCCGCGAAGCAACTATGCGCGTGCGCCACAACTACTGAGCCTGTGCTCTAGAGCTCACGTGCCACTACTAGTTAGCCTGCATGCCACAACTACTGAAACCCGTGCACCTAGAGACCGTGCTCTGCAACAAGAGAAGCCACCACAATAAGAAGCCCGCACAAAGCAACGAGGAGTGGCCCCCGCTCACCGCAACTAGAGAAAGCCCATGCGTACAATGAAGATCCAGTGCAGCCAAAAATAAATAAATAAAATAAATTAATAAAAAGGAAAAAAAACATCTACATATGGAACAGCTCCTACAGAACACCTACTGAATGCTGGCAGAAGACCTCAGACCTCCCAAAAGGCAAGAAACTCCCCATGTACCTGGGTAGGGCAAAAGAAAAAAAGAAAAAGCAGAGACAGAAGAATAGGGACAGGACCTGCACCTCTGGGAGGGAGCTGAGAAGGAGGAAAAGTTTCCACACACTAGGAAGCCCCTTCACTGGCGAAGACGGCGAGGTGTGGGGGGAACTTCGGAGCCACGGAGGAAAGCACAGCAACAGGGGTGCAGAGGGCAAAGCAGAGAGATTCCCTGACAGAGGATCAGGGCCAACCAGCACTCACCAGCCTGAGAGGCTTATTGGCTCACCCGTCGGGCGGGTGGGGGCTGGGAGCTGAGGCTTGGGCTTCGGAGGTCAGATCCCAGGGAGAGGACTGGGGTTGGCTGCATGAAGACAGCCTGAGGGTGCTAGTGCACCACAGCTAGCCGGGAGGGAGTCTGGGAAGAAGTCTGGACCTGCCGAAGAGGCAAGAGACCCTTGTTTCGGGGTGCGCAAGGAGACGGGATTCATCCCCATTTGCCCACAGGAGGCAGAGCACCGCCTAAACAAGCTCCAGAGACAGGCGTGAGCCATGGCTATCAGCTCAGACCCCAGAGACGGGCACGAAACGCTAACGCAGCCATGAAGAATGCTGTATGCAAGCACAGGTCACTATCCACACACACACAACCCACCCATGGAGGCTATGCAGACCGCCACTGCCAGGGTCCCGTGATCCAGAGACAACTTCCCCAGGAAAACACACAGCACACCTCAGCCTGTTGCAATGTCACGCTGGCTTCTGCCACCACAGGCTCGCCCCACATTCCAATTCTGACTACTGTCCCCTCCCTCCCCATGGCTTGAGTGAGCCAGAGCCCCCTAATCAGCTGCTGCTTAAACCCCCTCCTGTCTGGGTGGGGAAAAGATGACTGACAGAGACCTACACGCAGAGGTGGGGCCAAAGCAGAACCCCAGGAGCTGTGTGGACAAAGAAGAGAAAGGGAAGTTTCTCCATGCAGCCTCAGGAGCAGCGGATTAAGTCTCCACAATCAACATGATGTACCCTGAATCTGTGGAACACCTAAATAGACGAATCGTCTCAAAATTGAGGCAGCAGATTTTGAGAGCAACTGTAGACTTGGCGTTTGCTGTCTGCGACTGATTTGTTACTGATTTTCATGTTTACCTTAGTTTAGTTTTTAGCACTTGTTATCGTTGGTGGATTTGTTTATTGGTTTGGTTGCTATCTTCTTTTTTTACTATTTTTCTTTTTATGTTAATATTTTTTTTACTTTCTTTTTCTCTCCCTTTTCTTCTGAGCCGTGTGGCTGACAGAGTCATGGTGCTCCAGCCCGGTGTCAGGCCTGAGCCTCCAAGGTGGGAGAGCTGAGTTCAGGACACTGGACCACCACAGACCTCCCAGCCCCACTTAATATAAATTGATTACAGCTCTCCCAGTGATCTCAGTCTCAACACTAAGTCACAGCTCCACTGAACAGCAAGCAAGCTCCAGTGCTGGACACCCCATGCCAAACAACTAGCAAGACAGGAACACAACTGCACCCATTAGCAGAGAGGCTGCCTAAAATCATAATAAGGTCACAGACACCCCAAAACACACCACCAGATGCGGTCCTGCCCACCAGAAAGACAACATCCAGCCCCAACCACCAGAACACAGGCACCAGTCCCCTCCACCAGGAAGCCTACACAAGCAACTCAACTAACCTCATCCACTAGGGACAGACACCAAAAACAAGGGAACTACGAGCCAGCAGCCTGTGAAAAGGAGACCCCAAACACAGCAAGTAAACAAAATGAGAAAACAGAGAAATATGCAGCAGATGAAGGAGCAAGGTAAAAACCCACCAGACCAAACAAATGAAGAGGAAATAGGCAGTCTACCTGAAATAGAATTCAGAGTAATGATAGTAAAGATGATACAAAATCATGGAAATAGATGGGAGAAAACAGAAGAAACATTTAACAAGGACCTAGAAGAACTAAAGAGCAAACAAACAAAGATAAATAACACAATAAATTAAAAATTCTCTAGAAGGAAGCAGTAGCAGAATAACTGAGGCAGAAGAATGGATAAGTGACCTGGAAGATAAAATGATGGAAATAACCACCACAGAGCAGAATAAAGGAAAAAAATGAAAAGAATTGAGGACAGTCTCAGAGAGCTCTGAGACAACATTAAACTTACCAACATTCGAATTATAGGGATCCCAGAGGAAGAAGAGAAAAAGAAAGGGACTGAGAAAATATTTGAAGAGATTATACTTGAAAACTTCCCTTACATGGGAAAGGAAACAGTCAATCAGGTCCAGGAAGCGCAGAGACTCCCATACAACATAAATCCAAGGAGAAACACGCCAAGACACATATTAATCAAACTATCAAAAATTAAATACATAGACAAAATATTAAAAGCAGCAAAGGAAAAGTAACATACAACGGTATCCCCAAAAGGTTAACAGCTGATCTTTCAGCAGAAACTCTGCAAGTCAGAAGGGAGTGGCAGGACATATTTAAAGTGATGAAAGGGAAAAACCTACAACCAAGATTACTCTACCCAGCAAGGATCTCATTCAGATTTGATGGAGAAATTAAAACCTTTACTGACAGGTAAAAGTTAAGAGAATTCAGCACCACCAAACCAGCTTCAAAACAAATGCAAAAGCAACTTCTCTAGGCAGGAAACACAAGAGAAGGAAAAGACCTACAAAAAGAAACCCAAAACAATTAAGAAAATGGTAATAGGAACATATATATCAATAATTACCTTAAATGTAAATGGATTAACTGCTCCAACCAAAAGACACAGACTGGCTGAATGGATACAAAAACAAGACCCGTATATATGCTGTCTACCAGAGACCCACTTCAGACCTAGGGACACATACAGACTGAAAGTGAGGGGATGGAAAAAGATATTCCACGAAAATGGAAATCAAAAGAAAGCTGGAGGGGCTTCCCTGGTGGCTCAGTGGTTGGGAATCTGCCTGCCAATGCAGGGGACTTGGGTTCGAGCCCCGGTGTGGGAAGATCCCACATGCCGCAGAGCAACTAGGCCTGTGAGACACAACTACTGAGCCTGCGCGTCTGGAGCCTGTGCTCCGCAACGTGAGAGGCTGCGACAGTGAGAGGCCCACGCACTGCGATGAAGAGTGGCCCCCACTCGCCTCAACTGGAGAAAGCCCTCGCACAGAAACAAAGACCCAACACAGCCAAAAATAAATAAATAAATACATACATTTAAAAAAAAAAAAGTTGGAGTAGCAGTTCTCTTATCAGACAAAATAGATTTTAAAATAAAGACTATTACAAGAGACAAAGAAGGACACTACATAATTATCAAGGAATCAATCCGAGAAAAAGATATAACAATTGTAAACATTTATGCCCCCAACATAGGAGCACCTCAATACATAAGGAAAATGCTAACAGCCATAAAAGGGGAAATAAAAAAAAAAAAAAAAAAAAAAAAAAAGGGGAAATAGACAGTAACACAAGAATAGTAGGGGACTTTAACACCCCACTTTCACCAATGGACAGATCAGCCGAAATGAAAATAAATAAGGAAACACAAGCTTTAAATGACACATTACACAAGATGGACTTAACTGATATTTATAGAACATTCCATCCAAAACAACAGAATACACTTTCTTCTCAAGTGCTCATGGAACATTCTCCACGACAGACCATAACCTGGGTGACAGATCAAGCCTTGGTAAATTTGAGAAAACTGAAATCATATCAAGTATCTTTTCTGACCACAAAGCTATGAGACTAAATATCAATTACGGGGAAAAAAAACCTAAAAAATACGAACACATGGAGGATTAAAAACTATGCTCCTAAGAAACCAAGAGACTACTGAAGAAATCAAAGAGGAAATCAAAAAATACCTAGACACAAATGAAATGAAAACATGACGACCAAAAGCCTATGGGATGCAGCAAAAGCAGTTTTAAGAGGGAAGTGTATAGCAATACAATCCTACCCCAAGCAACAAGAAAAACCTCAAATAAACAACCTAACCTTACACCTAAAGATATTAGAGAAAGAAGAACAAAAAAACCCAAAGTTAGCAGAAGGAAAGAAATCATAAAGATCAGAAATAAATGAAAAAGAAATGAAGAAAATAATAGCAAAGATCAATAAAACTAAAAGCTGGTTCGTTGAGAAGATAAACAAAACTGATAAACCATTAGCCAGGCTCATCAAGAAAAAAAGGGAGAACAATCAAATGAACAGGATTAGAAATGAAGAAGGAGAAGTAACAACTGACACTGCAGAAATACAAAGGATCAGGAGAGATTACTACAAGTAACTCTATGCCAATAAAATGGACAACCTGGAAGAAATGGACAAATTCTTAGAAAGGCACAACCTTCCGAGATTGAACCAGGAAGAAATAGAAAATATAAACAGACCAATCACAAGTACTGAAATTGAAACAGTGATTAAAAATCTTCCAACAAACAAAAGTCCAGGACCAGATGGCTTCACAGGCGAATTCTATCAAACATTGAGAGAAGAGCTACACCCATCCTTCTCAAACTCTTCCAAAATATAGCAGACGGAGGAGCACTCCCAAACTCATCTACGAAGCCACCAGCACCCTGATACCAAAACCAGACAAAGATGTCACGAAAAGAGAAAAATACAGGCCAGTAACACTGATGAACATAGATGCAAAAATCCTGAGCAAAATACCGGGAAACAGAATCCAACAGCACATTAAAAGGATCATACACCATGATCAAGTGGGGTTTATCCCAGGAATGCAAGGATTCTTCAATATATGCAAATCATTCAATGTGATATACCATATTAACAAACTGAAGGAGAAAAACCATATGATCATCTCAATAGATGCAGAAAAAGCTTTTGACAAAATTCAACACCTATTTATGATAAAAACTCTCCAGAAAGTAGGCATAGAGGGAACCTACCTCAACATAATAAAGGCCATATATGACAAACCCACAGCCAACATCGTCCTCAATGGTGACAAACTGAAAGCATTTCCTCTAAGATCAGGAATAAGACAAGGTTGCCCACTCTCACCACTCTTATTCAACATAGTTTTGCAAGTTTAAGCCACAGCAATCAGAGAAGAAAAAGAAATAACAGGAAGCCAAATCGGAAAAGAAGAAGTAAAACTGTCACTGTCTGCAGATGGTATGATACTATACATACAGAATCCTAAAGATGCCATCAGAAAATTACTAGAGCTAACCAGCAAATTTGGTAGAGTAGCAGGATACAGAATTAATGCACACAAATCTCTTTCATTCCTATAAACTAATGATGAAAAATCTGAAAGAGAAATTAAGGAAACACTCCCATTTATCACTGCAACAAAAAGAATAAAATACCTAGGAATAAACCTACCTAAGGAGACAAAAGACCTATATGCAGAAAACTATAAGACACTGATGAAAGAAATTAAAGATGATACCAACAGATGGAGAGATATACCATGTTCCTGGATTGGAAGAATCCACATTGTGAAAATGACTATACTACCCAAAGCAATCTACAGATTCAGTGCAATCCGTACCAAACTACCAATGGCACTTTTCACAGAACTAGAACAAAAAATTTCACAATTTGTATGGAAACACAAAAGACCCCGAATAGCCAAAGAAATCCTGAGAAGGAAGAACGGAACTGGAGGAATCAGGCTCCCTGACTTCAGGCTATACTGCAAAGCTACAGTAATCAAGACAGTATGGTACTGGCACAAAAACAGAAAGATAGACCAATGGAACAGGATAGAATGCCCAGAGATAAACCCATGCACATATGGTCACCTTAATTTTGATAAAGGAGGCAAAAGTATATAATGGAGAAAAGACAGCCTCTTCAATAAGTGGTGCTGGGAAAACTGGACAGCTACATGTGAAAGAATGAAATTAGAACACTCCCTAACACCATACAAAAAAATAAACTCAACATGGATTAAAGACCTAAATGTAAGGCCAGACACTATAAAACCCTTAGAGGAAAACATAGGCAGAACACTCTATGACATAAATCACAGCAAGATCCTTTTTGACCCACCTCCTAGAGAAATGGAAATAAATACAAAAAGAAACAAATGGGACTAAATGAAACTTAAAAGCTTTTGCACAGCAAAGGAAACCATAAACAAGACGAAAAGACAACCCTCAGAATGGGAGAAAATATTTGCAAATGAAGCAACTGACAAAGGATTAATCTCCAAAATTTACAAGCAGCTCATGCAGCTCAATAACAAAAAAACGAACACCCCAATCCAAAAATGGGCAGAAGACCTAAATAGACATTTCTCCAAAGAAGATATACAGATTGCCAACAAACACATGAAAGAATGCTCAACATCATTAATCATTAGAGAAATGCAAATCAAAACTACAAAGAGATATCACCTCACACCAGTCAGAATGGCCATCATCAAAAAATCTACAAACAATAAATGCTGGAGAGGGTGTGAAGAAAAGGGAACACTCTTGCACTGCTGGTGGGAATGTGAATTGGTACAGCCACTATGGAGAACAGTATGGAGCTTCCTTAAAAAACTACAAATAGAACTACCATATGACCCAGCAATCCCACTACTGGGCATATACCCTGAGAAAACCATAATTCAAAAAGAGTCATGTACCAAAATGTTCACTGCAGCTCTATTTACAATAGCCAGGAGATGGAATCAACCTAAGTGCCCATCATCGGATGAATGGATAAAGAAGATGTGGCACATATATACAATGGAATATTACTCAGCCATAAAAAGAAACGAAATTGAGCTATTTGTAATGAGGTGGATAGACCTAGAGTCTGTCATACAGAGTGAAGTAAGTCAGAAAGAAAAAGACAAATACCATATGCTAACACATATATATGGAATTTAAGAAAAAAAATGTCATGAAGAACATAGGGGTAAGACAGGAATAAAGACACAGACCTACTGGAGAACAGACTTAAGGATATGGGGAGGGGGAAGGGTGAGCTGTGACAGGGCGAGAGAGAGGCATGGACATATATACACTACCAAACGTAAGGTAGATAGGTAGTGGGAAGCAGCCGCATGGCACAGGGGTATCGGCTCGGTGCTTTGTGACCGCCTGGAGGGGTGGGATAGGGAGGGTGGGAGGGAGGGAGACACAAGAGGGAAGAGATATGGGAACATATGTATATGTGTAACTGATTCACTTTGCTATTAAGCAGAAACTAACACACCATTGTAAAGCAATTATACCCCAATAAAGATGTTAAAAAAAAAAAAAGACACAGACCTACTAGAAAATGGACTTGAGGACACGGGGAAGGGGAAGCTGAGACAAAGTGAGAGAGTGGCATGGACATATATACACCACCAAATGTAAAATAGATAGCTAGTGGGAAACAGCCGCATAGCACAGGGAGATCAGCTCGGTGCTTTGTGACCACCTAGAGGGGTGGGATAGGGAGGGTGGGAGGCAGATACAACAGGGAGGAGATATGGGGATATATGTATATGTATAGCTGATTCACTTTGTTATACAGCAGAAAGTAACACAGCATTGTAAAGCAATTATACTCCAATAAAGATGTTAAAAAAAAAAAAAAAAAAAACGAACAACCTAATCAAAAAATGGGCAGAAGACCTAAATAGACATTTCTCCAAACAAGATATACAGGTTGCCAACAAATACATGAAAGGATGCTCAACATCACTAATCATTAGATAAATGCAAATCAAAACAATGAGGTATCACCTCACACCGGTCAGAAGAGCCATCATCAGAAAATCTATGAACAATAAATGCTGGAGAGGGTGTGGAGAAAATAGAACCCTCTTGCACTGTTGGTGGGAATGTAAATTGATACAGCCACTAAGGAGAACAGTTTGGAGGTTTCTTAAAAAACTCAAAATAGAACTACCATAGGACCCAGCAATCCCACTATTGGGCATATACCCTGAGAAAACCATAATTCAAAAAGAGTCATGCACCCCAGTGTTCATTGTAGCTCTATTTACAGTAGCCAGGACATGGAAGTAACCTAAGTGCCTATCAACAGATGAATGGATAAAGAAGATGTGGGGCTTCCCTGGTGGCGCAGTGGTTGAGAGTCTGCCTGCTGATGCAGGGGACACGGTTTGTGCCCCGGTCCGGGAAAAGCCCACATGCAGCAGAGTGGCTGGGCCCGTGAGCCATGGCCTCTGGGCCTGCGCGTCCAGAGCCTGTGCTCCGCAATGGGAGAGGCCACAGCAGTGAGAGGCCCGCGTACCGCAAAAAAAAAAAAAAGATGTGGCACATATATACAATGGAATATTACTCAGCCATAAAAAGAAATGAAATGGAGTTATTTGTAGTGAGTTGGATGGACCTAGAGTCTGTCAAACAGAGTGAAGTATGTCAGAAAGAGAAAAACAAATATTGTATGCTGACAGATATATATGGAATCTAAGAAAAAAAAATACGGTTCTGATAAACCTAGGGGCAGGTCAGAAATAAAGATGCAGACGTACAGAATGGACTTGAGGACACGGGGAGGGGCATGGGTAAGCTGGGACGAAGTGACAGAGTGGCATGGACATATATACACTACCAAATGTAAAATAGCTAGTGGGAAGCAGCTGCATAGCACAGAGATCACCTAGGTGCTTGGTGACCCCCTAGAAGGGTGGGATAGGGAGGGTGGGAGGGAGATGCTAGAGGGAGGGGATATGGGGATATATGTATACATATAGCTGATTCACTTTGTTATACAGCAGAAACTAACACAACATTGTAAAGCAATTATACTCCAATAAAGATGTTGAGAAAATCTGATTAATATATATTACAACTGAAAATGTAGATAGCTTACTATAATTTTACTCTAGTTCAAATGACCTCTGAGGGTATTTACATAATGTTATAGTTCAACTGACATATATTAGGTTTTCCCTTCTTATTAAAATTTGACTAAAATGTTTAGTAATACAAATGTGTATTGCTCCTTTGTGTGATAAGGAATGATTAGCTTGAATGCCTAATAATGGCCCTTGAGAGATTTTTATGTGAACTCACGGTACTTTAACTATGCTTAGAGCTTTTTAAGTTGCAGCCACTAGATGGCTGTATTTCATTTTCTCTTCAGTGTTCAAGTTTTAAATCTTTGCTGTACTACTGAAAGAAAAATAACATCAGGTAGTTCTACTTAAATCTCTCGATCTTCTTTTCCAACTAAACTCAGAAATCAGAGTTGAATTTTATGGAAGTTCAAATATAAAGTTAACACACATATCAAAGATATTTTCCACAGTAACTAATCTAGATTCATCTTTCCTACTTAAGGTCTTTGACAAAGCCCTTTTTCCCACCTTCCCCTCACCAGCATAATCTTACTCAGGAACATACAAACATATATTTATACATGCATCCAGGTATACCTAGCCACTCAAAAGGTGTCATCAGAATCTGAGTGAGAATGTTGCAAGCACCAAGTATAATTCTCGATAAAAGATTCTAGTCTGGAAAGTAACCAGCAGTATAGTCCACAGTCAAAGGATGAAGAACAAAATTTACTTTAATTCCTTCTCTCCACATCCCCTCATTTATAATTACTACTCTATAGCCAAGTACACATGAACTCTTAAGAATTATTTTCTGCAGGTAATGTAAACTCCTTAATAGAAGTTCATCAACTTACATGTTTTCAATCTTTAAACTATCATAAATAAGAACAAAAGCTATGTAGCATAGCACGAGTGTGCCAACATTGCCTACAACCAACAGACAGCACTCACCATTTTTATCATAACACTCTGGATTCAGAAGCAAATGGTATGATGAACAGCCTTATGTAATCTGATTACATCATAAGAGTACCTTCATATATGAAAGCACGTTTAAGACCATTAAGCACTACACAAGTATAAGATACCACTATTATTCTATATGATAGGACCTCCTCCTTCAAGCAATCAATAGTATTAATTCAAATCCACTGTTAAAATACATGCCTTCTTGATTTACAAATACATAATCTCCAACTTTCAACCATTCACTTAGACTACTGTGTACACATTAAAATGAATAAGTAGCAATTTACAAGGCCAATCACAAAGCAACACAAATAATTTGAAATAAGAACAAAGTCTATAACCAAAAACACTTATCTCCTAGTTGATGGCAATTATTTCAAACAATATTTATTAAATCAGGTAAAAGAAATTAAAGGATTCAGGAAGTCTCACAAGATTTATTTATAAGAAAAGATGACTTGTGATTCCCATTCTATTGATAAATAGTATAGAAAGAAAACAATCATTCCAAATACTACACTAATGTATGCCCATTGTTTCATGTGAGTTTGAATTTAATCCTATAAAGAAGAACTGGAAAATGAATGGCCGATCAGTTAGGGCTTTTACTTTGTGATACTTGACTTATATTAAATATTACTTAACAAACAGCTTTCAAATAAGTCTTTCAAGATGTAGATGAAATTCTGACCTAAAAATCACAGTTTTAAGGCAGAGGTCAAGTAGTCACTAATATTATGTGATAATTACTATACATTATTACATATGGATATAAACACACCTACATAGTTTTTACTAAAAAAACTGTTTTCCTCAGTGTAGTGTAGTTTTTAGGAATTCTATTCACATACCCAAGAAACTTATATTACATAATAAAGTTAACAGATTACATTAATTAAAATTACCTTGATTGGTTTTCTAACGTTAGACTTAGTTGGCATTTCTTGTATAAAGGCTTTTTAGATTATATCTTTTTTCCATTTTGCTACATTCAGTTGGCTAAAAATCTGTATAATATTTTTACACCTATATTCATGAGTGAGATTGGCTATAATTATCTTTCCTTGTATCCTTGTCAGTTTAGTATCAAGATTATTAGCTTGGTACATTATCAAGTTTTCTTTTCATTCTCTGGCAGAGTTTACGTAAGACTGAAATTATTTGCTCCTTGAATGTTTCTTTCTGTTCATTGGTGAAGCAGTATGAGCCTGGAATTTTGACAATGACTCAATCAAGTTTTCTACTTCCTACATCTTCTTAAGTTATTTGGGGAGGGTAGGATTTTATCTATCTCTTTCAAATATCCACCAGATAACCAACCCTAGAGCGAAGATCATGGCTGAAAGAGCTAACCCAACACTCAAAAACTTCTAATAAGTTTTTCAGTCCCTCACTCTTAAACATAAGAAAACACGGTACTTGAAAAAATTCCCCAACATGAAAGATGGAATCTAAATCAAATGGGGAGGGCAAAATCATTCCCTGAGAGGAGTATATACAAAGAGAAGAAAACTTCAGAATATCTTCAGAGAACATAAGTAAGTTCCAGAAAGGCAGAGTAAGGACCACCAATAATTCTTTCCTCCATTAAAGTGACAAGAACACTGGCAAAAAATGTCAAAATCAAATTTTTCATAACTGAAAATTAACCAAAAGCTTGCAATAATCTAAGAAGCATTTATTCAAGAAAATCAGCTGAATCTCAGTAAGAATAGCAAGCTTTGTAGCATTTAAACTCGCCCTAATTCCACACTCCCTTCCCCCAACTCCTGGTGGCCTTGAAAATCAACAACCTCAATACAACAGCCAAGACATGGAAATAACCTTAATGTCCATCAATGGATAAAGAAATAAAATATAGTATAAAAGTATACAGATGTATATAATATACACAGTTGACCCCTGAACAACATGGGTATGTGTTTGAACTGCATGGGTCCATTTATACGTAGATTTTTTTCAATAAACACATTCGATAATTTTTTGGAGATTTGTGACAAGTTGAAAAAACTCACAGACAAACTGCATAGCCTAGAAATATCAAAAAAATAAGAAAAATGTATGTCAAGAATGCATAAAATATGTAGATTCTAATCTATTTTATCATTTACTACCATAAAAAAATATATAAATCTAGGGCTTCCCTGGTAGCGCAGTGGTTGAGAGTCTGCCTGCCTATGCAGGGGACACGGGTTCGTGCCCTGGTCTGGGAAGATCCCACATGCCGCGAAGCGGCTGGGCCCGTGAGCCATGGCCGCTGAGCCTGTGCGTCCAGAGCCTGTGCTCCGCAACGGAAGAGGCCACAACAGTGAGAGGCCCGCGTACCACAATAAAAAAAAAAAAGAAAAGGCAGCTTTTATGTGGGTGCAGCATTGCTCTGAGAAAGACGTACCTGGGTGCAGCATTGCTCTGAGAAAGGCGTAACTATAGACTCTAATATGGTTCGAGAAAAAGTGAAGTCACTATATGACAACTTAAAGCAAAAGGATGGTGAAGGATCTAAAGCTGGAGAATTTAATGCCAGCAAAGAATGGTTTGATAATTTTAAAAAGAGGTTTGGCTTTAAAAATGCCAAGATAACAGAAGAGGCAACTTCTGAAAACCAAGAGGCAGCAGACAAGTTCCCAGATGCCTTTAAGAAAATCACTGAGGGCTAAAATATGGCACAAATGAAGCTATCTACAAAACAGAAACAGACTCACCGACATAGAGAACAGACTTGTAGTTACCAAGGGGAAGTGGGGGAGGGAGAGGAATGGACTGGAGTTTGGGTTTAGTAGATGCATTTATCCATTTAGAATGGATAAACAAGAGGGTCCTACTGCAGAGCACAGGGAAGTATATCCAATCTCCTGGTATAAACCATAATGGAAAAGAATATTTTTTAAATGTATATTGTGTATAATTGAGTCACTGCTGTACAGCAGAAAATAGCGCGACATTGTAAATTAACTATAATTCAATTTAAAAAACGGAAATCATTGAGGAGAAATGATATCTGCCTGAACAGGTTTTTAATGCAGACAAAAATGCCCTATTCTGGAAAAAAATGCCCAAGGACATTTACTCATAAGGAAGAGAAGCAAGCACCAGGGTTTAAGGTAGGAAGGGACAGGCTAACTCTATTGTTTTGTGCAAATGCAGTTGGATTTATGATCAGTACTGCCCTTATCTACAAAGCTGCTAACCCCTGAGCTGCCAGTCCTTTGGTTGTACAACAAGAAGGCCTAAACAACAAGAATACGTTTTCTGCATTGGTTCCATCAATGCTTTGTCCCTGAAGTCAGGAAATACCTTGCCAGTAAGGGACTGCCTTTTAAAGTTCTTTTGTTATTGGAAATGCCCCTGGCCACCCAGAACCCCATAAGTTTAACACCAAAGACACTAAAATGGTCCACTTTCCCCAAATACAACATCTCTAATTCAGCCTCTCGATCAGGGGGTCATAAGAACCTTAAACACTCATTATACACGGTACTCTATAGAAAGGATGGTCAACGCTATGGAAGAGAACCCTGATTGAGAGAACATCATAAAAGTCTGGAAGGATTACAGCATTGAAAAAATCCCATTGTTGTTACAGAAAAAGCTGTGAAAGCCATCAATCCGGAAACAATAAAGAAAGAAAACTGTGAGAGAAAACTGTGGCCAGATGTTGTCCGTGACTTCACAGAGTTTACGACAGAGCCAATCAAGGAAATCGTGAAAGAGATCATAGATATAGCCAAAAAAAAAAAGGGGGGGTGAAGGGTTTCAAGATATGAATCTTGGAGAAGTTCAAGAGCTGAGACAGCACACCAGAGGAATTAACAGAAGATTTCCTGATGGAGATGAGTGTTTCTAAACCAGTGTCAGATGATATGGAAGAAGACATAGAAGAAGCAGTGCCAGAAAACAAATTGACATTAGGCAATCTGGTAGAAGGGTGCTGATTTCAAGACTGCTTTTGACTTGTTTTACAACATGGACCCTTCTATGACATGGGCACTGAAACTAAAGCAAACAATGAAAAAAGGATTGGTATCATATAGAAACATTTTTAGAGAAATGAAAAAGCAAAAGCGGCAGACAGAAAGGACAATGTATTTCCATAAAGTTACACCAGTGTGCCTGCCTCTCCTGCCTCCCCTTCCATCTCCTGCGTCTCTTCCACCACTGCCACCCCTGAGACAGCGAGACCAAGCCCTCGTCCTCCTCAGCCAACTCAACATAAAGATGACAAGGATGAAGACCTTTACATGACCCATTTCCACTTAATGAATAGCAAATAATCATCATGCCATACAGTTAATAAACTTATCTGTTGTGTATGTGTGTGTTTTCGTGTGAAAACTGAATAACTGTACAGCAAGAACTATATGAGATGCTTTTGTCAGCATCATCATCTAAGTATTCATCGCGTTGAACGTCATGTGCAAGATCTGTATTGAAGTAGAGAGTCTATCCTGACATAGGCATAAGGTGAGTGATATTTAAAATAAAATTAATAATGTGTTAGTTTTCTGTTTTATAACTTTGCCTTCGAGGATTCACATTGCCATATCGTACATCTCTCTCTAATAATTGGAGAAACTGAGTATTAGCCCATGATCACAGGTAAGTGGTTTTTTTAATTTAACAATGTTTCCAATACTGTTTTACGGAAAGACTGTAATACTGTATGTCATAAAAATTTTATTTTATAAAAATTTTATAGGGCTTCCCTGGTGGCGCAGTGGTTGGGGGTCCGCCTGCCGATGCAGGGGACGCGGGTTCGTGCCCCGGTCCGGGAGGATCCCACGTGCCGTGGGGTGGATGTGCCGGTGGGCCATGGCCGCTGAGCCTGCGCGTCTCCTGTTGCTCTGCGGCGGGAGAGGCCGCAGCAGTGAGAGGCCCGCGTACCGCAAAAAAAAAAACGGTAAAAATTTTATAAATTGAATATTAAGATATGATGTATAGCATGATGGCTATAGTTAACATTACCATATTGTATATTTGAAAGTTACTAAGAGAGTAGATCTTAAAAGTTCTCATCTCAAGAAAAAAAGTATCTGTAACTGTGTGAGGTAATGGAAGTTAACTAAACTTGTAATCATTTTGCAGTATATATATATATCAAATCATTCATGTTGTACACCTTAAACTTACAGAGTGTATATGTCAAGTATGTCTCAATAAAACTGGAAAGAAAAAAAAAAGAACTGTAGCTATGAAAGCCAGCACCCTAGCTGCTTTTAATACTAAAAAACATTCAGTAAAACCAGAGCTCAAATATGAGTTGAAAAGTGAGACTCTAAGGTCTCAGAAGGTCATATGTAGAAAGAGCAGAAAGAGAGCACCACCAGTTAAACAGATTGGATCAAAGCTATCCAATCATCTCTGCTTGCTCCTGAAATCCCACTTAAATGAAGATAGAATAAAAATGAGTGGCAGAAAAGATGACAGCCAACAAGAGATGTCAAAAGCAAATTTGCAAGATGGAAAGTAAATGGACAAGTGATAAATGACAGGTTTCAGCTTTCTCAACTATGTTAAATACTCAAAAAGGGAAGAGCCTAATAGCAAGCTGAATTCATATCCATAAAAGATCAGAAATTGGAAGCAGCAATCATCCCTGAAGCCAAGCCATGGGGTAGCAATGAATACAGAACACTGTTGGAAGCCTCTGTAAACAGCAGTTAGTTATATCCTCAGATCTCCTCTGCCAACTCCCTCCCTGACAAAGTCCCCTCTCCATCCTGGAAAAAGAGAAAGAGTTTATTTACTAACAAGAGAGGTTGCCCCAAAAAGGTTCTGAGGTCATGAAAACCAGACACGACTGAAGGTCAGGGTAAGACACCTTATTAAAAATTAGGAGATTGGGAAATAGTGGGCAGTGAGACTTCACGGCTCCCTTTCTCTCTTCAGCTCCCAGAACATTGACTCCTACACTTAAGGTACTATAAGCACAAGAAGACTAGAAGACTCCTTTGTGGGGAAACTACCAGTCCAAGGGAAAAGAGCTGCAGGTCCCGGCATTTTTAAGGTTCCCCAATTAAATGGAAAGGCTCCACATACACAGAGCTTTCTCCCAGCTTTTTAGTGCTTCATTTTTAAACATTAACATACAGCCAAGGATCAGCAGACATTTGAGGAAAGCTTCTCATGTGAAACTCAGACAAATGGGGTCAAACACTCAGAAAAAACAAAGACAATCTAGGGGGGAAGAATGAGGGGAACCACCTTCAAAACAAGTATGACTTCCATCCTCAGAGAGCTAAAATAAGGTATTACAAACATGAAATAAGAAGACTCTACTATAAAAAGGTATAGCCAAGAAACAAGAAACAGCTCTTGTAAATTAAAAACCCAAAAGCAGGGGCTTCCCTGGTGGCGCAGTGGTTGAGAGTCCACCTGCCGATGCAGGGGACACTGGTTCGTGCCCCGGTCCAGGAAGATCCCACATGCCGCAGAGCAGCTGGGCCTGTGAGCCATGGCCGCTGAGCCTGCGTGTCCGGAGCCTGTGCTCTGCAACGGGAGAGGCCGCAACAGTGAGAGGCCCGCGTACCACACACACACACACACACACACACACACACAAACCCAAATGCAGAAATGAGAATTCAACAGAAAAGTCGCTATATAAAATTGAAGAAATCTCCTCAAAAATAGAACAAAAATATAAAAGGATGGAAAACAGAAGAAATTAAGGATGTCAATTTATGCCAAACTGACCTATAAATCCAATTCAATTCCAATCAAAATTACAGCAAGGTTTCTTGGTGGAATGTAACAAGCCAATTCTCAAACTCATATGGAATATTAAAAGGATAAGAATAACTCTCCTCCCCACCCCCCCTCAAAAAATATTAAGAATATGGAGGAGGGAACTTGCCCTATCTGATTTACTCTAAAGCCATGGTAAATAAAACAATTTAGTATTTTTCTTTATGACTTTAGATTATACGAGACACAAAAAGCACTATCAATAAAGGAAAAAACTGATACATTCAACTACATTAAAATTTTAAAGTGCACATCAAACAGTGTGGATAGTCTCCATGTCTCCCCAAAGAGGAAAAAGATGTTTGCCATGGAGATCCAAGTAACCAAGCAACCAAATATATTAAAAACTCTTATAAGTCAGTAAGAATATACAAACAATCCAAAAGGAAAAGGGGAAAAAATATAAAGTTGCAGTTCACAGAAGAAGAAACATGAATGGCCAATAAACATAACATGCTCCACGTCAGGGAAATAGAAATTTAAGCAAGAGCGAGAGACAATTTCACACGCATCCTATTGCAAAAGAAATTAAATCTGGGGACTTCCCCGGTGGTCCAGTGGTAAAGAGTCTGCCTTCCAGTGCAGAGGATCCAGGTTCGATCCCTGGTTGGGGAACTAAGATCCCACCTATGCCGCGGGGCAACTAAGCCCGAGCGCCACTACTGAGCCCGCGCTCCTCAACTAGAGAGCCCACGTGCAGCAAACTACAGAGCCCACGCTCTCTGGAGCCTGCGCGCAACTAGAGAGAGGAAAAATCCCGCATGCCACAACTAGAGAGAAGCCCACATGCCCCAACGAAAGATCCCGCATGCCGCAACTAAGACCAGACGCAGACAAAAATAAATTTAAATAGAAATTAAATCTGAAAAATACCAAGTGTTCAAGAGACTGCAAGGGAAGAGAAACTCTTCTCTCAAATTGATACAACCCCTTGGGAGAATAATTTAGCATATATTTTACCTCTTAATAATTGCATACACGCTAAATATATCCCACACAAACAAAAATATTTGATGTTCATGGAAGCATTGTCTGCAATAATTGAAACTTGGAAAGAACTTAAATCTCAATCAATCCAGTAATGGATAAACTAATTATGACATATGCATAGGATAAAATACTATAGATCAGTTAAATTGAATGAACCAGAGATCGTTTATTAACTTGGCTAAGTCTCAAAAACACAAGTGAGAAAGACAAGTTGGACAGAGACTCATACTCTGTGATACTGTATGTATATTTTAAAAATATACAAAATACTAAAAAAAAATGATGTATCATCAATGTTTACAGACAGAAAATTAAACACCAACTTCAGAATGATGGTTATCTTTTGGCGGTGAGGTGGTGGTGGGATGGTGAAGTGATTCAGTCTTCAGTGATATGAAATTCATTATGAATTTTAAGCAAATATGACAAACACATGATCTAGATGGTAAGTGTTGGCTATATTAATGGTATTGGTTGGTTATATTGAGTATTAATTATATATTAATACCTGTTATTTTTTGTATGTTCAAATATTTATAATAGGTGTATGGTTTAATCAACGCAATCCATGTCTGGAGTACATTATAACATAAAAGAAAATTCCAAAAGAACTATAAAATACCTCATGCAGTTATACATCAAGATTAACTTGCCTGCTCCAAAATAAATTTTTTTAATTTTTGTCACAGAATTTATTTTCTCATCAAACCAAAGCTACCTGGATCCTTACAGTGAAGAGTGTGTGTGTGTCTGTAACAAATAAAATCACATTTAGAGGAAACTGAGTGAGTTTTTCTTTTCTCCACTAGAGGGAGGTGTTGAACTTACAATATTTTAAAATGGAGCTTGTTTTTGAACTGACATTTAACATCAAAGTAAACCACACTGTGCTCTTAGAAAATAAACTTGCTTTCTTTCCACACCTTCCAGAAACATAGCCCCAAAAGTATAATTCTTTATACTTACTCATATAAACACTATTTCTTGAACTCCAAAATATGGTTTCAAGTCTGAAGGATTAAAGTAATTAGAAACATATCAGAGCTAAAGTACTCCCCCTTCCTAACTTATGAAATATATCAATATAGATATAGTTACAACCTTAGTCTAGTACATGGTTATCTCTCTAAATCCCCAAAGCCAGCATAGTTCTACAATCAAGAATAGTGTTTACTACTGTAGAGTATAAACTAGTACTAACTTTATGTAATACCTATCACAAATTATAAATCCATAAACTTGAAGACCAAGCAATTATACTTCTAGGCATTTACACAGCTAAATCACATGTACAACAGCGCAAAGATATGGACAAGAATGTTAGTGAATCATTTTAAATTAAAGCAAAAACTTTTGAAGGAAATAAAATGTCTATCAATAAGGGATTTGTTAAATGTATTAGGAACTTCCACATGACAGAAAAGCTTCAAACACTACAAGAATAGTGTAAGAATATCAAAAGATGGATGCCAAATATTACTGAGGCATATTTATGTAAATATAATAATATATGTTTATACACCCTTAGATGAGGAGTAGGACTGGAGCAGGCAGGCCTGCAGGGGAGGGGGGGATTCCTTCACTTTGTGCTTTTAACTTTCCCTAAATTCGGGGCATTTTTACAATAAGAACAATATTATGTAATTTTATAAACTGAATATTAAGATATTTCCTGTTTGGAAACAGGCAGTACCAGTGACAGACTCACTTTCTATGCCATTTGCTTACAAAGGGCACCAGCAGACAGTTTCCCCGGAAGCTACCAAGAAAAGCTCCTTGCTACCCTAGATCATTTAAGGCAAAACTCTGAAATACTTCCTTTTCATGCAACTTACTCCAAGCTGTCCCTAGATCACAACTGTGCTTACCAGGTCAATCTCTGACATGTTGTACCCCAATCCCTAGCTGCTGTCTTATCATACAGCCAGTGATTGATGCCCACACCTAGTCTGATATCTTCCTTTACCCCCTCGCCCCCCCACTCTTCCTCCTCCTTCTTCAGTCTGCGGTATTATTTTCAGTCTACATTTCCCACGCTCTTTTGCCATCACAAAATCTCCCACCCCTTGATCACTAGATATATAAACCAAATTTAGTCAGTGAATGAGGAAAGGGCACTTTGTTCCCTGGCTTAGTTACAGAATTTTGGAAATAAATTAAATATGAAAAACATACATTCATCTTCTAAATGCTTTCAATCCTACTGATGAGTTATACATTGAAATGAACTATAAAAATGACAAAGGACAGAGTATGATGGTTTACCACTGCACGTCCCACACTGCCTACAATAGAAAAGCTCATGGCTAATAAGCATCCTCAAAGTTCACATTTCTATTGCAGAAAACAAAGAAATAAATAAAAACAAATGTTCATTTTAAATAAAAATTTTAAATAAATAGAGATAAAAAATAACATATTTTTTCCAAGATCAATATAAACACATCATTCTAAAATTACCATGGCTTTGCTTTGGTTTGAAATTTCAAATAATGCTAAAGACATGGAATTTTTATGTTTATCAAAAGTGGACAGGCATTTAAAAAATGAAAAACACTTTCTTAAAATGAGGTAACTCCATTAATATTCCAGAGAAGTACACCTCTATTCAGCACTTCAATTACTGGGAAAGAAAGGAGACATGGCATAAAATTAAGATTTGCTTTTTATAGTGAGCCTGAATTCTAAAGCCCAGATGAGAGAAATATTATATCAGCTTTGTCTGTTAAAGATGGAGCTTCATGTAGGTTTATTTAAAACTTATTTTAAAAACTGAATTCCCTTAGAGAGCTACACAAAAGAACACTATGTGATACTAACACCTAATTATAGGATGGAAACCTGAACCCATCAACAGCCAATAGAGAGAGAATTTCCATCTATCCCTCAAGTTGTTTTAAAAAAGACTTTTTTAAAATATAAAAGGTTTCTAAGCTTGCTTTATAAAAGGAAAAGCAGTTTTCTTTTGTTAAAATAAAAAGGACAAGAAATTAAGAGACAGTGTTCTGAACATTTTGGTTACAGAGTACAATAAAATCTATTTCACAGAAGATGGTAGTAACTAAGGAGTATATTCCCCTATTCTTCCCACACATAATAAAGATTCATACAGAATTTCAAATTATCTTAACACTTCATAATACAAAGTCTGATGTAACCACGTATATTTCATGTGAGATTTACAGGATTGACCAGGAAACTGTTATCAAAATCACATCATCCACACATTTAAATACAGGTCTCTGCAGCATATTTTATAAGTTCCGGGCTTCTGACTGGTAGCGCTGGAAATTTCTGAGTATTTTTAAAAAAGGGGGGGGTTGGGACTTCCCTGGTGGTGCAGTGGTTAAGAATCCACCTGTCAATAAAGGGGACACGGGTTCGATCCCTGGTCCACGAAGATCCCACATGCCATGGAGCAACTAAGCCCGCGTGCCACAACTACTGAGCCTGCACTCTAGGGCCCACATGCTGCAACTACTGAGCCCATGTGCTGCAACTACTGAAGCCCACGTGCCTAGAGCCCGTGCTCCACAACAGGAGAAGCCACAATGAGACGCCTGCACACCAGAACAAAGAGTAGCCCCCACTAGCTGCAACTAAAGAAAGCCCGCGCACAGCAATGAAGACCCAACGCAGCCAAAAAATAATAGATAATAAAAGGGTTATTTTCATTTACTTACGTGTACTTGTTTGTTCTAGGTAACCCTGAAGACAATTATCAACAACAGCTCAAATGTCCTCTGCTCTGTGGTGATCTCCCCAATCTCCCAGGCAATTAATTTATTTCTCTTTTATGATCCCATAGCATTTTGTTCAAAATTATTTGTTACAATTATTTGTTATTATATTACAATATATTTTCTCTCTTTACATGTCTCTCCATGTTGAGATATCTTTTAGGACAGAAATCATATCTTAATCAATTTTATATCTTCAGGACCCACAGTAGGAACTCAGAAAGTACTTAGGGAATGAATAAATGAACGAGTGACTGAATGAATGAGAGAACTAACTATACAAATTACAAGCAGACTCTAAAAATAACAGGAGCTAAAAACAGAGCTATCATATGATCCTACAATCCCACTCCTGGGCATATACTGGGAGAAAAACATGGTCCGAAAGGATTCATGCACCCCAGTGTTCACTGCAGTGCTGTTTACAATAGCCAAGACATGGGAGCAACATAAATAAATGTCCATCGATGAAAGAATGGATAAAGAAGATGTGGTACATATATACAATGGAATATTACTCAGCCATTAAAAAGAATGAAACTTGGAAAGAACTTTGCAGCAACATGGATGGACCTAGAGACTGTCATACTGAGTGAAGTGAGTCAGACAGAGAAAGAGAAATATCGTGTGTGATATCGCTTATGTGTGGAATTTTTTTTTAAAAAGATAGAAATGAACTTATTTACGGAAGAGAGACAGACTCACAGACTTTGTTGTATACCTGAAACTAACACAACATTGTTAATCAACTATACTCCAATATAAAATAAAAAGTTAAAGAAGCAAATAATAAATGGGGTTACTAATAAAGCATAAGTTATTCATGTTAGACAAATTTGAAGTCATGGCCTTAGAGAGTTCAAGTCTACTAATAAAGAGTATAATTAGCTTTATATCATAAGAAAATCTGAAAATATATTTACCATTACCTCTGCTTAATTTATTTCCAGTGGTTGGCACATGTATGACAAATAAAGCCTTTATAAAATCTCAAAAACAAATAAAATAACATAAAATAAAATAAAAAAATACTAAGAGGTCTAGAGAGTGACTGTCTTTCCAAATTCCACAGAGGGAGAGACTGGGAAGAAAAGGATTGCCCAAGGACCAAAGGTTTGGTAAAGATATGATTTTGTTGGTATTCTGAACACTTACATATACAACAAATTCAGTATTTCCACTGTTTACTGCCAGCTTTCACTCTTAAAGAAATAAGGTGCTTTCTATTCTCTGCAGGTTTTGGGCCGCCTTCATCTCACAAAATTGTTCGTAACACAAAGCAACTCTAAAATTTATTTTAGATGGGTATTTTTCATTCTGTAAAGAATGCATCTCTTTGACATCTATATAAAGACTATATTTCAATTTGTCATTTTGTGTAGAAAAAATGTTGTCTTACCACAGAACAAATAAGAGAAGAAATGATGGAAATTTATTTGAAATTTTAAATTAGTTGGTTAGTGAATGAACAGTTTTCATTTCTCCTACCTCTCCTTCAAAATAATTTACATATAATCTCCTGAAAGAATGCAAAGTGAACAGGAGTAAAAATCTGGAGACTTGTAGTCTTTTCCCACACTAATCACTCAGTCTATGGTGTGAGTAAATCACAGATTGCCATCTGCTCATCTATAATGGGGATTAGATGTAATCAGTGATTTTCAAATTGGACTACTTGAAGCCTGGGGGATTCTGTGATTTTGCGGGGAAGAGGTTAAAAGAACATGATTAAGAATTTGCACTTCTTAAAAAGAGTTCCAAAAAAATCACTATATTATATGATTTATAAGCATCCTCTAATACCAAAATCTGATTATTCTATTTCTTTATGTTGTTAAAGGCTGCTAACAGTCTCATATTTTAAACTGGAAAACTAAATGCCAAATGTATAGGTGTCCTTTAAAAATCAAATAATTTATGCAGAAGTCACCCAATTCTAATAGTATCTTTTGGAAACAGTTGCCCATATTGTCATGTAACTACAAATGAAACATGGCCTTCCAGAGAGCAAAGACTAGGAATTATTTTTTCCTTGAGTAAGTGAGTCAATTATCACACTAAGGTAATTTTTAATTTCATAAGCATTAAAATGACATATTTATTATTATTTTTAAAATACCTGTACTATAAATTGTAACTCTCTTCTTTCTGCTTCCCATTGTTCTGCTTGTAATCTAAATTCCTCCAATGCTGTCTTCCTGATATGAGACTCCATCTCATTCTTCTCCTGCTGATGTTTTTCCAACGTTTCCTTTACGTGAATAAAATCTTGTTTTAGTATTAGATCAATAAAAGCTATCTTTCTTCCTTCATCCACAATTTAAATATACATAGGGCTCTCCTTACCTATACAGACTGTTAAAACTCATTATAATTTATGTTAAAATCATTAATTAATAGAATAATTATATTTTGGTCATCACAATGTATATGTGAATAAGAAGCTATGGTTACCCATTTAATTTAAGCAACATTTCATATATATATATAGATAGACAGATAGATAGATATAAATAGATATAGATATTTAACCCAATTTTTCCAAAAAATTTAACTGCTGGGGATTGAACAAAATGCATCATATGATAGAGACAAAACAAAGCAGATTGTTTGGCAAATATGTAATCTATATGTAAAGGAGATAATATGGAAAGCTCTAATTAGCTATAGAAATACTATTTGGATTATCCCTGATAATTTATACATAAATCTGACAAAGAACACTGTATTTACCAAAGGGGAGAAGGAGGAGTTTTGTGCAACAAATCAGTATAAGGAAACTCTAGAATGTTAAAAATTTGAAAAGTCAAAAAAATTTTTTTAGGTTTAGACTATTAACTAATTTCTAGTTCTACAGATAAACAATATTTGCAAGAGGTTTTTCTTCTGGGGTTTTCCGAGTTGTACTACATTTACAAGATCTAATCTGGTTCAAAATCTCAGAAGTATAAAATGCAGGTTTCCCAAGAAGCCCAATCTTCTAAACTATAGGGTTTTAAACTAAGTCTGCATTAACACAAGGAGAAAGATTCTGTGGTTTATATGAGACAGAGGGAAAGCCTCCTGTGTCCTTATAAACTGTAGCGTGGTTCTGCATAATAAAGACTGCCCTCCCAACTTTCACTAATGGAAAGGCAACAGGAGGAGCCTTGAGGTTTTTTCCCCTTAGGGCAAAAGAGTGACTCCTCTTCACCCCCAAAGGTCTCTGTGCAGATTAGTTCAAAGCCAATTGTATAAAATCAAAGCAAAGTTCTCCTACCAAACAGGTGATGAAGGTCACATCAAGATCTATAAAAGAGATCTTGAGATGCAGGCTGATTGACTATAAGGATTGCTGCCACCATTACCCTCTTTCCCCATAGCTCTAGACATTTCATGTGGAGAAGTTTATACAAAGCAGTTCAGGGACTTGTAGTTCCAGGTGCCACCTAAACTCCCCCCATTCAAATACTAATGGAGCCCTTGTATATGCCAGGCACTGTTCCAGGGTCTAGGAATATTACAATAAAGAGAAGAGAAAACTGTGACTGTTGACATGCAGGAAATCAAAAGGAGATATGCTGACAAGGTCAGGGAACCTTTGTGCTGAAACTTTTACATTTAACAAATGTTTTTGTAAAATTATTTTTAGTGAAGATTTATTTCCAATATTCTGAAAAGCCATTTACACCAGTGGTAAATGTAGAGCATTTTTATCATGTAATTTTATTTATTTATTTTTGGCTGAGTTGGGTCTTTGTTGCTGCACACGGGCTCTCTCTAGTTGCAGCGAGCAGGGGCTACTCTTAGTTGTGGTGCGCAGGCTTCTCACTGCGGTGGCTTCTCTTATTGCGGAGCACGGGCTCTAGGCGCAGCACGGGCTTCAGTAGTTGTGGCTCACAGGCTCTAGAGCACAGTCTCAGTAGTTGTGGCACACGGGCTTAGTTGCTCCGCAGCATCTTCCTGGACCAGGGCTCGAACCTGTGTCCCCTGCATTGGCAGGCAGATTCTTGACCACTGCACCACCAGGGAAGCCCTATCATGTATTTTTAAATTTAAATTGGTACTTCCAAAAAGTGGCAAATACAGACAATTCAAAATCTATCTTTTAAGTGGGTGGCAACTTCAACATTAAACCATACTTTTACTTTAGAGACTAAAAAGGAACAAAAAATGGGAGAATAAATAGCTCACAATAATTTCAATAAAAGGTCATCAAATATTTATATACTGTGCCTATATAGAATGTACCCTACACAGATAATGAAGTTTACATCAGATACATAAAAATTTTTCTATATTTATTGCATATTCAGGTCAAAATCTGGGGCCCACATTTTTAAAATTACAAATTTTCATGTTGCTGGACCAAAAGGGTTGTGGGTTCTTATCTTATTACAGTATTCCCATATAAGTGAGTTGGTTTTTTTTTTGATCAGAGATCTCAAACTGTTTTTCACAAAAGAAACAATATATATATATATATTAATATATTGCTAAAGCATATAAAAAATAGACCTGCAAAAATGCCCCTAAAAAGGAAAGAAGAGAGGGAGAAAGGAAGGGAGTTGGGCGGGGGGGGAAGAAATTAGATTTTCTTGCTTTCTGGTATTTTCCTTTCCAAAAATAACTTCAAATAATGTATAATACATATAATGAATATTAAATATTAAAAAATTCCTTCATAAAATATTTTACCTGTACAGTTTTCTCTAGTCTGCTTTTTTCTTTCATAAGTAAATCATATTTTTGATCACAGTTTTGAATTATATTGTCTCTTTCCTCCAAATCACATTCAAATCTTCTGCATTCTTCTTTCCATTTCTGCTGGGAAGTCTGGAATGCTTTCTCCATCCCACTTGCCTTTCCCTGAAGTTCTGCATTCTGAGCTATTAAAAATATAAAAGAATAATAGGTACATTTACAACCATAAATTAAAACCGTAGGAGTTCAGAAACCTAGGCATTGGAGCTGCTTTCAATTACAGCATGATATTAAGACAAAACATTTAACCACTTCATACCAGTGAACTCTTGAAAAGTTCCTGTCCCAAAACCAATCTATTCTACAATTTCTCAATCTCTTCTTCCCCTCCAGACAGAGGTGATTTTGCTGTGAAATTGTTATGACATATTCCTAGAGGCACACCCAAGTTTAGATGCACCAGCTGCAACTCAAATGCTTTTTCTCCTATTCAAGAAAATAAAAATTTTTTAAGTGTGACATATAATAGGGCTACTTTTTAAAAAGACTTGATAGATTACAAATTTTGATTTTTGACTTGGCAACAAGTTAGTTGTGGCATATCTTACACTTGATACTGTCACAAAATTGAGGTTGGGAACCCTAGAACTATAGCTCTTTACTCCCCCAAAGTTAGGCTCGATTCACCTCTCATCCTAGTATTACCTCAACAATAACCATCACTTCCCAACTCACTATGGGTGCTGTTTGCCTCAGCACCTAGAAAGAAGTGATGAAAGGCTTCCAGGTCTGGCTCCATCACCTATCACCTGATTAAACCTCCTTGACTCTCTAACCCTCAGTGGGAATAAAGTTGTTGTAAAGATAAAAATGAGGAAATATGTACAAACATACTTGTTAAACAAACCAAAAAAAAAAAAGCCAGTTAGTAGTATTATTTTTAAATTATATTTGTGTTTTGAATGGATCATATGTTCAAAATACAAGTTATTATCAAAGGTACAAAAAGTCTCCCTCCCATCCAGTTACTCTCTCTACAAGACATTATTGTATGGTTTAGTATCCTGTATTGCAGGTAAAAAGTTTGAGGCCATTTTGATTCCTGTTCCTTTGCATCTGGTTTATTTTTCTTTCCTTTCCTTTCCTTTTCTCTTTGAAAGCTTTAGGATCTTTTTTTGGTCTCTATTTTTCTGGAATTTCATAATGCTATGCCTTCACATGGGTCTATTTTTTTCCACTGTGGTGAATATTCTGTGGACCCTTTCAATCTGGCAACTCATATCCTTCAGCTCTGAGATTTTTTTAAAGTAATTTCATTGATTCATTTATCCCTCTCTGTTTTCTCTCTTATCTCTTTCTTTCAATATTACCTATTATTCAGATTGGCCCTCAAAGTTTCTTGCCTTTTCTCTCCTATTTTTCCACCTTTGCCTTTTTTAATCTAATTTTGGGATATTTCTTCCATCTTCATCTTCCAATGCTTCTACTGATATTTTTCATTTCTGATTTCACATATTTTTTACATCTTTATTGGAGTATAATTGCTTTACAATGGTGTGTTAGTTTCTGCTTTATAACAAAGTGAATCAGTTATACACATACATATGTTCCCATATCTCTTCCCTCTTGCGTCTCTGTCCCTCCCACACTCCCTATCCCACCCTTCTAGGTGGTCACAAAGCACCGAGCTGATCTCCCTGTGCTATGTGGCTGCTTCCCACTAGCTATCTATTTTACGTTTGGTAGTGTATATATGTCCATGCCACTCTCCCACTTTGTCACAGCTTACCCTTCCCCCTCCCCATATCCTCAAGTCCATTCTCTAGTAGGTCTGTGTCTTTATTCCTATCTTATCCCTAGGTTCTTCATGATATTTTTATTTCTTAAATTCTATATATATGTGTTAGCATACGGTATTTGTCTTTCTCTTTCTGACTTACTTCACACTGTATGACAGACTCTAGGTCCATCCACCTCATTACAAATAGCTCAATTTTGTTTCTTTTTATGGCTGAGTAATATTCCACTGTATATATGTGCCACATCTTCTTTATCCATTCATCCGATGATGGACACTTAGGTTGTTTCCAAAAATATGGAATGCTTCACGAATTTGCGTATCATGCTTGCGCAGGGGCCATGCTAATCTTCTCTGTATCGTTCCAATTTTAGTATATGTGCTGCCGAAGCAAGCACCTGATTTCACATTTTTAATTTCTAAGAGTTTTCTTTTTTTTACACCACCTGGTTCTTGCATCATGGATGGAATATATTCTTTTTCAGCTCTGAGGATATTAATAATGCTTATTTGTTAAATCTTCTCCTTGCAGAGTTTCTGATTCTTCCAAATTATTTTTTTCTCTCCATTTTAGAGGCTTTCCACGAGTATCTGCTAATTCTTGGCTGCCTGCTCCCAATTAAGTGTAACTGTAAGGGTGACATACCTTTTATACATCCACATAACCACTACCTAGATTCTGAGCTTCAGGATGAAACTTGATAACTGTGGTCTGATAAAAGTAGGCCATTTATTAGGAAATCCCCAACATCAGCATCATTAGGTTTTTCCTCTTGGCTTGGTCAGATGACCCATGGAAGAGTTTTCCAAGCTCCCACGTGAAGTGTAGAAATCTCAGTGCTAGCTTTTGGGAAACTCAATAGAAAAAAGGAAGCTGGAAGGAATAGTTCCTCAATATTTAACATTGAGTATGTTATCTTCCTGTTTTTGCCAGTCTGGAGACCCTGTATTTTATCATCTCCAGATATTAAGCCCCCCGAATTACACTAGGAAGTGGGAGCAATCCCAGAATATCATACTCTTGGGAAGGGGATCTAAGAACCTAAGTGCCTCTAGAGCAAACAGATTTCATCTAACCCTCTTTATTTTACTTCTGCTATTCCAATTCCTAATTCCAAAGGTAGCTGGTGCTTCCAGTTCATAAGCCTTTGATTATCTAGCAAGTTGTGTGCCAGCTTTCCCAACCCCTGGCTTAGGATTCTGATGTCTCAGGTCTGCTAAGTCAGTTATCCCTCATCCATTCATTTTCCAGCTTCGAAAATTTTCTCTGTTATCTTGTCTCCTCTCTCAATCATTATGAGATTATCTCTTTTAATATCCCATAACTCCATCAGGCTGTTTTTTATTCTACCCTCAATATTTTATCATACATATAAAGTTTAAAGTATTGTAAAATGAACACCTGTAAAGCCCAGACTAGACTCTATGATTGTTAACATTTTGCCGTATGTATTTTCTTTACCACACATTCATCCATCTATCCATGCATCCACTCATTTATTTCATCCATCAGACCATACTTTTTTATGCATTTCAAAACAAGTTGCAAACAAAAGTACATTTCACTGCTGAATAATTAAGCATTCATATCAATAATATAGAATTCAATTTTTTTTGCAGGTAAAATTTACATATAGTGAAATGGACAAATCTTAAGTGCTCCATTCAAAGAGACTTGACAAATGCATACACTCATGTAACCAAAACCCCTATCAAAATACAGAAAATTTCCTTCAATCAGAAAAGTTTCCCCCTACTTTTCCTAGTTAGTCCTCACTGCCAACCCATCCTAGAGGTAACCGCTGTTCTGATTTTTTTTTCACCAACGACTAGTTTTTTCTGTCCTAGAATTTCATATAATGGAATCATACAGGAAGTCCTCTTCTGTGTAAAGTTTCACTCAGCATAATGTTTTTGAGATTCACTCATGTTATTGAATGTATCAGTAGTTTGGTTCATTTTTATTGCTTAGTAATATTTCATTGAGTGAATATACAAAAATTGTTTCTTCATTCTTCTGTCAATGGACATTTGGGGTTTCTCTCCAATTTGGGGCTGCCATGAATAGAGCTGCTATGAAATTCTTATACAAGTCTTTTGTGGACAAATGTTTCTCAGAGAAACTACCAAAGAGTGAAACTTCTGGGTCACTGGATAAATATATGTTTATTTTAAAAGAAATTGCCAAGTTTTTTTCCAAAGTATTTGTACCATTTCACTTTCTCACTAACAAAGTATAAGAGTTCCAGTTCCTCTACAACCTAACTAACATTTGGTATTGACAGTCCTTTCAATGAGAGCCATCAGATGGGTATGCAGTGACAGTCACTGTGGTTTTAGTTTGCATTTCTCTGATGACAAATGAAGGTAAGCATTTTTCATATGATTAACGGCCATTCTTCTATGTTCCTCTGTAAAGTGTCTTGAAATCATTTGACTTTGGGCAAGTAACTTCCCATCTTCCCTGGACTTCAACTTCCTCATAATTAAATAAAAGTCATTAACTTGTACATCTAGTGCCTTTCAAGTCTTATAATCCTAAGTTCCAGATAGTAGTTAAGTAATTAAATGCCAAAGGTAATCAAAAGTATTTTTGACCAATGGCCAGGCCAAGACTAGGGATCGTAACCTTTATAATATTATAACGGGACATTCTCTTGGCCCCATGCAGTTAACAAAGCACTTTTATTTTCTCATTTCATCCTTAAAACAACCTAGGTTCAAGTATCAGTAAGTGGCAGAATCAGGACCTAAATCTAAATCTTCAGAATTCACGTTCAGTGTTCTCTTCATTAAAACCTGCTGAGTATAAGAATGTTCAGGGCAACACTATTCTTAATAAACAAAAAACAGACACTACCCACTACCAATAGAAATGGATGAATATAAGTGTGGTATGTTCACACTATATAATACTAAACATCAATATGAAGTTCATATGACAATAGGAATGAACTCACAAGCACAAAGTTGAAGAAAAGAAGCCAGATACAAAAGAGTACATACTATATGATTCCTTTCATATAAAGTACGAAAAAGAGGCAAAATTAATTATTGCTATTAAAAATCAGGATAGCAGTTATCTATGTGGAGGACTTCTGGTAATTTTCCATTTCATGACCCAGGTGCTGGTTATAAGTCATACACTTTTCTAGGCACACTTCTTTATATATATTATACTCTGTGGTTCCTAAACCTAGCTAATCAACAAATCACCTGCAGTGCTTCTTGAACATACAGATTTTCTCAAGCTAGAGATTCTGTTTCAGATTACATGTGATAGGAGGCCTATGAATTTTTTTAAAATCTCTATATGATTCTGCTGATTATTCATGAAACAAGTGCTCTAAAAAGTGATTAACAGAATTTTCAAACCATTTTTCTATACTTGTACAAAAAAAATAATGTAAGGTAAAGTAAATGAATGTTCACATAATTGCCAGAAGACATACACACACAGCAAAGTCTGTCCATCAAAGGCCAGTCAAAGAAATCAAAACCCTACCTCTGATCCTATATGGAATGCATACACAACAGGGAGCAATGATATACAATGACGTTACAAACATGGAAAGAAATAGAAATAGTTTTACCACAGAGTTTTTCTTGGATCCTATGTGCCTCCGCTAATCTTTCTTCAGCAGCCCGCCTTCCGAGTCCAGCTTCCTTTCTAGCAACAGCCAGGTCATATTCCAGACTTTGTCGCAATGCCTCTCCTTTTTCAACCTCGGATCGTAGCTTGGCAATCTGGCTCTCGTAGCTTGCCAGCTAAAAACAGACTTCTGATATCATGAACCAATATAAAAATATGTCTCCAAGATTATGAGATCATGCACTCAAACATTTTCTTAGAGAAATTTGTTTCTATAATATTTATAAGACAAGAATTTACACATTTATACTTTATAAAAGACTGGAAAAGAAGCACTAGCCTTACTCAGCAAACAACATTCATTAATTTTCTTATTTTAGAGAATCCACTAGAGAAAAAAATTTTTTAATTCTTATATGCACGTCTTATTAAAAGTAAAGAGAAATCACAGGTTTTAATCAGAAAAAGTCATACCTAAGAAGTGAAAAAAATGCATGACATACAGTAAGAACTTAAAAATTCATTCTTGGGCTTCCCTCGTGGCGCAGTGGTTGAGAGTCCGCCTGCCGAGGCAGGGGACATGGGTTCGTGCTCCGGTCCGGAAAGATCCCACATGCCGCGGAACGGCTGGGCCCGTGGGCCATAGCCGCTGAGCCTGCGCGTCCGGACCCTGTGTTCCGCAACGGGAGAGGCCACAACAGTGAGAGGCCCACATACCGGAAAAAAAAAAAAAATTCATTCTCTCCTCTACTCCTAAACCCTAATTGAAATCAAGAAGCAAATGGTGGACTTCCCTGGCAGTCCAGTGGTTAAGACTCCGCACTCCCAATGCAGGGGGCACAGGTTCGAACCCTGGTCAGGGAGCTAATGTCCCACATGCCACACAGTGCGGCCAAAAAAATAAACTAAAAAAAATAAAATAAAATGCCTTAAAAAAAGCAGCAAATAGTATCAAATTTTGGTAAATATTGTCTATATTATTTATCTGGATTATGACATTACTCATAGAGCATAAAGTAATAAAAGTGCCTGTTTTACAGGGATTTTAATGAACGAATATCTAATTTATCTACTATTTAGATAACCAGATAGTTAATAACTAGATTTAATTTATCTAATATCCTTCCATGAAGTAGTGTGACAGGAGACAGGTCAGAGAGTTAGAACCAGATGATTTATAAAGTCCCTTCCCACTCCGAAATTCTATGATCTAATCAATGATTCATTAAATGATATTAAATACTTGCTACATGTCAAGTACAGTGAAAGATATAAAAACAAACATTATAGAGCCCCTGATCTCCAGTAATGAAATGCTATAGAAAGTCATAAGGGATTAGTTTTACGAAAGAGGTAAAAATGTTATGATAGTTCAAAGAAAAGCAAAATTACTTCTTGCTGGAGGGAGAGAAAGAAATGATGGATGAGAGAGAATGCTAGGAAGATATCATATGGGAAAGCATCAAGCTACTATATCAGGCTAGGAATAGATGGTCCAATTACCATATAAGAAAAGACAAAAAGGATTTCTAAAGGGCAACATCAGAAATTACCGTAAGTAGCAGTTAATATGTAGAGTGCAGCAGGAGTTACACTCTTTTTAACATATATAAAAAAAAAATTTCCATTTTTATAAATGTTAGAAAAGTAAATGTCTTCAGCACACTTATACTCACAAAATAAGAATTTACAAATATCTTTCAATAAGTTAATGGAAAAAAACATAAAACCTTTATTACATCTTCAAGATAACTCCGTTTATTTCAGAATCACGCCATCCCTCCCTGCCCAGGAATAAAGTTGGTAACATTTGGGCATTCCCAGTTGTGCCAGTCATTTACCTGTTTGCCCTCAGACACCCCCTCCCCCATCCTTCTCCAGCTCTACTCCATATTCTAGGAACTACATGTGCCAGACTTCCCTGCCCACTGGCTTCTTGGGAGTTTGGATCAATGAGAGGCACTTGTGGTATATGTGAGGACAGGAAAGGAGAAGCCAGGGTATTTGTCCCTCTCTAGATCTACCCTGAGCAGCATCTGTCTTCCCTGTGGCTGCAAATCCTTCTGGATAGCTAGCTTTTTTCAACCTTAGGAATGAAAGCAACTTCCTAATGTTGCTACCCTCTGGGTTACCTTAACATCCCCTATTTGTCTTTTTACCTCTTCTGGTACTTGTGTAATCAATTCCACTTGGACACCAAATGATATTACTCTTGGTATCAGAAATAGCCTCAAGATGGGTTTCTGATATTTTGTGGTAAACCTATATGAGCCTAAATACAATGAAGACCTTTTTGCAGGTAGAAATGAGATACTTTTGCAGTGATCCATGGCCTCCAGTGGGATCACAATTATTTACATTATCATGTGCAATTGTTTAAAATAAAGTGCCAGTTGAGTTCAAGCCTTTGGGAAATGAAGTAGCAACTGCACTTGACCAACATGGCAGTTTTGTTTACTACAAGACCCATGGCATGGGAAGGCTAAATCTAACTATGCTAGAGAATTTACAAAAATGAAAAGGTAATCCCAGGGTTCTAGAATCTCAGCTCAAGACAGTCAGAAAGCCAGAGAGTTTCTACGTTGACTTTAAAGAATCTCTTATTTCTCATAGCCCCATGGCAGACAAGGCTAAAGACCAGATGGAAAATCTAATTATGGGGAATGCAGAATTAAAATACAAGTTGAATAAAGAGCCTCAACAAGTTTCTAATGTTAAGATGGTATATATCAGCTGGGCATTAGGTAGAAAGGAAGGCGATGGATGAGGACTTTTGGAATTAGACAATCCTGAAAACTGTGAACTTCCAATCTCCTCTGAACACCCCTTCTCCCAACAACAGCAGCCTCTTCTCCCTGTCTGAGCTACTTGACCTTCCCTTGCTTTAAGACTTAGTGAGGACCACAACTGAAATAGCTGTCTTGCAACAAGATGTGCAAGAACCACTTTCACCTCTTTGTTGCCATCGATAGACTCAGACCTCAGTAAGCCACAAGGGGAGAAATGCAGTCTTCTCTGGGAGAAGATAGCATCTATAGCAAAAGGACTGCCAAATCTTGCTAATCTTGTAATAGAAGGAACCCGCAGAACATATATAGGCTTGATTTGGATTTAATAAGCTAGCTGTAACAGTTTGCTCAGAATGGGTGACTGTAAATTGAATTCAACATCAGCCTGCATCACTTAATAAAGTCAAAATGCCGGTACTTTCCTGATATAATATGCAGACTTAAGAAGATGGGAGTGGTGGCTTCCCTTGTGGTCCAGTGGCTAAGACTCTACGCTCCCAATGCAAGGGGCCTGGGTTCAATCCCTGGTCAGGGAACTAGATCCCACATGCTGCAACTAAAAGAGCTCACATGCCGCAACTAAAGATCCCTCATGGGGGTTTCCCTGGTGGCGCAGTGGTTAAGAATCCACCTGCCAATGCAGGGGACACGGGTTCGAGCCCTGGCCCAGGAAGATCCCATATGCCGCAAAGCAACTAAGCCCGTGAGCCACAACTACTGAGCCTGAGCTCTAGAGCCCACGAGCCACAACTACTGAGCCCACGTGCCACAGCTACTGAAGCCTGCGTGCCTAGAGCCCAGCTCCGCAGCAAGAGAAGCCGCGACAATGAGAAGCCCACGCACCGCAACGAAGAGTAGCCCCCGCTCACTGCAACTAGCGAAAGCCCGCACACAGCAATGAAGACCCAGCACAGCCAAAAATAAAAATTAATTAATTAATTAGTTAATTTAAAAAAAGATTTCGCATGCCACAGTGAAGATCCCCCATGTGGCAATGAAGATCCTGTGTGCCGCAATTAAGACCCGGCGCAGCCAAATAAATAAATAAATATTTAAAAAATAAAAGAAAAGAAAAGAAGATGGGAGTGCTTTTTTTTACAAGCAAACCAAAACCTCCCCTTTCGCCAACTGCATCCTCTTTGAGAGCCCAAAGGACATTATTTTCCTAATTAAAGTGCTCTAACATACACTGGCCAACAAAAGCACCCTTAGAAAGCTCTAGCAGCTAACCTCTATATACCAGAGATAATAGTAGATGGTAAAGATAATGGTGGGATATGTCATAATTGAGATGGACTCGCCAACCTCAATCAAAATGGTGAAATTCCAGAGTAGCAAAGGCCAAGTGGTAGCAATTAACCAGTAGAGACAAGGTGAGCACAGTTTCTATAATGGATGGCTGGAGCACAATAGTAATCATAGCATTTGACCTCCAGGTATTTGTGGTGGTATCTAATTGATCCTTGTGTACCTGGGAATTAAAGAGATGGGCAGTCTTCTAAAGCAGTGCTATGCAGTAGATATATAAGGCAAGAAATTTTAAATTTTGTGTAAAATTTTCTAGTAGCAATATTTTGAAAAGTAAAAATAAATATGTGAAATTAATTTTAACATTTAACCCAATATATCCAAGATTCTTTATTTCAACATAAAATCAACATGAAAAATTATTAGTGAGCTATTTTACTTTTTTTAGATATTTTACACCTTTTTGTACCAAGTTTATGAAATCCAGTGTGTATTTGTATCACATCTTAATTCAGACTAGTCACATTTCAAGTGCTCAAAAGATACATGTGGCTAATGGCCACCATATTGGAGAAGCGATTCTAAAGCATTATTTGGTCTAAACAACAGCAACAAAAACAAACAAACCAAAAAAACCAAACTGACAAAAAAACAGAAAAACTCCAAGTCTGGTGAGCAGAATCCTTACTTAAGTCTCTAAAACATGAAGTCATACCCTCCCATCAGTTCCCAGACTCCCTGACTCCTTGAGGCACCACCACAAGTACACACTGTAAACTTCCCCGAGCCTTTCCCAATGCGCAAGGTACAAGCTCTGAACTGGAGACTAGCATTTACTATATCCCGCATACACAGATCCAGGAAATAAAGGATGGAAGTGGAAGTGGCCTCTCTCTATTAACACAGCCTCTAATAACCTTACCATCTACCAACCCACTCACCGGGTTCCCCCCCACCCACCCAAACATGCAACTTTGGGCTTTGATATTTTATAAGAGATCTTAATTTACAAAGGGTGAATACTTCCACCAGGTGACACAAAAATGACCCACATTGATACATACTGCAACATGGATTAACTTTGGAAACATGCCAAATGAAACAAAACAAACACAAAGGACAAATACTCTACGGTGCCACTTATATAAGGTATCTATCTAGAATATGCAAATGCATAGAAATATAAAGTAGATTAGAGATTAGCAGGGGGTGGGGATAGGGGAAGGATGATGGGGGAGTTATTGCTTAACAGGTACAGTTTCTGTATGGGATGATAAAAATTTTTGAAAATAGATACTGGCGTGTGAATATAAATATAACTGAATTGTTCACTTAAAATGGTTAAAATTGTAAATGTTATATATTTTTTACCACAGTAAAAAACATTTTTTTAAATCCATTATATCAGAAGCTGAGACTACCTCTAGGCTAGTTTTGGGCTCCTTGTGCCAGTGAAACAAAAGGCAAAGAAAGATGATGTTACCAGAGTCTTGATTACCAAGACTGGCTGGGGTGACCGATCCTGATTACCAAGGGGATAGTGAGGCAGAGGAGACCATGGAAACCTGGGGATTCAACGGTATGATTCTCAGTATATCCATATCTACAGAGATCCAATAGAGGTGGCACCATTAAGGAATCAAACTTTTCAAGAATGAAATGCGGTCACTCCACCAAGGAAAATGCTGGCAGAGGGTAAGGGGAACAGGAATCAGTTGTGACAGAAGTGAAGTGAAAAATATCAGCTTATAGGGCTTCCCTGGTGGCGCAGTGGTTGGGAGTCCGCCTGCCGACACAGGGGACAAGGGTTCGTGCCCCGGTCCGGGAAGATCCCACATGCCGCGGAGCGGCTGGGCCCGTGAGCCATGGCCGCTGAGCCTGCGCGTCCGGAGCCTGTGCTCCGCAGCAGGAGAGGCCACAGCAGTGAGAGGCCCAAAAATATCAGCTTATAACCCTAGGACCAGTTCTAAGAATAAGAACTGCAGTAGCTCTGCATATCTGTTATATGTATATATTAGTGATTTTTTTCTTTGCTCCTCATCTCTGGCGTTATATGAAGAATGTTGGTACTATTGGTCTCAATTTAATTCATGAGACACAAAATTGTAAGATTCTGATGGTGAGGATACATATCATCTGTGAGATAGAAACGATGGACTAATAAGGCTTTGTGTCTCCCATTGTGGAGTGGGTGAGAGCATCTTTGTATAGAGGATATTTGAGTTGCCTTGCAAGATTACGCAGGAACAAGATATTACTGCATGGGAGTTACACATGAGCAGAAGAGTGATAATGAATGCTGAAGAGCAAAAAGTGTGGAGTGTCAATTATTTGTCCATTTGATCCATTTCTGAACCCCCTTCTTTTGCTCTACTCTATTATATCATAGGAACTGTAATTCCCATGCTCCATTGTTAAATGACTCTACTTCCAGCAGTGTCTCTGGCAGTAGCTGCATCTCTTTTCAGGTTCCAGCTGCCTATCCTTCATTCCAACATCCCAACCTGACTGAACAGCCCCTACCATGGTTCTCCCTCCCACCAGACAGCTCCAACTTCTGGACTCTGGTAACATCATCTCCTCCCATTGGTCCTCTGGCCTAGAGGTGCTGGTGGCTTCCTGATGTAACTAATCTCCAGGTGGCCTCATCATTCCCTGTTTGAATTCCTAGGTCTTTCATCACCTGTACAACCAATTCCGTCTATTAATGTCCCTCTTTTAGCCTTACTGGGCCTTATTTGATTTCCAGAGCTACCCACAGAGCTGTGAAAAACATATCCTCTAGCTGTGAAAAACAACCATGAGGTTGTTTTCTCATTTAAGCTTCAACATATGCACTACAACATACAACAGCAACAAAATGGTATCTCCCTCCTTTCCAAAACAAGTCTTCATTCTTTTAGGTCTTATGCTCAACCAGTTGTCTTAGAACCTCCTCTCTGTGTCATCCTCCATGTCTTTCCTGATGCCCTCCTACAGCATGTCTCAGCCTCTAAAAGGTCTTTCACCATTTTTACACCATGACCCTCTTTGGCAATCTGGCACAGCCTTTTCAAAATAATGTAATTACATGCATAAAATAAAATACACAAGATAACAAAAAGAATCTAAGTATAAAAATAAATATATAACAACCAATTTGTGATGCTGTAATCTACGTTACTTCTTTAATAACACATTAAATAACAAGTTGTACTCACAAGTCTAATAACCATTTCAAAGTAATGACAAGTATAAACAATATTTCAATATATTTGCAGTAACTGAAGTATGGTATGTGTCTGCAATTTCTATTGGTGATAAATTCAAAAGTACTGCTAATCCTACTATAGCTTGCTTTTAAAAGGACGACAGGCTGGGCCAAGCCCTTCATAACTGAAGGAAATGCTTAACATGAGTTAGGGGTTAATAAAAATAAAAATATAATTTCTCCCTATCCAACTACATGGATTCCTTGATTTCTCAGTTTGTAAGGACCCCTGCTTAAGACCCCTACTCCTAAGAAATCTGGCAGGATCAGTCAAACACCTTTAGGTCTTGAACCCTAGAAAGCCTACTGCTTCGTCCTAGGTATCCAGTAACTTTTGGCTAGAGTTACATTGCTTTTCCTTATTCTCTCCCACCCTCATTGCTCTAAAAGATTTTCTTGCTCTATCGTCACTATTGGGGCCAATGAGATATCTGAATAGCTTCATGACCTCTTGTCCTACTTTGCACATCTGTATTATTGTGCTCAAATAATTTTAATAACCACCGCAAAAGTGAAAACCTTGTGGCATTTTCCCATCTCAATCACCCACATTAGTACAACTTAGTTTCGTTCGGAAGCTGTGAGTCTGTAAGAAACTCCTCTCCCCCATACCCTCTGCCCACTAATAAATCTCAACAGTAACCTATTATTTCCATACCTAGGAAAGAAAACGGGGGCTCAGAAAAATGACATAAGTTGCCCAAGAACCCACAATAATGAAATTCCTAGAGAAGTCATTTTAAAGATTTTTATTATTTTTTATTGTGGTATAATTGACATATTATATTAGTTTCAGGTGTACAACATAATGATTTAATATTTATACATATTGCAAAATGATCACCACATAATTCTAGTTAACATCCATCACCATACATAGTTATAATTTTTTTCTTGTGATGAGAACTTTTAAGATCTACTCTCTTAGCAACTTTCAAAAATGCAATACAGTACATTATTAACTATAGTTGCCACGCTGTATATTACATACCCAGGACTTATTTTATAACTGGAAGTGTGTACCTTTTGACCCCCTTCACCCATTTCATCTACCTCCACCCACCCCCTGCCTCTGACAACCACCAATATATTCTCTGTATCTATGAGCTTGGGGTTTTCTTTAATTTTTAAATACCACCTATAAATGATATCATACAGTATTTGTCTTTTTTTTAACATCTTTATTGGAGTATAATTGCTTAACAATGTTGTGTTAGTTTCTGCTGTATAACAAAGTAAATCAGCTACACATATAAATTTATCCCCATTTCTCCTCCCTCTTGCGTCTCCTTCCCACCCTCCCTAACCCACCCCTCTATGTGGTCACAAATCACGGAGCTGATCTCCCTGTGCCATGCGGCTGCTTCCAACTAGCTATCTATTTTACATTTGGTACTGTATATATGTCCATGCCACTCTCTCACTTCGTCCCAGCTTACCCTTCCCCCTCTCCATGTCCTCAAGTCCATTCTCTACATCTGCGTCTTTATTCCTGTCCTGTCCCTAGGTTCTTCAGAACCACTTTATTTTTTTAAGATTCCGTATATATGCATCAGCATACGGTATTTGTTTTTCTCTTTCTGACTTACTTCACTCTGTAGGACAGTCTCTAGGTACATCCACCTCACTGCAAATAACTCAATGCTGTTTCTTTTTATGGCAGAGTAATATTCCATTGTATATATGTACCATATCTTCTTTATCCATTCATCTGTTGATGGACACTTAGGTTGCTTCCACATCCTGGCTATTGTAAACAGTGCTGCAATGAACATTGTGGTACATGACTCTTTTTGAATTATGGTTTTCTCAGGGTATATGCCCAGTACTGGGATTGCTGGGTCATATGGTAGTCCTGTTTTTAGTTTTTTAAGGAACCTCCATACTGTTCTCCATAGTGGCTGTATCAGTCTACATTCCCCCCAACAGTACAAGAGGGTTCCCCTTTCTCCACACCCTCTCCAGCATATACTGTTTGTAGATTTTTTGATGATAGCCATTCTGACCGGTGTGAGGTGATATCTCATTGTACTTTTGATTTGCATTTCTCTAATGATTAGTTATGTTGATCATACTTTCATGTGTTTGTTGGCAATCTGTATATCTTCTCTGGAGAAACATCTATTTGGGATTTCTGCCCATTTTTGGATTCGGTTGTTTGTTTTATTAATACTGAGCTGCATGAGCTGCTTGTATATTTTGGAGATTAATCCTTTGTCAGTTGCTTCATTTGCAAATATTTTCTCCCATTCTGAGGGTTGTTCTTTTTGTCTTGTTTAGTTTTCTTTGTTGTGCAAAAGCTTTTAAGTTTCATTACATCCCATTTGTTTCTTTTTGTTTTTATTACCATTTCTCTAGGAGGTTGGCCAAAAAGGATCTTCCTGTGATTTATGTCACAGAGTGTTCTAGCTGTTTTCCTCTAAGAGTTTTATAGTGACTGGCCTTACATTTAGGTCTCTAATCCATTTTGAGTTTATTTTTCTGTATGGTCTTAGGGAGTGTTCTAATTTCATTCTTTTACATGTAGCTGTCCAGTGTTCCCAGCACCACTTATTGAAGAGGCTGTCTTTTCTCCATTGTATATTCTTCTCTCATTTATCAAAGATAAGGTAACCATATGTGCATGGGTTTATCTCTGGGCATTATATCCTGTTTCATTGATCTATATTTCTGTTTTTGTACCGGTACCATATACTGTCTTCATTACTGCAGCTTTGTAATATAGTCTGAAGTCTGGGATTCTGATTCCTCCAGCTCTATTTTTCTTTCTCAAGATTGCTTTGGCTATTCAGGGTCTTTTGTGTTTCCATACAAATTGTGAAATCTTTTGTTCTAGTTCTGTGAAAAATGCCATTGGTAGTTTGATAGGGATTGCACTGAACCTATAGATTGCTTTGGGTAGTATAGTCATTTTCACAATGTTGATTCTTCCAATCCAAGAACATGGTATATCTCTCCATCTGTTTATATCATCTTTAATTTCTTTCATCAGTGTCTTACAGTTTTCTGCAGACAGGTCTTTTGTCTCCTTAGGTAGGTTTATTCCTAGGTAATTTATTCTTTTTGTTGCAGTGGTAAATGGGAGTGTTTCCTTAATTTCTCTTTCAGATTTGTCATCATTAGTGCATAGGAATGAAAGAGATTTGTGTGCATTAATTTTGTATCCTGCTACATTACTAAATTTATTGATTAGCTCTAGTAGTTTTCTGGTAGCATCTTTAGGATTCTCTATGTGTAGTATCATGTCATCTGCAAACAGTGACAGCTTTACTTCTTCTTTTCTGATTTGGATTCCTTTTATTTCTTTTTCTTCTCTGACTCCTGTGGCTAAACTTCCAAAACTATGTTGAGTAAGAGTGGTGAGAGTGGGCAACCTTGACTTGTTCCTGATCTTAGTGGCAATGGTTTCAGTTTTTCACTACTGAGAACGATGGTAGCTATGGGCTTGTCATAAATGGCCTGTATTATGTTGAGGTAAGTTCCCTCTATGCTTACTTTCTGGAGGGTTTTTATCATAAATGGGTATTGAATTTTGTCAAAAGCTTTTTTTGTGTCTATTGAAATGATCATATGGATTTTATCCTTCAGTTTGTTAATATGGTGCATCACACTGATTGCTTTGCGTATATTGAAGAATCCTTACATTCCTAGGATAAACCCCACTTGATCGTGGTGTATGATCCCTTTAATGTGCTGTCGAATTCTGTTTGTTGAGGATTTTTGCATCTATGTTCATCAGGGACACTGGCCTGTAGTTTTCTTTTTCTGTGACATCTTTGTCTGGTTTTGGTATCAGGGTGATGGTGGGTTCGCAGAATGAGTTTGGGAGTGTTCCTCCCTGTGCTATATTTTGGAAGAGTTTGAGAAGGATATGTGTTAGCTCTTCTCTCAATGATTGATAGAATTCACCTGTGAAGCCATCTGGTACTGGACTCTTGTTTGTTGGATAATTTTTTTTTTTTTTTTTTTTTTTTTTTTGCAGTACGTGGGCCTCTCACTGTTGTGGACTCTCCCTTTGCGGAGCACAGGCTCCGGACGCACAGGCCCAGTGGCCAGGGCTCACGGGCCCAGCCGCTCCACGGCATGTGGGATCCTCCCGGACCGGGGCACGAACCCATGTCCCCTGCATCTGCAGGCGGACTCTCAACCACTGCACCACCAGGGAAGCCCTGTTGGATGATTTTTAATCACAGCTTCAATTTCAGTGCTTGTGACTGGTCTGTTTATATTCTCTATTTCTTCCTGGTTCAGTCTTGGAATGTTGTGCTTTTCCAAGAATTTGTCCATTTCTTCCAGGTTGTCCATTTTATTGGCATATAGTTACTTATAGTAATCTCTCATGATCCTTTGTATTTCTACAGTGTCAGTTGTTATTTCTCCTTTTCCATTTCTAATTCTATTGATTTGAGCCTTCTCCCTTTTTTTCTTTAGGAGTCTGGCCAATGGTTTAATCATTTATTCTTATCTTCTCAAAGAACCAGGTTTTAGTTTTATTGATCTTTGCTATCGTTTCCTTCATTTCTTCTTCATTTATTTCAGACCTGATCTTTATGATTTCTTTCCTTCTACTAACTTTGGGGGTTTTTTTGTTCTTCTTTCTCTAATTGCTTTAGGTGTAAGGTTAGGTTGTTTATTTGAGGTTTTTCTTGTTTCTTGAGATAGGACTGTATTGCTATAAACTTCCCTCTTAGAACTGCTTTTGCTGCATCCCATAGGTTTTGGGTCATGGTGTTTTCATTGTCATTTGTTTCTAGGTATTTTTTGATTTCCTCTTTGATTTCTGCAGTGATCTCTTGGTTATTTAGTAGTGTATTGTTTAGCCTCCGTGTGTTTGTATGTTTTACAGTTTTTTTCCTGTAATTGATATGTAGTCTCATAGCATTGTGGTCAGAAAAGATACTTGATATGATTTCAATTTTCTTAAATTTACCAAGGCTTGATTTGTGACCCAAGATATGATCTATCCTGGAGAATGTTCCATGAGCACTTGAGAAGAAAGTGTATTCTGTTGTTTTTGGATGGAATGTCCTATAAATATCAACTAAGTCCATCTTGTGTAATGTGTCATTTAAAGCTTGTGTTTCCTTATTTATTTTCATTTTGGATGATCTGTCCATTGGTGAAAGTGGGGTGTTAAAGTCCCCTACTATGACTGTGTTACTCTCGATTTCCCATTTTATGGCTGTTAGCATTTGCCTTATGTATTGAGGCGCTCCTATGTTGGGTGCATAAATATTTATAATTGTTATATCTTCTTCTTGGATTGCTCCCTTGATCATTATGTAGTGTCCTTCTTTGTCCCTTGTAATAGTCTTTATTTTAAATTCTATTTTGTCTGATATGAGAACTGCTACTCCAGCTTTCTTTTGATTTCCATTTGCATGGAATATCTTTTTCCATCCCCTCACTTTCAGTCTGTATGTGTCCCTAGGTCTGAAGTGGGTCTCTTGTAGACAGCATGTATATGGGTCTTGTTTATGTACCCATTCAGCCAGTCTATATCTTTTGGTTGGTGCATTTAATCCTTTTACATTTAAGATAATTGTCAATATGTATGTTCCTATTACCATTTTCTTAATTGTTTTGGGTTTGTTTTTGTAGGTCTTTTCCTTCTCTTGTGTTTCCTGCCTAGAGAAGTTCCTTTAGCATTTGTTGTACAGCTGGTTTGGTGGTGCTGAACTCTCTTAGCTTTTGCTTGTCGGTAAAGGTTTTAATTTCTCTGTCAAATCTGAATGAGATCCTTGCTGGGAAGAGTAATCTTGGTTGTAGGTTTTCCCCTTTCATCACGTTAAATATGTGCTGCCACCTCCTTCTGACTTGCAGAGTTTCTGCTAAAAGATCAACTGCTAACCTTATGGGGATTCCCTTGTATGTTATTTGCTGCTTTTCTCTTGCTGCTTTTAATATTTTTCCTTCGTATTTTATTTTTGATAGTTTGATTAATATGTGTCTTGGTGTGTTTCTCCTTGGATTTATCCTGTATGGGACTCTCTCTGCTTCCTGGACTTGATTGACTATTTCCTTTCCCATGTTAGGGAAGTTTTCAACTATAATCTCTTTAAATATTTTCGCATTCCCTTTCTTTTTCTCTTCTTCTTCTGGGACCCCTATAATTCAAATGTTGGTGCATTTAGTGTTGTCCCAGAGGTCTCTGAGACTGTCCTCAATTCTTTTCATTCTTTTTTCTTTATTCTGCTCTGCAGTAGTTATTTCCACTATTTTATCTTCCAGGTCACTTATCCATTCTTCTGCCTCAGTTATTCTGCTGATTCCTTCTAGAGAATTTTTAATTTCATTTATTGTGTTGTTCATCATTGTTTGTTTGCTCTTTAGTTCTAATTCCTTGTTAAACATTTCTTGTATTTTCTCCAATCTATTTCCAAGATTTTGGATCATCTTTACTAGCATTACTCTGAATTCTTTTTCAGGTAGGCTGCCTATTTCCTCTTCATTTGTCTGATCTGGTGGGTTTTTACTTTGCTCCTTCATCTGCTGGGTATTTCTCTGTCTTCTCATTTTGCTTATCTTACTGTGCTTGGGGTCTCCTTTTGCAGGCTGTAAGTTCATAGTTCCCATTGTTTTTGGTGTCTGCCCCCAGTGGGTAAGGTTGGTTCAGTGGGTTGTGTAGGCTTCCTGCTGAAGGGGACTGGTGCCTGTGTTTCAGTGGGTGGGGATGGATCTTTTCTTTCTGGTGGGCAGGACCACGTCCGGTGGTGTGTTTTGGGGTGTCTGTGAACTGATTATGATTTTAGGCAGCCTCTCTGCTAACGGGTGGGGTTGTGTTCCTGTCTTGCTAGTTGTTTGGCACAGGATGTCCAGCACTGTAGCTTGCTGGTTGTTGAGTGGAGCTGGGTCTTAGCATTGAGATGGAGATCTCTGTGAGAGCTCTCACCATTTGATTTTACATGGGGCTGGGAGGTTTCTGGTGGTCCAATGTCCTGAATTCGGCTCTCCCACCTCAGAGGTTCAGGCCTGACACCCGGCTGGAGCACCAAGACCCTGTCAGCCACTCAGCTTAGAAGAAAAGGGAGGAAAAAGAAACACAGAAAGAAAGAAAATAATAAAATAAAAGATAAATTATTAAAAATAAAAAAGTAATTAAAAAAAGAAAGAAAGAAGAGAACAACCAAACTAAAAAACAAATCCACCAATGATAACAAGCGCTAAAAACTATCCCAAAAAATGGAAAGACTGAACCCTAGGACAAATGGTAAAAGCAAAGCCATACAGACAAAATCACACAGAGAAGCATACACATACACACTCACAAAAACAGAAAAAGAAAATTATATATATTTTTTAAAAAAATGGAATTCCGAGAGCAACGAAATCAATAAACAAATTTACCAGTGATACTAAGCTCTAAATACTAAACTAAAATAAACATAAAACCAGAAACAAATTAGATGCAGAAAGCAAACCCCAAGTATACAGTTGCTCCCAAAGTCCACTGCCCCAATTTTGGGATGATTCATTGTCTATTCAGGTATTCCACAGATGCAGGGTAAATCAGGTTGACTGTGGAGATTTAATCCACTGCTCCTGAGGCTGCTGGGAGAGATTTCCCTTTCTCTTCTTTGTTCGCACAGCTCCTGGGGTTCAGCTTTGGATTTGGCCCCGACTCTGCGTGTAGGTCGCCTGAGGCCGTCTGTTCCCCACCCAGACAGGATGGGGTTAAAGAAGCAGCTGATTCGGGGGCTCTGGCTCACTCAGGCCGGAGGGAAGGAGGGGTACAGAATGCAGGGTGAGCCTGCAGCAGCAGAGGCCAGCATGACGTTTTCACAGCCTGAGGCACGATGTGTGTTCTCCCAGGGAAGTTGTCCATGGATCACGGGACCCTGGCAGTGGCAGGCTGCATAAGCTCCCGGGAGGGGAGGTGTGGAGAGTGACCTGTGCTTGCACACAGGCTTCTTGGTGGCTGCAGCAGCAGCCTTAGCATTTCATGTCCGTCTCTGGTATCCGCACTGATAACCACAGCTGGTGCCCATCTCTGGAGCTCGTTTAGGCAGTGCTCTGGATCCCCTCTCCTCATGCACCCCAAAACAATGGTCTCTTGCCTCTTAGGCAGGTCTAGACATTTTCCCAGATTCGCTACCCAATAGCTGTGGTGCACTAGCCCCCTTCAGGCTGTATTCATGCAGCCAACCCCAGTCCTCTCCCTGGGATATGATCTCTGAAGCCGGAGCCTTGTCTCCCAGCCCACACCCATCCCGGCGGGTGAGCAGACAAGCCTCTCAGGCTGGTGAGTGCTGGTCGGAACCGATCCTCTGTGCGGGAATCTCTCTGCTTAACCCTCTGCACCCCTGTTGCTGTGCTCTTCTCCATGGCTCCAAAGCTTCCCCCCAATCCACCCCCCGTCTCCGCCAGTGAAGGGGCTTCCAAGTGTGTAGCAACTTTTCCTCCTTCACAGCTCCCTCCCAGAGGGGCAGGTCCTGTCTCTATTCTTCTGTCTCTGGTTTTCCTTTTTTCTTTTGCCCTGCCCAGGTACGTGGGGAGTTTCCTGCCTTTTGGGAGGTCTGAGGTCTTCTGCCAGCGTTCAGTAGGTGTTCTGTAGGAGTTGTTCCACATGTAGATGTATTTCTGATGTATTTGTGGGAAGGAGGGTGATCTCCACATCTTACTCCTCTGCCATCTTGAAGGTCCCTCCAGTATTTGTTTTTCTCTGTCTGACTTATTTCACTTAACATAATGGCCCCAAGGTCCATCTATATTGTCACAAATGGCAAGATGTCACTCTTTTTTTGTGTGAATAATATTCCATTGTATACATACACACACACACACACACACACACACACACACACACACACACGGACTTCCCTGGTGGTGCAGTGGTTAAGAATCTGCTTGCCAATGAGGGGGACACAGGTTCAAGCCCTGGTCCGGGAAGATCCCACCTGTTGCAGAGCAACTAAGCCCGTGTGCCACAACTACTGAGCCTGCACTCTAGAGCCCACGAGCCACAACTACTGAGCCTGCGTGCCACAACTACTGAAGCCCGCATGTCTAGAGCCCATGCTCTGCAACAAGAGAAGCCAATGCAATGAGAAGCCCACGTACCACAACGAAGAGTAGCCCCCGCTCGCTGCAACTAGAGAAAGCCCACACTCAGCAACAAAGACCTAATGCAGCCAAAAATAAAGAAATAAATTTTTTTAAAAAATAATATATATATATATTCATTTATATGTGTATATGTATATATATATACATATTTGAAACATTTTCTTTATCCATTCACCTATTGATAGGACACTTAGATTTTAAAGAAATTTTGTGCCAATCAGCCAGTGTGTTAGCATTAGGAGTACCTGATAAGGCAAATATCTGGCCTTAGTTTTTAGATAGTTTCATTCCTCTCTGCCTTGCTTTATAATGGACATACTTAGAAATTACATGGCTAAAAATATTACTATATAATATGAGTAAAATCAGCTAAACAAATAATTGAAACAGTAAAACTGAACAGTAATACAAACCTGGAGTTGAACCAACTATAACTACCTATTTTGAGAAAATTCTCTTCCTTCCGTGAGATAATTTCCAATCTCTTTAATGTGAACACATAATTCAAAATATTTTGATCAAATAAAAGATAATAAATGTATGTTCTGGTAAGAGAAATGTGATAACTATAAATATATGTGAAAGAATATATTTAATGAATGATTATATGATACTAATATTCTCAAGTAAAATGTACATTTGGCTTATAAAATAAGTTTTGGAGATTATGAACAATTAGCACCCATTTAACAAATACTACTTTATATTCAGTATGTAATAGTACAACATAAATAAAAGCAATTACTACTTCAATTATCACTTTAAAATTACCTCAATTGCCCTTAAAAATACAAATAAAACAGTCATAGATTGATCGCTTGTTATTTTAATCATAAACCACTGTTCCTTAGAGAACCTGAAAAAAAATCATTTTTCCGAACGTTTATTCAACACACAGCTACTGAGGGCCTACTACGTGCCAATAAGCAACTCGACAGGTACAGGGACAAAGCATGGTCACTACTTTCAGCTCTCACGAAGCTTAAGGACTAAAGAAGCGCAGGTAAGCGTGAAATAAATGTTTTAGCTCTAAAATATCTGTAACAGTAACATGTTATGGGAGAGGAAAGAAAGGAGTAATCATTTTCACCTAGCAAGGCTTTAAAAGGTTTCCTGACAGAACAGCGTCGGATTTTAGCAAAAAGGGAAGGAAAATACACTGTTTATGCTTAACTGTCAATAAATGTCAACTACTATTACAGTGCACAGACACTTCTCAAATTCTATTTCATTTAATTATCTCAACAACCCTTTGGGACCAGCATTTCACAATGAGAAACCAAAGATGTACAGGATAAATAACTCGCCCAAGTCCACATATGTTGTAAATGGAAGGGCCAAGAATGAGTCCAGGTCTCTGTAACTCAATATTCTTTCCACTACATCGGGCTGCCTAAGCTGAGCTTTAAGAATGAGTAAGACTTAAATAAAGAAAAAGAAGAAAACAGAGAAGAAAGACGACAGAAGAGACATAAACATATAATTCATGAATTATCCTAGAGTAAAAAATAACTTCTGTCCTTGGAATATACACATATACATATGAAATACAGATATTTATATATATACACACACATACTAATAAAAGATATAATGATACAATTGAAAAACAAATTAAGATAATTCATGAATTACACTGATCAAAAATTCCATACTCAAATCTAATTGTTTAAGAGACTGTTCTATGACTGAGACCATAAGGAAACTACATTAAGATTTCCAAAATGCCTAATTTACAAATCCCTTAGTCACCAAACGCATTCATCAATTAACACTTTTGAGCAAATATAATTCATTAATTAAAATAAAATTAAGGTAACATACCAATAAATACAATACGTCATTAAATTTCTACTTTAACACTCCTATACAATTCCACTGTATTTAAAAAAACCATCTGTTCTATTAATGTCCTTTTTAAGCACAAGAATGTTACAGTGATAAATGTTAAAACAAGTAGTTTCTAATATGAAATGAATCTAAAATAATCAAACTCTACTTTTAACATTATTTGAGAAAAAAATAAATTCTACCTCTGCATTGTGCTTAGTTGTTATTTCTAATTTTTCTTTCTTAGCCCGATGGAGTTTCTTTCTGAGATCAGCAGTAATATCCAAGTCTGTTTCATTTTTAACCATTTGTTTTATATCAGATGAGGCATTCTTCAACCTATAAAATGAGATCAAAATAAAATATAATTACTATTAAGTAAATTTCCAGCATTTCCCGTATTTCTGATAACTTATTTTTCAAAAAAAACAGGGAACATGTTACGGTCCTTACCCTAAAGAAACTTACATTCCAGTAAAAGATATTGATTGCAAAAGCTAGATAGAATTGCAAAGCAGTATATGACTAGAAACAAACCACTGTCCACTGGGAAACCACCATATTGTTCAAGATAGGCAATAAAGGTTATCTGATCCTATCACAAGCTGGCAAGTTTTGGAGAAGACTGAGTTCTTTCCTTTTAACCTTTTTAAATAATATATTTTACTTATTGCAAATATAACACATATTACAAAAAGAGAAAGTATAAGAGAATACAGACTCATGCTTTTAAATGGCAGAGTAAAGTTCTACTCTCTCCCCAAAAGTAAAATTAAAATTTTAACTAATTTAACAGCAAAGAGAATTTAGAGATATAAACTCACAAGGAGAATTAGTACCAGAGATGAGACAATAGCAATAAAATACTGGAAGTTGGAACGCAGGTGGATAAGTGGTAAGTGATTTATATAAGAGAGCTGAATTCAAAGCCAACAGTAAGAAAAGCAACCTGATTTACACCAGAGTCCCAAAAAGCTCAGTTCACTGGCAACACCTTTTAAAATGGGGGTAAAAGCAGAGCAGAAAACAGGAGAATTGGTTGAAAGTCTGCCAAAGAAATAATAAGATCCTCAGATCCTCTAGCCTATACACCACACAACTGGGTATTGATTTCTTCCCCACTCTGGCAGAACACTAGGGGTTTATCCCCTGGAGAGGATAAAACAGAATGTCTCTGGATTGGAGACATCAGATACAAATCGGGTAAGTGTTCCATACCAAAAGCAAGAGACTCACGTAAAAAGTTGTATAATAAATTATATCCCTGGTCTTCTAATACTTATTGTCTAACAGAACAATGTCAGCCAAAGCAGAGACTAGAAGGATCTTCCCTGGAGAATCTAACCAACAAGGTGAAAAAGACCTAAATATGCCAATGTTACGGGTTCTCCAGCAAAACAGCTTAACCAGATCACCCTACACAGAATGTCTCATACACTGAGCTTCCAATCATCTTTTTAGGCCTCTACTTTTAAATATGAACAGAGAGCCAAGGATCACCAGAAGTTAAGCAACATCTGATAAGAAAGACAGAGACTACAAGGGGCAGGGAAGAAGTCAAAGATGATGCAGGGAAAAGATAACTTTAAAAAAAGATTAAGAAAAAACCCTTAACATTAAAATCCTCAGAAAAATAGGAGAGGATAAAAAAATCCATAAAACAAAAACTGGATGTAATTAAAAATGAAATATTCATAGAACAAAAAAAGAGCTCTTGGAAATCAAAAACACAAACTAAGAAATGAAAAACTAAATAAATAAATTTAAAACAAAAATCTCCCAGATGCCTAAAAAAATTACAAGAGAAAATAATTTCCAATTTAGAATTTTATGCTCAACAAGTACCATTCAAAGACAAGAGTATGGGGAAGGGAAGATGAAACATGCACGCTTTCATAACTATGATCAGAGTGTAAAATGGCAGAAAAGTTTTTAGAAGTTTGATAATAAATGTCTAAAACTTTCAAAAAAAAAAGACAAGAGTATGAGAAAGACTATTTCGGATCTACAAGACATCAAAACATTTATAAGGGGCTACTGGAAGACTTGTTTCACCAAAATAAGGACCCACACTGAGAAAGAGAAAGAAATGGGATCCCAGAAGCAGGGTATTCAAGATAAGAAAACAGCAAAGCGATGTCTAAGATAGTGATGAAAGGAAACACCCAGTGAAATTTGTGCAGCAAATCACTTAAAGGGTAATCTGTTCCAACTGTACTGGCCAATGCCTCCAGGAGTAATTTCTTTAAGATGAAAAGAGAAAATAAAAGAATACATCAACTATGTGAACATATTGAGAGATTTATAAAACTTGGTGGGAGTATGAAGTTGAATTCATAAGTTCATGGAAATTAAACCAAGTAAACAACAAATGAGACAACTATTAATTAAATCCAAGAAAAACAAAATGTATACGAGAAAAAAAATTGTCACTGAATACTACTACATAACTAGGAAGTTTTGATAATTATACGATAATGTAAACATTGATTAATCTAACCAAGATTATATATCACTAAATGAAGAGAGAATAGAAAAGGGAGGCAAGTATGAATGAAAACTAAATTATGAACTTCTATAGTGGAAAGTCAGTAGATAATGGCTAAACATGAAAAATAAAATAAAAAAATTTTTGAAGAGGTATGGATTTTAAAAAAACATCTCAGAGAGTTGAAAATGATTCTTTCTAGGGATAAAGAAAGTTATTTGTCTCAAGGTAATAAGCACTGCTATTTTTCCTAACAGCAGTAAGTAAGCCTTTTAGAACAATTAGTCTTTAAATAACATGCATATGTAATTTTTTTTAAATAAGACTAAAACAACAGAGAATCAATGAAACCAAAATTTGATTCTTTAAATAGATGAATAAACTTGAAAACCTTTGGTTAGCTAGACAAAGAAAAAAGAGAAGAAACTCAAAGTATAAACAAAGAATAAAAAAGGGAATGGCACTACCAACGTAGAAGGATTATAATGAATACTATGAACAACTTTATGCTAACAAATCAGGACAAATTCCTAAAAAGACAGTAATTACTAAAACTAACTCAAAAAGAAAGAGAAAATCTGAACAGACCTATAACAGACAACAACATTGAATTAATAATTTTAAAAATCTAATCATAGAGAAAGTCCAAGTCCAGATTCTACCAAACTTTAAGGAAGAAATAATACCAATCCTCACATTAGAGGAGGAGGAAACATTTCTCCAAATCATTCTGAGTCCAGCATTACCTAATACCAAAATATGGCAGACATCTCAAGAAAGGAAGAGTACAGACCAATATCTTTCATGAATAGAGATACAAAAAATCCTCAACAAAACATTAGCAAACCAAATCCAGCAACATCTTGAAAGAATTAAATTACAACATGATTAATTGGGATTTATCCCCAAAATAGAAAATTGGTATAATGTCTGAAACTCAAGTGATGTAATATACCATTTTACTAAAACAAAGGATGAAAACTATATGATCATCTCAACAGATACAGAAAATGTATTTGACAAAATCCAACACCCATTCATGATTTAAAAAAATAAAAAAAAACTCTCAACAGACTAGGAATACAAGGAAATTTCATCAATCTGATAAAGGGCCTCTATGAAAAACTGCAAAAAGTAGCATCAAGCTTAATGGTGAAACACTGAAAGCTTCCCCTAAGACTGGGAACAAAACAAAGATGTCTGCTAGTAATACTTCTATTCAAGACTGTATTGGAGGTTCTAGACAGTGCAATCAGGAAAAAAAAAAAAAGGAAAAGAAATAAAAGGCACATATACTGAAGGAAGAAGTAAAACTGTCTTTAATGGCAAAAAACATGATCCTGTAAGATTATCCTAAGAAATCCATTAAGAAGCAAAAAGACTAGAACTAAAAAACAATTTCAGCAAGGTCACAGAATATAAGATCAATATGCAAAAACCAATCACATTTCTAAACACTAGCAATAAATAATCCAAAACTGAAATTTAAAAAATAATTCCACTTATAATAGCATCAAGTAAATAAAACAGATTTAGGATTAAATTTAACAAAAAAGCACTACACTGAAAAGCATAAATTATTGTTGAACTAAATTGAAGACCTAAGTAAATGAAATGACATTCCACATTCACATTCATGTATTTGAAGACTAGTATTTTAAGATGGCCACTTTCCCCAAATTGATCTACAGATTCAACATATTGCCTACCAAAATCCCAGCAGGCTTTTTTTTGCAGAAATTGACAAGCTGACCCTAAAAATTATATGGAAAAGCAAAGGACTCAGAAAAACCAAAATAATCTTTAAGAAAAACTAATGGGAGGACTTGCACCTTCTAAATTCAAAACTTACCATAAAGCTACAGTAATCAAAATAGTGTAGAATTTGAATTAAGAATAAACATGTAGATCAGTGTACCAGAATTGAGACCACAGAAATAAAGTCATATATATACAGTCAATTAATTTTCAACAAAGGTGTCAAGACAATTCAATGGGGGAAAAGATAGTCTTATCAACACATGGTGCTAAAACAACTGATCTCCACAGGCAAAAAGATAAATTTAGACCCTTACCTCACACCATATACTACAAAGTAACTTAAAATGGAGCCCGGACCTAAATGTAAGAACTAAAATTATAAAAATTCTAGAAAAAAACTTAGGAGAAAAATCTTCATGACCTTAAGCTGGGCAAAATTTCTTAGATACGAAACCAAAAGCACAATCCATAAAGAAAAAGAATTGAACTTCATAAAAATTAATAACTTTTACACTTCAAAAAGCATTATTAAGAAAATGAAGTCAAGTCAACAAATGGGAAAAGATATTTGCAAATTATATATCTGATAAAGGATTTGTATCCAGAACACATAAAGAACTCTTTTTTTTAATAAATTTATTTTATTTTATTTTTTATTTTTGGCTGTGTTGGTCTTCATTGCTGCACACAGGCTTTTCTCTAGTTGTGGCGAGCAGGCGCTACTCTTCGTTGCAATGCATGGGCTTCTCATTGTGGTGACTTCTCTTGTTGCAGAGCATGGGCTCCAGGTGCATGGGCTTCAGTAGTTGTGGCAAACAGGCTTAGTTGCTTCGTGGCATGTGGGATCTTCCCGGACCAGGGCTCGAACCCGTGTCCCCTGCATTGGCAGGCGGATTCTTAACCACTGCGCCACCAGGGAAGTCCTTAGAATATATAAAGAACTCTTGAAGCTCGATAAGAAAAAGATGAATAACTCAATTTAAAATCAGGCAAAAGATCTGAATAGGCTTTTCACCAATGAAGATACACAAATGGGCAAAAAAAGCACATGCAAAGATGTTCAACATCATTGCTCACTAGGAAAACACAAAATAAAATCACAATGACATATTACTTTACTCTCACTGGAATGGCTATAATCAAAAAGTCAGAAAACAACAAGTGTTGGGGAGGATATGGAAATGTATAAAAACCCTTATACACTGCTGGTGGAAATGTAAAATGCTTCAGTCACTTTAGAATACAATTTGGAAGTTTCTTAAAAATTTTAACGTAAATTTACTATATGATGAAGTAATGGTGCTCCTAAGAATCTACCCAAGAGAAATAAAATATGTCTACACAAAGACTTGCACACAAGTGTTTATAGCAGAGTTATTCATAATAGGCAAAATGTGGAAACAACCCAAATGTCCATCAACTGGTGAATGGTTAACTAAAATGTATATATCCATAAAATGGAATAATATTCAGAAATAAAAAGAAACAAAGTACTGACACATGTTACAATATAAATCTGAAGAACATGCCTACTGAAAAGAAGCCAGACACAAATGACCACATATTGTATGACCCCAGTTATATGAATTGTTCAAAAAAGGCAAATCTATAGAAACAGAAAGTACGTTCGTGGTAAACAGCAGAGTTTAAATAACTTCATCGGTCCAGATTCTAGAAGTCTGAAGAGTAATTTAACCATTAAAAATTATGACAGATGTATATTAATTTGGCAAGATGTTCCCCCCAAAATTGAAAAAGCAAGATACTAATGTAAAATATTATTCTAATTTTTGAAATATATATTTATATGTTCAAAAGAAAAGGTCTGGGCAAGTAAATACCAAAATACTGTTGGTAGTTAACTCTAAGTGGTAGCATTATAAGCAGTTTCATCGTTTTATTCATTTGTATTTCTTAAATTATTCTAAAAACATATGCATTATCTGCATTAAAATATACATATCTATGTGTATATATACATATGCACATATATAAGACAGGCTATCAGAGCAAAAAAGAACCTTAAAACACTCTCTTTAGCACTCTTTGAACCATCTTCCTCACCATAGTGGTGGAGAACCAGCTGATGAGACCTCACTCTTAACCCTTGACACATCTAAAAGAAAAAATTCTTTTTAAGATAAAATTTTAGTAAAGAAAAATATTAATATTTTACTCATTTATTCTCTGTCTTGCTCCAGAAAGGATTTCAGGTAGCTCCTAAAGACAGGTAGGAAACGTTTACATAGCAAATCCTATTTATAAAGCAAAGTACATGTTAGTCACGGTACTCACCCCACCCACACATCCTTGCTGAAAAGGTGCTCAAGATCAGTTCTTCTCAAACTAAACGTGAGCAAGGACTATCCCCACCCCACTCCCATTGCTTCTGTAAAATATATTTAAAAGGGATAATTAAAAAAGAAAATCTAAAAATAGATAAAATTCAACTCTAAGTGTTTTATTATTAGATTCAACAAATAGAAAATTACTCTGTTACATGATTATAAGGTTCTAAACACTTGCTTTCAATTTCTGTACTTATTTCTTCGTAAACCACACTTTGAGTTGCACTCTCCGAAATGGCTCCATTTCGCATTATGGACTCAGAGTTTTTATATTATTCACATGAGATATGAATAAACCAAAGGTAGGCACCTCACCCAAAGGCATATATGAATGGTACAAAAAAGATGAGCAACAGCAATTCTTAGAATGTAAACTCCAAGAAAAGAAGCAGTTATGAACAGGAGCTAAAACTAACAGAACGCTTAAGTAGAGTGATGAATCAGAGTTGGGGCAATGAGGAAATAAGAGGAAACACAGCAACACAGATTGTGGCAAGCCAAGTAATAATGAATAAGCAGAAGAAAAGATTTAGAGAAGTGGAAAAGAATAAGCAAGTCTCTAGGGACTGGAGAAAGTACAGACACTGACTTTTGTACACTGAGTTAACAAAGGAGCATAAAGAGCCACACAGAGTCTCCAGACCCAGTTCTGGTTTCCATGAGGCATCATTCTTGCTCCTCCAGTCCCATGAAATTTCCACTTCCCTTACCATCCCATGAGAATTCTTACAATCAGCCTCTCCAACCACTTATTCCTCCCTGCTCCTGCAACCAAAAGCATTCCTCAACTAGAAAATGAGACTGGAGGCTTACCTTTGGATATCACCGGAGGCATTATTTGAAATATTCAAACTCATGATGAGTCTTCCAACTCTTTCAAAATACCCCACTGTTGCTTAATGATATACTTCGTTATTAATGATTAAAACTGTCCAAGACGTCTGTGGCTTACAGGTTACATGGGCTGAAGTCTGTTAAAACAGTAAACAATATAACAGCAGTTATTTATATGAGTCCTGAGACTAGGGGTGATTTTTCTTTTGTTTTTTGACTTATCTGTATTTTTAAGATTATTCTTTAAAAAACATGTAAATACTTGTATTTTTAAAAGCCACAGTGTTTGGGGACTTCCCTGGTGGTCCAATGGGTAAGACTCCGTGCTCCCAATGCAGGGGGCCCAGGTTCAATCCCTGGTCAGGGAACTAGATCCTGCATGCATGGCACAACTAAGAGTTCACATGCCACAACTAAGAGTCTGCATGCCACAACAAAAGGATTCCACGTGCCGCAATGAAGACCCCACGTGCCACAACTAAGACCCAACACAGCCTAAATAAATAAATAAACATTTTTTTTAAGTTATAAAAAATAAAATAAAAGCCACAGTGTTTTATTTCTTTTTAAATAAGATTAGAAACAAAAATGACAGAACATTAGAAAGAAATTCCTTCTTATAAGAATAAGCTAATACTATTAGATTATTTTAATTTCTCAAATAAAAAGTAATAAAATAGTGACTAATTGTTCTTAAACTGGAAGAGGAATAGGTAGTGCCTATCTCTAGGGCACAGAATTCAGTATGAAAGAAAATGCAGTCCAGGGATGTTTTGGGGTCCCAAAAGACTTTTTCATAAATGAAATATTTTTAATGCAATGTTACAATCAAAGAGGCCAAGGCACTCCCACATAAAAGATCTTACAGTAATTTTTAAAGGCCTTCTCCCAAGGGATTGAAGAGGAAAAAGGAAAGGAGAGAGCATTTGTCACTTACCCTGGCCTTCTCTCCAGAACACTCTTCTACCAGAGATACTCCAAATTATACAGAGTCAACAACTGTAAGTTACTACAGTATGAAGGAATCTTTGGGTAAACATCTCGATAACTAACTCCAAATAGACACAAATATGAAGATCTCACAAGGTCTCTTGGTATCCCCAGCAGAAGTCCAATATCCTAAGAAAGACCATGAGATTTGGTCTCAGAGCCTGCGCGTCCGGAGCCTGTGCTCCGCAATGGGAGAGGCCACAACAGTGAGAGGCCTGCGTACCGCAAAAAAAAAAAAGAAAAAGATGTAATAGAAGAATTGTTTAGTGGGAATTCCCTAATGGTCCAGTGGTTAGGACTTGGAGCTCTCACTGCCAGGGGCCTGGGTTCAATCCCTGGTGGGGAACTAAGATCTCACAGGTCATGTGGCGCAACCAAAAAAATAAAAATTAAAAGGCCAGGACACTGGCCTGAGAGGCCAGGACACTGAGTGATAAATGACCCACCAAGGCACACCATTATGAAAAAAAAAGAATTGTTTAGTAAAATTGTAGGTATACAGGGATAGCTAGAAGATGCCCCCCCCAAAAAAAATCTAAACTGATCTGTCCCTGCTCACAATAAACAACCCTGAGAGAGATCACTGAAAGAAAAGAGACTCAAATAAGCCAACTGAGATGTAGACTCAAACACAGTGCTAGGAACTGACTAATGGCTCCTACAGCCAAACACTAAGGGATCTTCAAAACAGTCAGTGATTCACACAGCTGATGCAGAATAGTTTGACCTAGGACAAAGAAGACAGAACTTTCACCAAGATGGGGGGGGGGGGGATCCCATTTCTCCAGGGACCTAAATACTAAGTTTGGGAATAGTGGTAGACAAAAAAACACCACTATCATTAATCTATTGAGCACCTAGTAAAATGTCAAGCACTGTGTTTGGTATTTTATTTATACATAGAACTATAGAACTCCAATCCTTACAACACTGCAATGTAAAGATTATCCTTTTCAACAGAGAAAACTAAGAGATTAGAAGTAACTTGTCAAAAGACAAATAGTTACAGAACCAAAATTCCAACTCATTACTATCTATCTAACTCTAAAGCGGAAGCTCTTTCTACAAGGTCATTGTTGATACAGTTAAACTATAAATTACCTTACCTGAGGTTCATTATCCTCATTTCAATTACAGAAACTCATCTAATTCAGAAAGTCTTAAATGACTTGCCTAAGGCCAGTCAGCTACTAAGTAGGGGACACCAAGGACTCAATCAAGCTCTTCTGATACTGAGTCCCAAAATCTTTTCATCTTACCACCATGCCCCCAAAGCTCAGACTCCAGAGGAAGTGCCTTCAGAATGGAAGTTTAAGAGTTAGAAGGGACTCTTCCATACTTAAGAGTAATGTACAAGGCTCAAAAGTATATACAAAATGTTTCTATTTTTAAAGTGAAAAAGATGGGGCTTCCCTGGTGGCGCAGTGGTTGGGAGTCCGCCTGCCGATGCAGGGGACGCCCGTTCGTGCCCCCGTCCGGGAGGATCCCACATGCCGCGGAGCGGCTGGGCCCGTGAGCCATGGCTGCTGGGCCTGCACATCCGGAGCCTGTGCTCCGCGACTGGAGAGGCCATGACAGTGAGAGGCCCGCATACCGCAAGAAAATAAAAATTAAAAAAATAAAGTGAAAAGGATGAAACACACACACATATGCATATGTGTCACAACAGGCACAAACAGAACCTCTATTTACCTCCCAGGGAAAGAATTTATACACTTAGGGCCTTAATAATGCCTGCGTTTTTTATTTTGTTTTGATCTTAGGCAGAGAAGTGTGGGAAGAGGTAGTTTACCAAATTTTAACATAGTTGTTTCAATAAAGCTAAATTGAAGGCAACCACCGTTTTTCACTGTATTATTTTGCTATGTAACATCTTCAAATCTGAACGGTCTTCTAGAGAGAAAATGGTCTTCTATAGCTCAGGTGCAAGTTTCATTAACTTCCAGATCACTGAAACAGATACCGTAGTAGGCAGATGGTCCCCATGATCTCTGCCCCCTGGTGTTTCTCTCTTGTATAATACCCTCCCCTTTACTGCGGGCAGAACCTGTGACTTGCCTCTAACCAACAGAATATGGCAAAGGTGACAGGCTGCACTCCCATGATTATATTATGTTATATAAGACTCTATCCTAGCAGAGTGAAGTGACAGGCAACCTCTAGCTGATCGTGAAGAAGCACACTGTCACGCTGTGAACTGCCTACGGAGAGGGCCACATGGCAGGGAACTGCAGGCAGCTCCAACCCACAGGCAGTAAAAAGCCAGATCCCTCGGTCATATAGATGCCAACAGGAAATACATTCTGCCAACAACCTAAATGAACTAGGTAGCAGATTCTTTCCAGTCAAGCCTCCAGATGAGAACACCGCAAGCAGCACCTTGACAGCAACTTAGTGAAACTCTGAACAGAGGGCACATCTAAGCAGTGCCCAGATTCCTGACCTACAGAGACTGAGAAATAATAAATGAGGGCTGTTTGAAGCCACTAAGTTTTTGGTAACTTGTTACACAACAGAAGAAAACTAATATGTATAAGAAGCTTGAAAATGCTTTTACAGGGTTAAATAGAAAAAAAAAAGAGTGACATGTAAACTACAAAATGGGTTCTTACACCAGCCCTGCCTGTGTGTGTCTTTTATAAAGTCTCTTTGTTTTTCTATAGTTTAATTTCCTAATTAATTTACATAACAGAGTTTATAAAAATCCTATCTAAGGTAACTAGATAGAGAAACTAGAAAATCATGGGCAATATTTACAAAAAACAAATAATTACAAAATACAAATGAATAAGGGCAAACCACCAACAGCCACAAAACCTGCACAGAGTGGAGGTATCTACAGAGAAGCAAGCAGAGGAGAATAACAAGTATGCATCTGAAAGGACCCCCAAAGGGTCAACAGACAGTTAATGGGAAGAGCTGTAGAGCAGCTGAGAGCAGCAGCTGAAACTGGCATATGAAACAGGCGTATGGTAAGAGAGTCCTGAAAGGGTTGGTACAGTCCAACCTCACAGACCTTCATAACTGACTGTCAAGTTACTTCCTGGACAGGGGCCCACACTAATGAGAATCAGTAGAGGCTGGAATCAAAACTGAGCAGGGGCTGGGCTTCCCTGGTGGCGCAGTGGTTGAGAGTCCACCTGCCGATGCAAACGTCACGGGTTCGTGCCCCGGTCCGGTAAGATCCCACATGCCGCGGAGCAGCTAGGCCCGTGAGCCATGGCCGCTGAGCCTGCGCGTCCGGAGCCTGTGCTCCGCAACGGGAGAGGCCACAACAATGAGAGGACCGCGTACCGCAAAAAAAAAACAAACAACTGAGCAGGATAGGGGCAATGAAGACAAAGTAAAGACACGGCCCAGACCAAACTGTAGGAGGAAAGAGGACCAGGAAATGTCAGAACCAAGCCACCATAGTTTTTAACACTCACAACAAACAAAAGACAGGGTTCTGTGAAGTTAGAAAAGCTTTACCTGAACCTTGCTCAAAGTTCAGGTCAACTAACCTTTCATAAAAATAAGCAACAAAAGGGCTTCCCTGGTGGCGCAGTGGTTGAGAGTCCGCCTGCTGATGCAGGGGACACGGGTTCGTGCCCCGGTCTGGGAAGATCCCACATGCTGCGGAGCGGCTGGGCCCGTGAGCCATGGCCGCTGAGCCTGCGCGTCCAGAGCCTGTGCTCCGCAACGGGAGAGGCCACAACAGTGAGAGGCCCGCGCACCGGAAAAAATAAATAAATAAATAAGCAACAGAAAAGTAGAGTGGTCAAATCCCATACAAACATAAGGAAATAGAGAGTAAGGAACAGAATGGACTCCTATAAATGAAAGAATGACGGAAAGACATGCCCACAAAACAGATGAAAATCATAACTTACTACTTCAAAATGAGCTACAAGACATTAACAAAATGGTATAAGGCATAAAAGAATAGGAATCAGAATTATAGACTGAATAAAGCACTTAAATACCGAACTGACTTCTCTTAAATAAATAAATAAATAAATATCAGAAAAATTAAAATAAATTAAAATAAAATTTTTTAAAAACCTCAGAAATAAGGTGAAAAAGATCAGAAAGAATTAGAAATTAAAAATCATTTCTGCAAGGAACATTAAATTAGAGGGAACAAGAGTAAATACACATGATCAAAAAAATGCCTTTAAGGACGTATGAAACAAAAAAGAAGTAAAATTTTTAAATAAAAATTTAAGAAAGAGATCAAAATGATTCAAGAGAAAGTGAAAAAATACTGAAAATAGGCAAAGAATAACCAACATGCGGACAGCAGGAGTCCCTGAATAAGAAGATCAAAGCAAGGGAAACAGAACAAACACTAAAAACTGTAATTCAAGAAAACTGTCCTGAAATACAAAGATTTTAATCCACACTTTCAACAAACTGCGTATCTGAGAATATTGACCCAGCACAACCAACAAGACACATTCTAAGATAATTACTGGACTTTAACAAAAATTTGTACACAAATGTTCATAGCACCATTGTTCATAAATAGCCAAAAAGTGAAAACAACCCAAATATCCATCAATTGGCCAATATATAAAAATATGAAATATTATTCAACGATAAAAAGAAATGAAGTACCGATATATGCCACAACGTGGATGAACGTTGAAAACATTATGCTCAGTGAAAGAAGCCAGATGTAAAAGGCCATATATTGTATAACTCCATTTATGGGAAATTTCCAGAATAGGTAAATCTATAGAAACAGAAAATAGACTTGAGGTTATCAGAGAGTAGAGAGAGGGGGAATTGGGTCTGACTTCTAGCAGGTTATGAGGATTCTTTTGGCGGGTGGGGCGGGGGGGGGGGGGTCGTGATGGAAATGTTCTGGAATTAGATAATGGTGATTGCTGTACAGCTTAGTGAATATAGTGAAAACCATCAAATTGTATACTTTAAAATGGTGAATTTTATGTTAGATGAATTATATCCTAATATTTTACATTCATCATCATAAAAAATATATCCTGTCTATAGTCTCCTTTGGCAAACTCTTATTTTCTTCCTCTCGTTGATATCAGTGCTTGATGACACTAGGGCTCAAGGTCCTACCTGTATTTTAGGAAAACTAAATAAACAAAGGGCCAAATGTAGGTCTGTGGTTGAATTTAAACTATGATGGGACTTCTATGCTATTGAATATAGCGGAGATGTAGCAAAATCTCCCTTTTCTTCCATCAGAATGGAAAGAGGAAATGATGAGGTAGCTAAAGTAGCTAGGTACAGTAATGAAAATATCAGTGGAATATTTTCATTTAGCTAAGCCAAAGAAATGCAGAGTCCCCACATAATGTTCCTAGCTTTACTTGAAACTTTCCTATGAAATGTTGCAAGTTAAGATAAACAATAATTTGGCTAATCTATATGTGTAATTAAAAATTTCTTATGATATGCCATCAATGTTAGCCTTTCTCTTCAGCCTCAGTATCTGTGCAACTCTTTAAATAATGCTTTCCATTTGAAAATATCAAATTCATCATTATCTATAAACAAACTGATACCCCAAAGCCACTCCCTGCTGTCGTCATTCCTACTGTGGCAAACAACCCTTCTCCAGGTATCATGCTCAAGACTCTATAAATTATCTCATTTCACTCTACACCAACCCCAAGGGAAGATACCATTAATACCCCCATTTTATACCAGGGGGAAACTGGGGCTTAAAGATATTCAGTCACTTGTCCAAAGTCACATCTCTAGGAAGTGACAATGTCACTATTCAAAGCCCCATCAATCCACCTAGATTGAGAAATCCCTAACTCCAGAGCTCTGCTGTGTGCCTTGCTATTGACCTTCAAGACATGGCTCACCCCATGGCTTCCCTTGCTTGTCAGGGAAGCACTCTGCTCGATACTGCAGATATCTTTAAACACAGATCATTCTTTCACACTTCCAAACTAACTACAAGTCAGGGTCTTCTTAATGAGAGATGACTCAGACTTCCAGTGGATTTCTCAATCCAGATGGAATTTCCACTGGGCTGGGCCAAAACCAGGGCATCCTTTGGGCAGTGATGGATAACAGCAAACTTTAAATCAGCTTTTTATGTTAATGTATTAATATCTTAATCTTCTCCTGGTAGTGAAGTTGGACTATTCTCACCATTCCCACTGAAATAGATGAGGGGATGTTATGTATATCATTCTTCAATAAGTTTTTAGAAATAGGTAATAGGGCAACTGAGGCCAAGAGATCAATGGTCTGGACATCCCGAGAATAAGTAAGACAATTCTGCTTTTAGATTTCACAGTCACCACTGGTACTAAGTTTTCCTACCTCACATCTGAGTCCTGTGGGTCATCCAGAATGTAGTCATCTCTCTCAATGTGTCTGCACAGATCAAGGGAAAGGGGAGGGGTGGGGAGGATGAAAAGATAAAAGCTATTATTGAGCACTTCCTACATGCCAGACACTACATTAAACATACCTGATCTCAGTGAATCTTCCCAATAACCCTAGAGATTATTATGCACATTTCACAGATGAGAACACTGAGGCTTGGAGAGGTGGAGTAACTTGTGTAAAGATATCCAGTGGGAGGGTTAGAATTCAAGCTCATATTCTGGCTGACTCCTAAATCCATCCTCTTTCATAACTCAGTGCTGTCTTCAACAGTAACCACAACTGTGTTGTGGGTGTCTACCAGCAAACTTACACATTTCACCTTTAAAAAAGATGTTTGGTTCTTTCATGAAAACAAGACCAAGACAAATGGGCTGAGGCAATCAAAGTATTTTAGAATTAAATGCGACTTTAGAGACCAAGTCCATCCTCCTTATCTGACAGATAAGGCATCTTAATGCCCAGGGAGCTTAGGTGATTTGGCTGAGGTCACAGAGCTAATAAAAGCCTCCACCAGACTAATACAGAAAGCTCCAGACTAAAATTACTGCCTTCATCTTTCCTTTTAGAAGGTTGCACTGCCTTTGTTTCCTCTTCATTTCAAGGGAAACCAAGTGCATCTCCGACTCTAGGCTTTTGTTATTAGGCACTAACTGTTCAATAAAACAAGTGACAAAAAATGGTAGGTTCTTTTCACCAAGATTATGAAAACAACTATAAAACATCCATGTGTAATGTCTTCAAAAGAGTCGGACACCTAATGAAATTGCTTCTCAAGTAAACTTACGCAGTTATCATTGGAGATCTGCTTAAAACGAAAAAAAAGTGTATTTGCCTAGGATAAATATCACATGGAATAAAGAAAGAACAGTCAAAAGTAGGCTCCACTTCTGCAGAAATTGCACAGCCCGGGAAAAACTCACAGCCCTCTCTTCCGTCTCCTAAGAGTCCTGGCGTAGAAGCTACAGAAGACAGCCTAGCATAAACTCTTTCTTTGGTTTACCGAGCATTTATAGAATGTCTAGGGCGTGGCTGGCATTTTTATTAAAAAGGGATGAAAAAGACCTGGTCCTTGTCCTCGAAGGACTTATTGATTCTTGAGAGGAAAAGAGCCCAACAGTCCGGAGTTGTAAACCTAAGAAGCTCCAAGTCCAGGCCCTCTGGGTCCTGCCCTCTGGTCCCTACCCAGGCCTCTGGGTACTGAGGCAGCGGTCTTTGGCTAGAATGCTTCAGGAAGATCTTCCTCAGGTGGGCGCAGAGGCCCGGCGCAAGGCGCTGGAGGTGTGTCCCCACAGACGACACGAACTGCCACAGAACAGCCTCAAACTAACTCGGGGTCCCCATAACCCTCACTGCAGCCCCCTATACCTTTCCTCTGAACACCTCCCAGCCCAAATCTTTCCCCTCCAAAACCCCACACCCGGTGGTTACCTCAGGGGTCTCCCGTGATCCAGACTGCACACCCAAGACCCCTGGGGCAGCTTCGGATCTCAAAGGCAGAAAGAGGCCCAGGCAGGCCGCGGGGTCAGAGCAAAAACTGTTGGAACACGACGGACTCTAGGACCCAGGGAGGGGGAACAAAGAGCACAGGGGGGAACAAGAGGGAGACCAGCCCCAGGGAGACGGTGTTTACAACTGCCACTTCCGGAGACTCGACTTCCCTGGCAGACCTCCGCAGACTTTCGCCGGCCGCGGCCCCGCCCGGGCCCGGGCGGCCCTTTTCCTCCCGCCTCCGGCAGCCGACAGCTCCAGGATACACACTCAGAGAACGCCGGGCTCCGATTGGAAGATCCGGGCCCGCGAAGCTGCGCGGCTTTTCTGGAAGGCGACCGGCGCATGCGCTGTTGCTGGGGAGCGGCGCGCTCGCGGCCGCGCGCGGTTCCGCGCCTGGCGCGGGCCCTCCCCCCTTCTACCTCCGCCTGAGGACCCCTCGGCCCACGTTCCAGTGTGGTGGTCTCAGTGTGAGGTGCCCGGGTCACCGTCCCAGAATCCCCAGAGAGCCGACTGAAAAGGCAGGTTTCTAAGCCCTAGCTCCTTTTCCCCGCCTACTGAATAAAAATCTTAAGAGGACTGATCCCAGATGCTGCATTTTTAAGCTGGCTGCCCTGCTGATCCGTAGGGTCACGACAGCCCCTCGGGGTCCGTGGTCTGGTGCCAGAACCGGGGGAAATTCCCTGGGCTCGCTTCTGCACCAATGATTGGTTTCCCGCTGTTCAGACCGCTATCCGCCTGCCGGACGCTTCTAGTCCCCTCCTCCCATCCCCATTGTATCCCAGCTGGTGGTTGTAAACGGGGACGCAAAATGCGGGCCAGCGCGCTGATGCAGCTGCAACGCCTTTCGTTATAAATATTACGTAACGAGGTACCTCACGAAAAAGTCCTCAGAGCCTTAGCAAGTGCCCCAGCTCCCTTTCCTACCCTCGTCCTCTTCCCCACCCCCGACACACACACATATACACACGCACCCCACGCACGCTTTCCTCGTTGATAATTTATACTTTGGTTTCTCCTGGTAGCCGCTGCCGCCTCAGGGAGATTGGAAAACCAAATCCTCTTTTGTTCCTTGGCTTTTGAAAGCCTGTTCCCCAAAGAACAATGCAAATTGGCGGGATATTGACTCAGGATTTAATCTTCAACACCACCTCCTCCTCCTCCCGAAAAGGTGTTTGATACAAAAAGAACCTTTTATGCCAAAATAGTGCCTTGTGGCTTGTAATCAACCTGAAACCAGGTGTAGGGGCCGTCTTTCCCCTGTCTCCCTGGGATTAAAACCTCCTTGATTCCTGTAACACTGAAACTCTGAAACTTTAATTGGCTTGAGTTTAGTCATTTAGATTAGGAAAGGAGGCACATCCCGCTTCAATAGTTTAGTCAGAAAGAGGATAATTTCTTCAAAGAAAAGAGTGTATGGAAAGAAAAGAGCCCACTCTAACACTTAGAAACGAAATGGACAATTACAACAGACTAATGATATTAGGACTTTTTTTACTTTACAAGTTTTAAATAATATAAAATTTTTATTTGTGTTTTAGCAAAATCACAAAATTGAATATTGTACAGCAAGAAATGCCAAATGTACTATACTGCACACTTTTTTAAAATGAAAAAAATAGATGCAGCATGAAGACTTGCAATCTTCATTTATTTGTTCATTCAGCATTTATTGAATACAGACTATATACCCAGCCCAGAACTAGGTGGTAGAAATGCAGGATACATGATATAGGTGCAGTGGGATTCAGAAGAGGGAAGTATAATATCAACCCTGAACAACCAGGAAGGCTTTATAGAGAACTTTGAGTTCAGTCTGGGAAGGTAGTTATAGATTCACCAAGTTAAAAGGAATTGGAAGACATGGAAGCTGCAAACAGGGCAGGAAACAGCAAGAGGCATTTGGAAAACTGAGCAAAGCTCTGTGTGCGGTCTTGGGGTAGCGGATGTGGGGAGTAAGATGTCAGGCTGGAGAAGTAAGCAGAACCCAGATCACAGAGGGCCGTCTAGGTCCTACTTAGTTTACCAAGCAACAGAGCTAAATGAAGGATGTTGAGCAGAAAAGTTCTAATAATTAAACAATAAATCAGACTGTTATAAAATACTTGGAGGTTTTCTGTGTTTTTCTAGTAGTTACAAGGTCAATTCTTTGTTGTCTCTTGTTTGCCTAACATGCTATACTACTTAGGAAAGCTGTACAGAAAGATGCTGTCTAGCCCACTTCTCTTTTATCCTCGAATCACAATTCTCATCTCATTCTTTCTCTTGAGATATTATTCGATCAACCACCCCCACTCTTCCAAAACAGATTTCGCAGTCAATAATGACCTCATTACCAGATCCCAGGCTCCTTGAGTTCGCTGACACTTTGATCACTCTCAGATTTCTCTCCAGCATAGGTGAGACTCAGGGTTTAGGCAGCTCTCTGACCTCTTTGCTGCTGCTCAGGAAACCATTATCACCTTGCCCCTTAAGGGGATACTTTCTCAGTTTTGCCCTCAACCTTCACCATTTACCACAGTAGCTTTCTTGGTGATGTTGTCCATTCCTGCAAGTGTGAACTCTGGGTCCACAACTTTCAATTCTTTATGTCCACCTCACATACCATAATATCATAAGCTGAGCTCTGATCTTGAATTTTTAACTCTCATTTGAACAGTGTCATCTTAATGTCTGTCAGTATTGAGTTCAATATATCTAAAACTTAATGATCTTTCTCAACTTCTCACTGGAGCCCCACAAACTGCTCTACCCATTTATAAAACTTATAATCTCAGACACCCAAACAAAAAAAACTTAGAGAATCTTTCTTCTCTCTCAGGCTCTCAATTCCTTCATCTGAGAATTACTAAATCCTACTTACTTTGTCTCCTGTGGCCTTTCTATGCCTCCTACTAATCATCTTCATTTATTTGTTTCCTTATTGTTTCATATCCAGACACTTGTAATCAGGACCTTTGCTGTGGCTGACGCAAGTCACCCACCTCCTCCTTCTGTGCAAATTCTCAACATTTTTACAAGTTGACAACTAACATCTAGGGCATTTTTAAACCAGGAAATATGAGAGGAGAAGATCAAAAAATAGAAAGAAATCAAAAGCAGGCCTAAGGGCACATATGCACCTTTCTGACACTAAGGGAGTGTTATGAGCTGATTGTGTACATGTGAGCCGCAGGGTTTTTTTGTTTGTTTGTTTTTTATTGCGGTACACGGGCCTCTCACTGCTGTGGCCTCTCCCATTGCAGAGCACAGGCTCCGGACGCTCAGGCTCAGCGGCCATGGCTCACAGGCCCAGCCGCTGCGGGGCACATGGGATCCTCCCGGACCGGGGCACGAACCCGTGTCCCTTGCCTCGGCAGGCGGACTCTCAACCACTGTACCACCAGGGAAGCCCCGCAGGGTTTTTTAACACCAGATGAGCCACATCCTTTTGACCCTAGTAACCTCTCCCAGAAGGTTCAAACACCAGGTGCTTGATTATTACGCTGCTTTGGTATCAATTGTTAGAACTGCGAGCCCTGCCATAATTGTTGCTCTTGGTGGCCCTGGTTCTTTGCTCCTTCAATCCCCATACTGTGTGCTACAACGGAAATGATCCTTCTGAAGCATAACTCTGATTACATTACCCTTCATTAATTCTTTTAATGGCTCCTCAGTCCTTACTGGATAAAACCCATACTTTTCCTTCATCCATCAAGGGCCCTTATTCTTGTCCCTACCTGCCTTTCCAGCCTTACCTTCTCTTATCTCACAATAAATCTTCCCTCTCATTCACATTAGCAACAGAAAACACAAATAAATGTAATAAGAGGTAGATATGGACTTATATTAAAAGTTTTAAGATATATAGGCTAATATAAAAGATAACATTATTTATTAGACATATGTGCCAAGCACTATGCTAAGTGGTTTCACATGTATTCTAATTTTTTTCAAAAATGCATATGTCTTCATCCTTTGTTCCGATAGTAAATACATGGTCATTAAGTCAGGGCAATTTTTTTTTTTTTTGCAGTACGCGGGCCTCTCACTGTTGTGGCCTCTCCCATTGCGGAGCACAGGCTCCGGACGCGCAGGCTCAGCAGCCATGGCTCACAGGCCTAGCCGCTCCGCGGCATATGGGATCTTCCCGGACCGGGGCACGAACCCGTGTCCCCTGCATCGGCAGGCGGACTCTCAACCACTGCGCCACCAGGGAAGCCCAAGTCAGGGCAATTTTAAAAGTAAAATTCTCCCCCAAGTCCTACCTTCCCAGTCTAGATTTAAAAACTGTTAGGAATGTATTACATTTCTAATATAACATTTTGATGCATAAATAAATACGTTTTAAAGAAGGCACATTTGTTCATTTATTTCTATATTTACACAAGTGTGCATACACACAATAGTAGCAGACACTGCTTTTCCATTTCCTACACCATCCTTGCTGACAGCCTTAATCTGTTTGCAGCAGTAATAGGTAGAACTTCAGGAGATGAATGGTCTGATCTATCCTATTTCCTCCTGCTAGCTACTGGCTCTCCAAAGCTCCCTGGTAGCTAGGGTTGGCTGTGTTACCAGTTCTGAACAATGAAATGTAAGGGCACACCTACTGAGGTGAGAATAAAAAGAGCCTTGATTCTCCATGACACTCCTTAGTTTCTGATCCAATCCTGGACTTCCTTCTGACACAAACGATTAATGGTCTTAGAATTCAAGTCTGTGCTAGTCATGTTTTCTGTTATTTGAAGCCAGTGGTGTGCTGATTTCCTTGATGTATACTAAATACTGCCACTGTGGCTAATTTCAAGCAACCAACATGCAGTCTCTTGACTGCAGAGTTCAGAAGAAATATGTACATTTGGCTCTCAAGAGTCCTGTGGGAGCCAGCTCCAGCACATCATTGCTATTGATAGGTAGATAAGTAGGTAGGTAGATTTTTTTTTAACTTAACAATACAGCTTTAATACATTTCTATGTTAATATGAAAAAATATACCTTTTTATGGCTGTATTGTAATCCATTTTATGAATGCCTATAATTTATCCCATCATTTAAGTTGTTTCTGCTTTGTTTCTTTACTTAAAAAATAAAAATAAAACACTGTCTCCAAAGGTATACTTTGCATATTTGTCTTTTTTTTTGGCCGCGCCATGCAGCATGTGGGATCTTAGTTCCCCAACCAGGGATTAAACCCACGCCCTCTGCAGTGGAAGCGTGGAGTCTTAACCACTGGACCGCCAGGAAAGTCCCACATATTTGTCTTTTTAAAGTCATAGTATAAATACCTAGAATAGAAATTGATGGATAAAAGGATAAGCATTGAAAACCAAAATCGATATAATTACCTTTCCCTATGGTAAATACAGTAAGTCCCCTACATACGAACCTTCAAGTTTCAAACTTTCAAAGATGCCAACATGCATCTGGTTCCAACAAGGAACCAGAACCTGTGCCATCAACGTCAGGCGTGAGTGAAACTGCAGCCTGCCCTCCATCCCCTATTGTTGATGATCCTTCAGCTCTACCATCTCCCCCCTCCTCTCCCTCCTCCAGTCAGTGACTCTTCTTGCCTGTTCACTCAATGCCAGCCCCTGTAAGCCAGCTGTTGTACTGTACGACTGTACTTTTCAAGGTACTGTACTGTATGATTAAAAAACGTTTTCTTTATTTTTTGTGGTTTTTTTATGTATTATTTGTGTGAAAAGTATTATAAACCTATTAGAGTACAGTACTATATAGCTGATTGTGTTAGTTGGGTACCTAGGCTAACTTTGTTGAACTTACAAACAAATTGGGCTTACGAATGTGCTCTTGGAATGGAACTCATTCATGTGTAGGGGACTTACTATAATAGTGGGACTAGACATACTTTCCTGTACTTTTGTTAGACAATTCTGGGACCAAACAAAAATAACCTTGTGGCTTGCTCCAGTTGACACTTTTTCCTGGAAGATAAGGCTGTGAACTTACTAAACAGATTACTTATGAAGGCTAACAGTTTATTTACCAAGAAATTATTCAAAACCATTGCCTTGGGGCTTCCCAAGGCTTTACCAAGAAATTATTCAAAACCATTGCCTTGGGGCTTCCCACTGTGGCGCAGTGGTTGAGAGTCCGCCTGCCGATGCAGGGGACAGGGGTTCCTGCCCCGGTCCGGGAAGATCCCACATGCCGCGGAGCGGCTAGGCCCGTGAGCCATGGCCACTGAGCCTGCGCATCGGGAGTTTGTGCTCCACAACGGGAGAGGCCACAACAGTGAGAGGCCCGCGTACTGCAAACAAAAAAAAACAACAAAACATTGCCTTGCTGTGCCCACCAATCTAAGGCTGTTGTATCATAAACTCTGCCTAATCCCAAACATTTCACTGACTTGCTTCTCTCCCTAAAACCCTAAAAATAACTGGCCCTAATTTTTCATTTTGAGTCACTACTAAGGCTCAGTCAAGGTAGTGTTCTTCCTTACTACAGCAAATCTAATAAACTTAACAGTTTTTATGATGAGCTTTTAAGGAGTCAACATTTGAGAGCTGTACTTTAATTTTTTATACATAGTACCAGGTTACTTTTCAGAAAGAATATCAATTTAAAGAAATATCAACATTGTATGAGAGTATCTACTTCTTTCTGCCCTTGCCAGCAGTAGATATTTTTGCGGTATTGAAACGTTTCCAATCTGATAAGCAAAAAGTGATATGCCATTGTTCTAATGTTCTTTTAATTTGCATTTATCTGATTACTGATGAAGTTTAGTAACATCCAGAAATGCCACTTTTATCTTATGTAACTAGATGCATTAACTCACTAATACACCACTACTGCCATGAGAATTTAGAAAGTTTGTACCAAGTCTAAGAACTTAATTCATAACCTTATAATGAATAATTATAAAGCTGCAGCCAAGTCATTGTAGATAAGGTAGCATCCTTTAAAGAAATTTAAATTAAATATTTAATTTAAACATTGAGCCTATTTATTATTATTCCTGGCCAATCTAAAAAGCACAATTTGAAAGTAGAAATGTTAAGGAGTGGGAGTGAGGGCAATAATGAAAGAAAGGAACCAAAGTCAGTTTGTATAACAGTGTGAAGTAATTATTCCAATATGACTAGTGGTGTTCTTGCAAATTATGGGCAATAGGAATGTGTTTTTCTTCTGCTTATAAATTTAAACTAGCATTCTCCAATATTTATCCTTAAGTGATATGAATGATATCTATTTCTAGTCCCATATTTACTCACTCAATAGACTTCCAAAAAAAATAAAGAAGCTATGTGAATTTCTCTCTAGTGGGAAGGTCTGAAAGAGGTCCAGATTTCTTAACCTGCGTGGGACTGCTAGACTATCCTCTTTGGTTAGAAGTTAGGATTTCCCAAAAGGAAAAAGGAAGCCCTCTGGCCTCAATCTGAAGACTGAGGAGAGAAGAACTGAGGGAGTACGTAGTGGACCTCTAAGTTTATAACTTAGTGGGCATCTTTGTCTCCAGCTTTGTAAAAAGGCACATTTAATGTATAGTCTTAAATGTTATAACTCTCACTAGAGAACAGCTTTATAGTTGGAGTTGTAGATGGAAGGAAGGTCCAATTCATGAAGCGAAGCTAGGCCTCCCCCCATATTACCCTCTTCTTGCCTTCCGTAGAATCCCTTGTAGAGATGTCCGCGTTGATGAAGGAGGAAAGTGCAGTTAATGAGCCCCAGGTTGTGAGCAACTCAAAGGAACACAGAAGCATTGAGGGGCTCACTGGCAGAGAAGCAGCGGCCAACTCAGAAGCAACTGTAAGACAAACCCCTCCCCTTTTAAAAAAATGTACTTGAGAAGGATGACTCTTTAAGAGGACTGAAAGTTTGGGAGATATCTATCTATACATATACTTATAGATAGATATGCTTATAGATAGATATACAGATATGTATATACACATATGTATATATATAGATATATGTACACACATATATCTGTATGTCTGCATTTTCTATTCGGATCAATGTATCTATTTGTCTATGTCCCAATATCACCATGTTTTAATTATTATACCTTTATAGTACATTTTTAACGTCTAGGCCATCTCATTTTTCAAAATTTTCTATGCATGTAATTAAGATTTGTTAACAAATATTTACTGAACGCTTACTATTTGCTAGATGTTGTAGGTTATAAAAATATAAAAGCAAACAACACACACAAAAATCTCTGCTCTTGTGGAGCTTACATTTTAGTGAGGGGACACAGGGGAAACCAACATAATCCCTATCAATGAGTTACACCCTCATGAGACCAAGCATGCTTTCTTGTCCCTATGTTAAATAATACTGACATCAAGCAAAAATAATCTATTTGCTCCAGAAAATACCTATTCCTGTAAGATAATGCTGTGAACTAAAAAGTTTATTTATCAAGACCAAAAGCTTTCTCATTTAAGACTTGCCTCAAGACCTTTCTCCACACTTTGCCCAACAATTTAACCATCCCAAGGTGTTCCTTGCTAGCAAAACCCTTTAAAACCTCCCTAAAGAAGAGCCTTCCCTAATCTCCTCATTGTGAGTTACTTTGGAGGTGAGTTTAGGTAAGATAAGAAGGAAAGCTAGACACTCAGAGCTTTTAGCATGAGTTCAAAAGTCTTTTTAAAATGTTTTATATGTAAATATACAAGTTTACTTACAATTTTTAAAAGTCCATGTAATATTACTGATAAATAGATGATTCTTTGGATATATTAGTCGTACACCTTTAGCTTAAAACAACTTTGTCCTCTCTCTGACTTTCTCACAATAAAAATGTTAGCTAAATATATATATATATATATATATTACATATTTTTTTAATACATGCCTTGGGTTTAGTTTCTCATGATTTAAACCTTTTAAATTTATACATTAATTCTATGGGCCCAGTAAGTTATTATTTCCATGGATGGTTTAAGATTACAAACATAAGGGAATTCCCTGGGGGTCCAGTGGTTAGGACTCTGCGCTTTCACTGCTGTGGGCCCAGGGGTAGGTCCCTGGTCTGGGAACTAGGATCCTGCAGGCCGTGCCATGCAGCCAAAAAAGAAAAAAGATTACAAACATAAAACTGTGTTTGGCTAAATGAAATTGCAGTAATGGATATTTTTTTCTTTTTCTTTTTCTATTTTGGCTGTGCAGGGTCTTTGTTGCTGTGCACAGGCTTTCTCTAGTTGCAGTGAGTGGGGCTACTCTTCGTTGTGGTGCACGGGCTTCTCATTGCGGTGGCTTTTCTTGTTGTAGAGCATGGGCTGTAGGCACACGGGCTTCAGTAGTTGCAGCATGTGGGCCCCAGAGCACGCAGGCTTCCATAGTTGCAGTGCATGGGCTCATTAGTTGCAGCGTGTGGGCTCTAGCGTGCATAGGCTTCAGTAGTTGTGGTGCACGGGCTCAGTAGTTGTGGCTCGGAGGCTCTCAAGCGCAGGCTCAGTATTTGCGGCACACAGGCTTAGCTGCTCTGTGGCATGTGGGATCTTCCCAGACCAGGAATTGAACCTGTGTCCCCTGCATCGGCAGGAAGATTCCCAACCATTACGCCACCAGGGAAATTCCAGTAATGGATTTTTTTTTTTTTTTTTTTTTTTTTTTTGGAGGCATGTCACTCTTTTTTTTTTTCTCTCTCCGGAGCAACAGGCTCCAGATGCGCAGGCTCAGCAGCCATGGCTCACAGGCGCAGCCGCTCCGCGGCATGTGGGATCCTCCCGGACCGGGGCACGAACCCATGTCCCCTGCATCGGCAGGCGGACCCTCAACCACTGCGCCACCAGGGAAGCCCAATAATGGATATTTTTAAAGGATATAATCTCATGGATTCTTACAGTACTGTGCGTGATAAGGATTCAATGAGTTAACACAAATTGTAATTTCCAGATTTTTAAGTCAATCTTAAGACCTTAAATTTATATTAAAATAAGTTTGTTAACAAATATACTGTGGTTACTCAAATAATTTTTATGTAAGAAAAGACCACTAAAGATAATTTTAAACTACTCTTGATCCTAATTTTTATATATGGAATGGCTATAGAATAGCAATAGCAAGATGTGCAAATGTTTTTAAATTATTATATACACACATATATAATTCTGCCTACTTAAAATGTATTAAAGTAGTATAATCTATATATCTATACCTATATCCATGCTCAGTGGAAAAAGTTAGCAAGATAGTTCTTGGTTTCCTACCTTCTAATTTCTCTTATGTTTTAAAAATCCAAAATTTGTAATAATGAGAATCATTAAATAGAAAGAGGAATATGCAATCAAAACCGTAAATATGGCATGCCTGTTTGTGGTTTAAGGATATTGTTGCAGTACATAAAGATGTTATATTCAACAACGTATATACATTGCTCTGTTAATGCTAAATATATTTTAAAGTTATATTTTAAAGTTAGTTAAAACCATTAATTTAATCATCTATTAGTGTACAGTAAGTTCCCTACATACGAACCTTCAAGTTGCGAACTTTCAAAGATGCGAACACGCATTCCATCAACATCAGGCATGGGTGAAACTGCAGCTTGCCCTCCATCTCCTATTGCTGATGATCCTTCAGCTCTACCATCTCCCACCTCCCATCCCTCCTCCAGTCAGTAACTCTTTCTTGCCTGTTCACTTGATGCCAGCCCCTGTATGCCAGCTGTTGTACTGTACTACTGTACTTTTCAAGGTACTGTACGGTATGATTAAAAATGTTTTCTTTATTTCTTGTGTTTGCTTGTTTTCTATGTATTATTTGTGTGAAAAGTATGATAAACATATTACAGTACAGTACTATATAGCCGATTGTGTTAGTTGGGTACCTAGGCTAACTTTGTTGGGACTTACGAACAAACGGGACTTACGAACACACACTCGGAGAAGAATTCGTTCGTGTGTAGGAGACTTACTGTATTTATATATTTGTATATGTCTAAGTGCATGCATAAAAAGGTATACAAAGATAAATTCAAAAAGTTTATTTAAAATAAGAGCAATAATAAAAGACAAAGTTGAGATCCTATGTATTCTTTAGTGTTAATTTTAATATGGATGGAAAACAAAAAGTAATTAGAATCTGATTTTTTTTTCCCTGTAAAGTAACCTGATGATTTTGGCTCAAATAAATAAAAGTTCTTTTTTATTCCCAAAATAGTCTAATTCTCTAGACTTTTGGTATATTTCTGAATCATTCTGACAAGAAGTTAAAAAAGAAGTTAAGTTCAGGAATTCCCTGGCAGTCCAGTGGTTAGGGCTCCACACTTTCACTGCCAAGGGCACGGGTTCAATCCCTGCGGGGAACTAAGATCCCACAAGCTGCGCGGTGTGGCAAAAAAGAAAAGTTAAGTTTCTAATAACATTATTACATATTGTTGTGTATTTCCTATTTATTACCTGTAACTATTTCTTGACTTTGAATAAGATAACTCATGTTTGTATCTTATCTCCTCTGACAACTCTTCTTGATTTTTTCTGTCCCAAATTCAGAATAGTCAGACTGTTAAGCTTTCTTGTAAATCAAAACTTTCTTCAAGTTTACTGGAATAGCCACCAGCACAGCCAAAGACTTATAAAAGAAAAATAATAAAAATAATTAGGCTTGTTTGACATTCTCCAAATTTTAATCAACTTAAAACTGTTGTGAGAACTCTTTATCAAATTTAGGATAAAAACAAAATTATAAAAAATTTTCAGTAACCAAGAACTTCTTATGCACAAGTCATCAATTTGATATCATTGCTCTGCTCCAAATCTACGCTTTTCTGCCCTGATTCATGATACCAGTGCTGGTCCCCACAATCATATCTCTGTGGCCAGCAAATGAAATGTTATGGTTTTTCAGTGGAATGACACTGCATGGCCACAGCTGCAGGTAGACATTTTTCCTTTAGGCTGTAGATCTCCATTATCATTCTCCAACAGAGGAGCTCCAGCTTTATTCTCAGGCTATTCTTTCTCTTTTTAACGCTACTTTAGATCAGGTCCAGCCAACTTACATCCTCTGGCGGCAGCTGGCCACTTCTACTGACTGATCCAGGCTGCCCACACTCTCCAGCAATGGTGAACCAATTCTACAGACCACTCTAGTGAGGTTCTTCACTCCTGGCAGCCTGAGTGGCCATGTATGTGGTAGGTATGTCCTCTTTGAAGAGGTCTGAATCTCAGCCTTGGGGGAGTGTTTGGTGAGAGGAGGTTCTTCGCCTAGTCTCCAGTACTTTTATTGCTTATTCCTCCTCAACCTAGAGGTAGGAGCTGCTTTTTTGCACCTGCTATTCTAGATCCCTTAGACTCTTCTTTTATCTCTGTCTCCTATTAGTTATTAATTATTTTTATTAAATTTTCCCTGTTCAAAAAACTGATGTAGTTTCTGTCTCTCGTCTGGTCCCTGACTGACATATCTTAGAAATATACTTTTGATCATGTCCAAAGACTGGTACAATAAATATCTCCAAAAAGTTTTTATTTCTAGGCTATTAAGTTCCAATGTCTCTGTCAATCAGGGACCATGATAATACACTTTGCGATACAAATCAAAAAGCCTTGGAGTCTCTTTTCTTTTCATAATATGCTTCAGTCACTGTAAAAAACAGACACTACAGCAAAATTCTAGAATGATGATCCTTAGAACCACTTCTTTTAAGCAGAGAGATTTAAGTCATTTAAATTACTGGAAAACTGTACTGACCAAAAATGACAAGATCAGGAGGAGACAGCTTCCACCTAGGACTCTTAGATCAAGAAGATGACTGCATGAAGTAGATAGTTTCCAACCAAGACTTGTGAAATAAGCTCTAAAGTCACATGGAGTCATAGACTGCCATGTGTCAATAAGCATGATTTTGCTACTTGCCGAGCTGTTTTCTTTCCTCTTGGTTGCCTTAAGGTTTAGGATCATTAACTATGATATTTACAAGATCTTTAATCTTAACAATGCTTTTTGCATCCCTAGTCACTCCTTGGTGAAAGTCTAATGCTTGGCTACAATTTTGTTGTGATTTGGCTAAAACACAAAGTCAAATAAACTCTTGAGTTTATATTCTCTTTCCTTGGGGTGCCATTCATTTTCCTTTTATATTAGCTCCCTATAATAAATCAGTTGATTTCCTGGGTAACTGGATTCAACCACTAAGTGACATTTTTTCAGAGTAACACAACAGGTCAGACAGCCAGAAATGCCCTATCATGTTCCCCCTCTAAAGAAAGAACACTTAGGGACTGTGTAGTAAGTCTTTTTTTTTTTTTTTTTTTTGCGGTACGCGGGCCTCTTACTGTTGTGGCCTCTCCTGTTGCGGAGCACAGGCTCCGGACGCGCAGGCTCAGCGGCCATGGCTCACGGGCCCAGCCGCTCCGCGGCATGTGGGATCTTCCCGGACCGGGGCACGAACCCGTGTCCCCTGCATCGGCAGGCGGACTCTCAACCACTGCGCCACCAGGGAAGCCCATGTAATAAGTCATTTGACTGGCCTTTGTCCCTGGTTCTTAGGAGATAATCTCTAAACCCTTAAAACCTACTGGGTGTTAGAGGAGTCTTTGTTATTCGTGGTGGACTCCTCAGACCAAACCAGACAGTTTATGCTAATGAGGTGACTCAGATGGGGGCCAGACCACAAGGACAAACCATGTGATTAGAGGGTTGGGACTGTGAGCCATGTGATATCAGCTTGACCTCTGGGGAAGAGAGAGAGCCTGAAGTTTAAGTTCAACCAGATGCATAATGATTAAATCAATAGTGCCTAAGTAATGAAACTTCAATAAAAACTCTGGACACTAAAGCTCAGGTGAGCTTCCCTGGTTGGCCATACTCATTGAGTATTTTCACACTTTGATGCTGGAAAGGTAACATATCCCTGAGGATGATAGGAACTTCATGTTTGAAAGTCTCCCTGACTTCATTCTATGTATCTCTTCTTTTGGCTGGTTCTAATTTGTAGCCTTTTGCTATAATAAAACTGTAACCATAAGTGTAGCACTTTTACTAAATTCTGTGAGTCTTTTTAGTGAGTTATCAAACCTGAGGGTGGTCATGGGAAACCCTGAATTTGTAGGCAACTGGTCAAAAGTGAGGGTCACCCTGGGGACCCCCACAATTTTGGCTAGTATCTGAATTGAGAGCAGTTTTATGGAGGACTCTATTCTCAGAATTTTCAGCTTGACAAACTTATTATAGGAAACTTTTGTAGGAGCTAGCCTTTGTAACCAATAGAAATAGAGCTTGAAAAGGGTTTAAAAACAGATGGAGCATATTCAAAGACTATATCACTTTTACAAGAAAAGAACACTAGTGCACTTAACCCCTTGAACCAACTAATGATCTCTTTATTACAAATATAATTTCCTGACACCAACAATACTTATATAATGTTGAAAAATATTACCATACCATTTGACAACTCCATAGAGATATTATCACAAAAAATATACCATTGGTTGTCCTCTTGCTACTGGTATTAAATTTGTGACACAAAAACTGACTGCTACTAGCAGATTGAATAGAGATAAGTTATCTTGGTTAATTGATGCCTGCTTTCAAGATAGATTCCAATATCACCCAGGTTTCATTTTAGCCCACAAAATTCCCTTCACAGAAAAAAAAAATCTTTAAACAATTTATTCAACATAGGAAAACTTGGATTTGATTTGAGTTCAAAAACTTTAAAAACTGAATATTTGGGGGACTGCCTTCTTCTATACCCAAGGCTTTTCATTTTATGCTTTCCAAGAGGCCTGAAAGGTAGGAGTAATCCTACATGCTTATGGTTCAGAAAATAGTAAAACTAGATAAGGTGTCTAAGACTATGGAACTCCTCACCTAAAATTTCATGAGGTTGGACAAACAATGGTTCGAAAGAGTCATTAGATGTTGTATTGGCTTCTTGAAGGAGAGCATGTGCTAAGGGAAATAATGTTGTACTTAGATTTCTGCAGATTTCTCTGGGATCTTTAATAGTACTAAAAAGATCTGGAAAAAACAAATATCATGAGACTAAATAATCTGGCTAATACCCAAATCTCTGGTTCTGAGAGCTCTTCATATTTGAAATGGAAACTATTCTATTAATTTAATCTTTATCCAAATTAGGTTAGCATTTGTTTGTGTCACCCTGCTTAAATGCAAAACTCAAGAATCTTAAGGCAGTTGAGCAGTCACTCTGCCTACTGATGAACTTCCACCAAAAACAAACAAACAAAACAAGAAAAGTTGACACCTGTAGAAGTTAGAACAACTAATATCAGAAATTACACTCAATCACCGCATATCAAACATGGTGTAGATCCGGTTTGATTATGTCCCCGAATGATAATACTCCTCCACATTAGCCTAGAGAATGATAAAAGAGGGGACTGGGAATTTAAACCAACATAATTCTCAAGTCCCTGTGTTAAATAATAACAAAGCAAAAATATTGGCTTCTGGTTGGGGAATATAACGTGAACTAACTAGTTTGTTTATCAAAACTGTTAGCTCATCAAGACTTGCTTCAAAATTCTTGCTTTACTAAGTCCACTGATCCAAAGTTATTATATCATAAACTCTGCTCACCCTCAACCAGTTCCCCAGCTTGCAAGACCTGTCTTTAAATTGCCCAGCCCAGGTCCTAAATCTCTATAAATGCCTCTCCCTAATTTCCTCATTTGGAGGCAGCCCTTAGACACTGTCATGGTGATGCTTTCCCTTAAGTAAAAGCAAACTAAATTTAGCTTTATTGATCAATGTGTTTTCTGTGTGCATGTGTGTGTTTTCTATTAGAAGGGGTCAACAGCTGATGCAAGCAAGAAACAAGCAAGTAAAAGATATATAGCATGCCAGATGAGGATAAGTGCCGTGAAAAAATAAGCAAAGAAGTGGGGAAGGAAATGCATGTGGGTGGTGGCGGGTAGGTCGGGTGTTCTAATTTTAGATCAGGTAATCAGGGAAGGCCTCCCTAAGTGGATAACATTTGAGCAAAGACCTGTAGGCGTTGAGGGAGTAAGCATGCAGCTATTTAGAGAAAGAGCATTCCAGAAAGAGGGACTAGCAATTGCAAAGGGTGTGAGGCAGGAACTTGCCTGGCATGTTGAAGAAGAAACAAGGAGGCCAGTATGGCTAGAGAAGAGAAAGCAAATGGCAGAGAGATTGGATATGGGGAATAAAAGCTAATGGGAGGGAAAGAGTTTGTATAGGGCCTTTTCTTTAAATGACATGGGCAACCATTCAGGTGAACTTTACAATCAGTTTATCAAGGAATTACTAGAAATGTTTAGATAATTGACATTTTTATGGTATTGAATCCTCCCATCCAAGAATATATCTCTCCATTTATTCTAGATTTTCTTTTATATCCTTCAGTAAACCATATACAGTTTTGCCCCATGAATCTTATAAATTTGTGTTAAATTTATTACTAGGCTTTAAATATATATATATATATATATATCTTTTATTATTATTATTATTTTGGCTGTGCTGGGTCCTAGTTGCCGCACGATGGATCTTGTTGTGGCATGCGGGATGTTTAGTTGCAGGATGCAGGATCCTTTTTTTAGTTGCAGCACGCAGACTCTTAGTTGAGGCATGCGGGATCTAGTTCCCTGACCAGGGATCGAACCCAGGCCCCCTGCATTGGGAGCACGGAGTCTTACCCACTGCACCACCAGGAAAATCCCTATTACTAGGTTTTAAAGGTTTGTTTTTGTTTGTTTGCTTGTTTTTTATTGGAGTATAATTGCTTTACAATGTTGTGTTAGTCTCTGCTGTACAATGAAGTGAATCAGCTATATGTATACCTATATCCCCTACCTGTTGGACCTCCCTCCCATCCCCCCATCCCACCCATCTAGGTCGTCACAGAACACCAAGCTGAGCTTCCTGCACTTTACAGCATGTTCCTGCTAGCTATCTATTTTACACACGGTAGTGTTTATATGTCAATCCTAATCTCCCAATTTGTCCCACCCTCTCCTTCCCCCTCCGTATCCACATGTCCATTCTCTACATCTGCGCCTATTCCTGCCCTGGAAATAGGTTCATCTCTACCATTTTTCTAGATTCCACATGTATGCATTAATATATGATAATTGTTTTTCTCTTTCTGGCTTACTTCACTCTGTATGACAGACTCTTGGTCCATCCACATCTCTACAAATGACCCAATTTCCTTCCTTTTTACGGCTGAGTAATATTCCATTGTATATATGTACCACACCTTCTTTAACCATTCATCTGTTATTGGACATTTAGGTTGTTTCCATGTCCTGGCATTGTAAGTAGTGCTGCAATGAAAACTGGGGTACATGTGTCCTTTTGAATTATTGTTTTCTCAGGGTACATGCCCAGTAGTGGGATTGCTGGGTTGTATGGTAGTTCTATTTGTAGTTTTTTAAGGAACCTGCAACAGTTCTCCACAGTGGCTCTATCAATTTACATTCCCACCAACAGTGCAAGAGGGTTCCCTTTTCTCCACACCCTCGCCAGCATTTATTGTTTGTAGGTTTTTTGATGATGGCCATTCTGACCTCATTGTAGTTTTGATTTGCATTTCTCTAATAATTAGTGATGCTGAGCATCCTTTCACGTGCCCCTTGGCCATCTGTATGTGAAAGGTTTGTTTTTGTTTGGATTAGTGTTTTGCTTTGGGGGTTTTCCCTCCAGTACATTCTCTAACCGGACCACATCTCAGTTACTACTGTTACTCTAAGCTCAACTACTATTCTGACCTCTATCAAGACAGGTTAGTTTTGCCTATTTTCACCTTTATGTAATTATTAGGATATTTTTAAAAACTACTAATTTTTAATATATTCCTCTTAATGACAGTTAAGACAGTTCAGAATTAATTCTAACATCCATTTAGCACACTTTCTTGGCATATTTTGGTAATAGTTATAGTGTCTCCAAATAGTGACAATTTTTTCTCTTCAGTCTTGGTAGTTATAACTTACTCCTGTTACCTAGCTTACTGCATTAGATAGAATTCTCAGGACAATTTGAATAAATCAGGCCATTAATGTGAAATAATTCTTACATTTAATCCCTTTAAATATAATTCTGACTGATTAGATTAGAAATTGTTTTATATTAAGAAAGTATCTTTCTCTCACTAATTTCCTTTTTTTTTAACCAAAAGTCTATTTTTGCATCTGTAGTGAGCACTATGAGTGGTATATTGAACAAGAAAACTAGTGGGATGTAATCAAGATGCACCTATACGTTGTTTCCCATGGTCTCTTTAACATGTATTCAAGGGGCAAGGTTTATTGCTTCCCCTTGGAAGAAACTCAAGTTTGACTATTTTTTTTTTTTTTGGCTGCAGCGCAGCTTGTAGGATCTTAGTTCCCTGACCAGGGATTGAACCTGGGCCCTCAGCAGTGGAAGTGCACAATGACTGCCAGAGAATTCCCAAGTTTGACTATTCTGATTACTCTTAGGTGACTGGAAGTCCAGACATCATTGTAGGAGGCAAAATGTATTTTTAATTCAGCAATTAGAATGTCTTGTCCAATATATGAATCGAAATATACTAACGCTTCAATCTGCATTCAAAGGTAAGATTTCTCCACCCACACACTTTTAGGTGGGCCTGGTTTCAGGTGGGATACCTGTTTTTATGGAAGGAAATAAAGTCAATCTCTTCTCTCTTTTCCACTCACTCCCTTGGAGGAGGAAGTGAAAGGGAAATAGACAACTTATACTTAACTTCTACTATTGTAAGATGACCTCATATTCTTTGAGCCTAGAAAATTTGCTTGTGAGTAAATTTTAAAATAAAATACCACAAACATATAGAGAGGAGCATACATGACACAGCTCAATGAAATTTTGCAAAATGAGATTATCCATGTAACTAGGACCCAAATCAAGAAACAGACTATTGCCGGACTCCAGAATTCTCCCTTGTACCACCTTTTAGCCACATGCTTACTCTAAATTCAACCACTATGCTGACCTCTATTAATATGGGTTAGTTTTGCCTATTTTTTGACTTCTCTGTAAATGGCATTATAGAGAATGTAATATTTTATGTCTCATTTCTTTCACTCAACATCTGTGAGATTCATTCATATCATTGAATGATTGAGTAAGTCATTCTTTCACTTACTACTGGATAATATTCCATTGTCTGAATATACCACATTTACTTGTCCATTCTACACTTGGGAAGCCTTCAGTCTGGGCTAATACAAATAATTCTGCTATAAACATCTTGTACATGTCTTTGATATACAAAGATCTATAATTTTGTTAGGCACATACCTATGATTGGAATTGCTGGATCAAAGGGACCATCAAATGTTTAAAGCTATCTTTTTCTGCATTGAGACTTTTGTGAACACTTCCTGAGGCTCCTTGCTGCTATCCTCCGTCTACAGCTCCCATGACATGGGCAACAGAATGGTCTGCCGCTCTCCACTCAGCTCCTGGGTTTCCAACGGTATTACACATGGTTTCTCTTTTGGAGTCTCGTTGCTCTTTGCATGAGTCTTCTTGGTCAGGAGTCAACAAGGCTTCAGTCTGCCCCACCTTCTCTGTTCCCCCACCAGAGGGAGGTATGTTCGTTCTCTAAGAGATCTTATTAAAGCCCCTGACTTGGGAATCGGGAGGAACCTTCTACCTCTGCTGCTTGGGGCATTTGAGACACAAAATATACCTTAAATTTTCTCTAAAAAAAAATCTCTTCAGAATTGTTCTTGAATCCCCCCCCATCCTGTATCTGGTTCTTTTTAATGTTCTTAGAGTGGGAATGGGATCCAAGATGAGTTATCATTCATTTGAAAATCTGAAGATTGGTCTGTCTCATGACTCACTTTGAAATTAATCCATCATTGCTCAGTACCTCAGTCAAAACTTCAAGTACGATATCCTACCACATAATCATTTTTTCCACTTTTCCCTATTAATATGTTATTTAAGTATTGTCTAGGGACTTCCTTGGTGGTGCAGTGGTTAAGAATCTGCCTGCCAATGCAGGGGACATGGGTTCGATCCCCACTCCAGGAAGATCCCACATGCTGCGGAGTAACTAAGCCCGTGCACCACAACTACTGAGCCTGCACTCTAGAGCCCGTGTGCCACAACTACTGAAGCCCATGAGCTACAGCTACCAAGCCCACGTGCCACAACTACTGAAGCCTGTGCGCTTAGAGCCCGTGCTCTGCAACAAGAGAAGCCACTGCAATGAGAAGCCTGCTCACCACAACGAAGAGTAGCCCCTGATCACCACAACTAGAGAAAGCCCGGGTGCAGCAAAAAAGACCCAATGCAGCCATAAACAAATAAATAAATAAATAAATTTATTTTTAAAAATATATTGTCTAACACTGAGTCATCTCTGCAATCCTGAAACTACTTGATCATCACGTTCCAGTTTGTATTTATTGTATTTGTAATAACTGTTGGATTTGAGTTGCCATTTTTTCTTAAATTGAAGTGTAGTTGATTTACAATGCTGTGTTAGTTTCTGGTGTACAGCAAAGTGATTCAGTTATTCTTTTTCATATTCTTTTCCATTATGGTTTATTACAGGATATTGAATATAGTTCTTATGCTATACAATAGGACCTTGTTTATCTAGTCTATATAAAATAGTTTGCATTTGCTAGTCCCAAACTCCCAGTCTATCCCTCTCCCACTTCCCCTCCCACTTGGCAACCACAAGTCTGTTCTCTATGTCTGTGAGTCTGTTTCTGTTTCGTAGAGAAGTTCATTTGTGTCATATTTTAGATCCCACATATACCTGATATCATATGGTATTTGTCTTTCTTGTTCTGACTTACTTCACTTAGGGTGGTGATCTCTATGTCCATCCATGTAGCTGCAAATGGCATTATTTCATTCTTTTTTGTGGCTGGGTAATATTCCATTGTACACATGTACACATCTTCTTTATCCATTCATCTGTGGATGGACATTTAGGTTATTTCCATGTCTTGGCTATCGTGAATAGTACTGTTATGAACATAAGGGTGTATGTATCTTTTTGAATTATAGTTTTGCCTGGATATATGCCCAGGAGTGGGATTGCTGGATGATATGACAACTCTATTTTGAGCTGCCATTTTTAAAAGTTTGTAATTATATTCATAAATGAGATTGGACTATAAGTTTTTTTAATGTTACCTTTTATATGTTTTAGTGTTAGCATTATATTGGATTTGTAAAATGAATTAGGGATCTTTTCATACTCATCTTTAAATACTATAAGAATAACCTTTCTTTGAAAGGTTGAAAAACTCAACTTTAAACTTCTATGCTTGATGTCTTTTAGGGAGGAAGAATTTGACTTAAAAAAACCACAAGGGCCCCTAAAAATAATTGTGGAAGAATTGGGGGGACCATATTGGAATTTGAATAATCACATGAAGGGGTAAGAAGAAGAGAAATAAACTTGCTACTGTTATTGGGATCTTTTTTTTCTTTAATCATAGAGAAAATATTTGCATTGAGAATTTGCTACAGTCAACAGAATCTTACTCTAGATATTCCAAGCAGAAAGGTATTTGTTATATTTAATGCAAGAGTTTACTGAATAATCTGAAAGACTGGAGAAGAAGGCTTTAGGTTGAGTGTAGTAAATAGTTAACATTGGTGGCCTGTAATGAACCATGCTTCTTGGTTGTCAAACCCTTGTGGAGACCCCGTCCCTTGAAACTACAATGGCCTTGTATCTTATCGTGACTTATTTTAACCAAAAGAATGCAATGAGGTGACACACCGCCAGTTCTGGGCCTAAGCTTTGGGAAGGCCTAGCAGCATTTGCTCTTATGCTCTGTCTATAAGAAGCCCAGCTACCCTGTGGGAGAAACCAGATGCAGAAACCACATGGAGAGTTGAGGGCACAAGACTGGATAGTGAAGACCTGAGGAACCCAACCAAATGTGAGAAACAAGGCCCCCTGTTTTCTGTGACCTATGTTGAGCTCTTTCAGCCAGCCTCTAGCAGCCTGAGTTACCCAACGTGAGGCACCAGACGTGTAAGTTTCACTTACATCTTGGATGGACCAGCCTTCTGCAGGCACCACGTGGAATAGATATGAACTTTCCCTCTGTGCCCTGTTCAAATTCCTGACCCACAGAATTATGAGAAATAATAACACAGGTGTTGTTTGAAGCTCCTAAGTTTTGAAGTAGTTTGTTACACAGCAATAAATAAACAGAAAACGCTCCCAAACCCCAAGGGAAAAAACCTTCCAAAACCAAATTGACCTGGTAAGAAAGTTTCCACCACCACCCATCTTGGAAACATTGTGCCTCCTGTCCTCTGCCAGACAAACAACTGCTTTCCACCCTACCCGTGTCCTCACCTCTGAAACAAAGTTTCATGCAAATGCTTGTGCCTGGTGCAACTTAGGTCACAAGTCCTAAGCCTCTCACAATGAACAGAGAGCCTGGGAAACATAAGTTTGGGGATTCTAATTTGAGAAAGGAGATTCTTACTACAAAAAGTTAACAAACTTTGAGGGAGCTGTTCAAAAGATTTTAAGCAGGCAAAAAATGTTTAAGTGTAAAGAATTGTCTTACAAAGCTAAAGTTTGATGGTCATATCCAAAGCTATTATTTCTATTTCTGTTGTAGTTTATTTTATTATTATTATTATTTTATTATTATTATTTTTTTACGGTGCGCGGGCCTCTAACTGCTGCGGCCCCTCCCGTTGCTTAGCACAGGCTCCGGATGCGCAGGCCCAGCGGCCATGGCCCATGGGCCCAGCCGCTCTGCGGCATGTGGGATCTTCCCGGACTGGGGCACGAACCCGCGTCCCCTGCATCAGCAGGCAGACTCTCAACCACTGCGCCACCAGGGAAGCCCTATTTTATTATTTTTATCTCATAATTCATAGTGCATTTTTCTTATATTTTGCCCATACCACTACTACCTCTCACTTCAACTCCTGATAGATTAAAAGCAGCTTGAAGCAGCAGACATAGGTCTTTCTGCAAAAAGGTACAAGTTTGGCTAAAGTTTTAAGGTCCTTTATAGGTTCCAGAACAACTTAACTTTTATTTTGCCTTCTGTGGGTGGTTTATTTTGTCTCTAGTTTTAGAAATCATCCCATGTTTGTACTCACTTCCATTTTTTCAGATTTATCAAGGTCTATTCTACATGCCAGAAAATTTACCCATTGTATGTGTACAATTACATTTGTTTGTTTTTTATAAATTTATAGATCTGGGCAACCATTCATCATAATCCAGTTTTACAGCATTTTCATCACCAGAAGTTTCCCTCACGCCTGTTTCCAGTCCCTTCCCACTCCCATCCAAACTCCAGGAAACCACTGATGTTCCTTCTGTTTCTGTAGATTTGTCATTGATGGACATTTCATATAAATGAAAATATATAATATCACATCAATTTTTAAAAGAAAAAAGATTTATGTTTTTTACATAAGTAATATATGTTTGTTCTAAAAACTTCACAAATACAGGTTAAAAAAAGAAGATAAATATAAAAACCAATTGTAACCTCAGTACCAGGAACTAACAGCAGTTAATATATCAGTATACATAAAAAAGAAAGAGTAAAGCCCGAAGTCTTTATTGTGGTCTACAAGTCCTGCATGATCTAGACTCTTTCAATGTCATCTAATGCCTTATTCCCATGCCCCTCTTCACGCTCCAGCCAAATAGGTTTTATTTCAGTTTTAGGAATATTCCAAGCTCTTTGCATATGCAATTCATCTTGCCTGGAACTCTTCCTTCATTCTTTGAATGATTAGCTCTTTCACTTCCTTCAAGGGACTGTTTAAAACCCATCTCTAAGGACATCATCCCTCACTACCCTGCCTAAATTAGTCCCAGACTCACCCTCTTCTTCATATGTTTCCTTCATAACACTTGATTCAATCTGAAATTATTTTATCCACTTGCCTGTTTGCCTTTTTGTTTGTCTCCTCCAATTGACTGTAAATTCCATGAGGGCAGAATGGCCATATCAATTATATTTAGTGTTGTATCCCTAGTACCTCTCCTCAAACGGGTAAGTATTAGTGGAATGAATGAGTTGAATACAGTTACTTATCCTCTCCATGCCTTAGTTTTTTCATTAAAAATGGGGGGACAGGGGCTTCCCTGGTGGCACAGTGGTTGAGAGTCCGCCTGCTGATGCAGGGGACATGGGTTCGTGATCCGGTCCGGGAAGATCCTACATGCCGCGGAGCGGCTGGGCCCGTGAGCCATGGCCGCTGAGCCTGTGCGTCCGAAGCCTGTGCTCCGCAACGGGAGAGGCCACAGCAGTGGGAGGCCCGTGTACTGCTAAAAAAAAAAATAATAATAATAAAAAAATGGGGGGACAAATTGCACCTTCCTCATAGGATTTTTATAAGCATATAGTAAATTATTATTATATCATTATCATTATTTTAGAATCTTTGTGGAGGACTTTTTTGATTTCTTCATTCCCTTTGGACTTTTCAGTTTTCTTTCGGCTTTGCGATTTCCTTCCCTTGAAATGTCCTATTACTTTGGGTTGTTTGATCCTATTCCCTTCAATGTAGCTGGTATAGTAAAAAGGCCTAGAGTCTTATCCTCCCACCATCTAGCCTGTCTAGAAGACCAAGGAGAATTCAGAGTATGGCCCAAGAGTAACAAGGCAGTGAGTGTGTGGATAGATGTCTGAAACCAATTGCTCTGTGCCTTTAAGAGAACGCCTTCCTTTTCCTTATCACTCTTTTTCTTGGCTTCATCTTCATGAGCCTCTTCTTAACTGTAGAGAAAAGTTTTCATGGCCCCAAGGAATGGCCCAGTTTGAGATGTGAGGCTATAGGGATTAAAAATACGCTGTAAGATCACCTGAGATTCAACCCAGCGCAACAGATCCAAGGGTTACACCTATGGGATCAAAGACATGATGCCATAGCAAAGAAAAGTGTGCATTATCTGAGCTGTTCTCTACACATGTCTCTTCAGGATGTCTGGTGGCAGACTGTTAACCATGGTCAAGATCCTCCTGTTCACACTCTCTTTCTATCAGGGACATGACTAACACATAGAATATACTATTTTTTTCTAATTTCCTCTCTACCCCAATAACCCTACTAGTAAGTTAGGACAAGAAGCGTTCATTTTAGGATGAGGAAAGAGTTTTGGAGATGCAGAGTGGTGATGGTTGCACAACAATGTAAATTTACTTAATGCCAGTGAACTGTACACTTTAAAATGGTTAAAGTGGTAAAATTTATGTTACATGTTAACACACAAAAAAAGAAGTGTTTTTCTTGTTTGTTTGTTTTGAGGTTTTTTTTGGCTGTGGGGCTTGCAGGATTTTCCCCGACCAGGGATTGAACCCGTGCCCCCTGCCATGGAAGCACAGAGTCCTAACCACTGGACAGCCAGGGATTGCCCAAGAAGTGTTATTCTAAATGTAGCTACGCTGGCTTTTGTTAGGTAACCCAAAACAGGAAGAAAAATCCCTTGAAAGATTTATGGCACTCTATTGGTAGTAAGTTAGAACAGCAGATAAGGATAAAAATTCAGTACATCTCTTTCCCTTTTTTTGTTCTACTCTAACCAGGAGGCAAGAAGTAGGAGCGGGTAAAAGGATACTGAATTGAACTTGAGAGGCCTGACCAATCTAAGCTGGACTGAAGAGACTAGACTGAATAAGAAGCTGAGTTTGTCCCCTTCACAACTAATTCTACGTCTTAATTTTCCCTTTACCTAAAATGTCAGTGAAGAAAACACATGACAGCTTCTCAGCATCACTCCTGTGCAACATTTTTGACCATTTCCTCAGTCTTGCAGCTGTTTGGAAAACTGTACCTTAGGTATGTATAAATACACACTTGAACTTTATAATGAGCATGGTCATACTTCCTTTCTCGATCATATATACTAATGTGAAATTATAACTATAGAGTAAGTAGTTTATGGTATTTAATTTTTATACAAAGAGGAAATGTATAACTACATTTAAAAGATGAAATTTTATATATCTGCATAGTCCTCAAAAAAGTATTCTGGCATTCAACAGTGATGACGTTGCATATGGTTAAAATGCTCTAAAACCTCTACCAGTGTATTGCTTACTCACGCTGTTAAACTACAAATGTTATGATGAGAAAAGTAAGCTCAACTAAATGCATGCAAAACTAAATAATTCTGAATCCCAGACGTCCATGTCTTTGAAACATTGCATACAGGAAAACAATTTCTGAATAGAGTTAGTAGAAATAACATTATAGCCTAGCTTTCTAAGTTCTGCATTTATATTTTCACAGCCAGTTTCTTCTATCTTTATGTAGTTTAAAATTATTGTCTTCCTTTACGAATATGTTTATATAGCTTTTCCCAACACTGTTTATTTAACATTGCTTAAATCCTGTGCTCTAAAACAACTAATTTTACTGTTCCTAGCTATACAGATGGTCCCCAACTTATGATGGTTCCACTTACAATTTTTGACTTTATGGTGGTGTGAAAGTGATCCAAATTCAATAGAAATGGTACTTCAGATTTTGAATTTTGATTTTTTTTTCCTGGGCTAGTAATATGTGCTTTGGATTTTCTCATGATGCTGGGCAGTGGTACCGAGCTTCTGATCACCAGGGTAAACAACCATTCTGTGACTATATAACCAGTCTATTTTTCATTTTCATTACAGTATTCAGTAGATTACATGAGACTTTCAACATTTTATTATAAAATAGGCTGTGTGTTAGATGACTTTGCACAACTGTAGGCTGATGTAAGTGTTCTGAGCATGCTTGAGGTAGACTAGGCTAAGCTACAATATTCAGTAGGTTATGTGTATTAAATGCATCTCTGACAGGATATTTTCAACTTACAATGGGTTTATCGGGACGTTGCCCCATCGTAAGTCAGACAGATCTGTAATATAAACACTGGGGCAATGTTATGAAGGTTTGGAAATCTTATACAAAGCTTCTTGATTGGAAAAGGTAAATAAAGAGCCCATGGGGAGGCAGAACCCAATTCTCTTCTCTGAACTCTGAGAGTTGTTTATTTGTTGCTCTATGGTGGTATTTTTTACTTCCTCTCTTGTTTTATAGATATTTTTGTACTTTGAGCTCCTATGGAGGCCAGGATGATATCTTAGATGTTCAATAAATATCTGCAGTTGAATATATATTAGTTAGTCAAAATAAAAATGGGCGAACTACATTACCCAAAGATAAATTACTAGCTAGAAGTAATGGTTCATAAACATGCTAAGGCAGGAGAGGAGCTGGATATACTAGAGAAAGTTCAAGAATTATACCCAGAATAGAGAAATAGAAGAGGAATGCCAACATAAATTTAAGAACAAAGAGAAAAAAAAAAAAAGACTAGTAGAAGTTAAGAGACAAGACTGCCTGGGCAGCCTGTTACAGCCTAATTCCAAAGAAGGGACTCCTTTTTCCCTTGAGGAGATAGGTACCAGGGCAAAAGAAAACTATCTTGCACAGCGAGACCAATGGAACAACATATAACTTTAGAATCAAATTATTGGCTAGGACTAAAGGGACAGAATAAATGAATTTAGATACAGTCCCAGCCCTCCAGGCAACACAATTTTTTTAAATTAATTAATTAATTTATTTATTTTTGGCTGCGTTGGGTCTTCATTGCTGCATGCAGGCTTTCTCCAGTTGTGGCGAGCAGGGGCTACTGTTCGTTGCCGTGCGCGGGCTTCTCGCTGTGGTGGCCTCTCTTGTTGCAGAGCACGGGCTCTAGGCGCGCAGGCTTCAGTAGGTGTGGCACACGGGCTTAGTTGCTCTGTGGCATGTGGTATCTTCCTGGACCAGTGCTCAAACCCGTGTCCCCTGCATTGGCAGGCAGATTCTTAACCACTGTGCCACCAGGGAAGTTCCAATAATTTTAATGCACTAGAGATTGAAGATTCAACTTCCATTTATGAAATTAACTTAGTCGTGGTGATTTGATTAAGCTAGTTTACATTTCCCCAAATCTCCTTCCCTGGAGGGTTCCAAATTAGAGTTGGCCAAAAGAAGAATTTGAGATAGATTTGGAAGGTGGAAGTGAAGCAGCAGCCATTACTCTGAAGTTCATTGTGGTTAGATGCAGGAAGAGACAGATACAGAGGGCCAGAAGGGTCTAGCTTGTCCTCACTTTCCTTCAGTCCACACCTGGATCTTCTTCCCAGCTCCTGACCCCATTGACCAACACTGGTCTCAGGCTCAACACCAGATGCTTGAGAGATGATCCACAGAGGTGGTAGGTGAATAGAGGCACAACTTCCCATAGATCTCCCTATAAGCCTTCCATATACAAGTCTATTTTGGCAGCTGGACTTGCTTGATTTCTCAGATTGACTTGCTGGTTACTGTCTCTCTAATCTTCCAGTATACCTCTTGGACCTTCACTTCTCCAGTTCTTCCCACAAGAATTTCTACTTGCTATTAAAAAAGAAAAAGAGGGCTTCCCTGGTGGCGCAGTGGTTGAGAGTCCGCCTGCTGATGCAGGGGACATGGGTTCATGCCCCGGTCCGGGAGGATCCCACATGCCGCGGAGTGGCTGGGCCCGTGAGCCATGGCTGCTGGGCCTGCGCGTCCGGAGCCTGTGCTCCGCAATGGGAGAGGCCACAACAGTGAGAGGCCTGCGTACCACACACAGAAAAAACAAAACAAACAAACAAAAGAAAAAAGAAAAAGAAAAAAGAAACTCTTGTCCTATATCTCGTAGTAGTTCTCCTTCCCTGACTGAAGAAGCTATTAATTTCAGAAGAAACTGAGCTCACTGAAAAATTCTGAAATAATTATGTTTGGTTTTAAACCCCCATTTAAGAACCCTATTTGTTGTTTGTAGCAGAGATATATGAAATTAGGAGGACCCTTACAGTCGTCTGGTATGAAGTACAAAATGACAAACTCTGATTAGATCTCTGATCTTAAATACCTTACAAATTAGGGAGACATAAGATTTACCCAAATGGATTACATAGATACTTATGCATATGTACGTCAGACATCATTGTTTTGTTAATTGAATTCCTATTCACTACCCCTTTCTCACTTGTACTTTCCAGCCAGGAGTAGATATGAATTCTGTCCAATGAGACAAAATAAGTCTGCTGGGTGTGACTTTTGGGAGAGCTTCTGTTTTCTAACTAAAAAGAGATGGACCTGGTTAGCCTATCCCTTCATCCTATGCCCTTTCTTCCTATCTAAAATTCAGATGTGGTTCCCAGACAGCAATCATCTGCTTATAAGTAGACCAGCCAATATAAGGAAAAGGTCAAGTGAATTGAAGACACATTGGTCCTAAAGTCATCCAGCTGCAGTGTCAGCATCTATCTCTTAACTTCTTTTGTATAAGCTACTATAACAGAGTTTCTGTCAACTAAGTCTGAAAGCATTTTAAACTCAGACAATATGTTAATTTAAAAGTGAGTACTACAGAAAGTAGTAAATATGGGATTTTAGAATAGATGATGAGGCTAAAAATGAGACCTAAGAGGTATAACAAGGTTTGGACTTTCAAGAGAAGGAAAATGGTGAATAAGCAGAGAGTTATTGAAGGACATTTCTTAGGGAGACAATGGTGTGGAGAAAGGCACGGGGACAATCATATAATAAATGGTGGACAGCAAAGGAACTTTTCTATACTTCACTCAAACTGGTAGTATGTCACCAGAAGTAGTCTGTGATAAATTACCTACATATAATGTAATAACTAGAACAAAAACTAAAAAAATTATACAAAGAAATATACTCAAAAACACTATGGGTAAATCAAAATGGAACTGTAACAAAAGTTAAAAGAAACTACAGGAAGGTATAGAAAAGGAAACAAACAAAGAGGACAAAAAACAAAAAATATGTAAAATGTCAGGATTAAGCCCTAACATATCAATAGTTACATTAAATGTAAGTGATCTAAATACTGTAATTAAAAGACAGAGATTGGCAGCATGGATTAAAAAACATGACCCAACTATCTGCTGCCTATAAGAAACACACTTCAAATATAAAAACATGTTAGCAAAAGGCTGGAAAATTCATACCATGAAAACATTTATTAAAAGAAAGCAGGAATAGCTATATTAATATCAGATAAAGTAGACTTCTAAGCAAAAAAATAATAATAATAATAATACCAGAGACAGGAAGAATCATTAAACAATAATAAAAGGGTCTGGGACTTCCCTGGTGGTACAATGGTTAAGACTCCATGCTCCCAATGCAGGGCGCCTGGGTTTGATCCCTGGTCAGGGAACTAGATCCCACATGCATGCTTCAACTAACGAGCCTGCTGGTCGCAACTAGGACCCAGCACATCCAAATAAATAAATTAATTAATTTAATTTATATTTTTAAAAGTAATAATAAAAGGGTCCATCAATCAGGAAAACATAGCAATGCTAAATGTATAGTCACCAAACAACAGAGCTATAAAATATATGAAGCAGAAACTGACAGAACTGAAAAAAGAAAGAAAGCCACAACTATCATTGGAGACTTCATTTCTCTCTCAACAATTGTTAGGACAACTAGACAGAAAATAATGAAGTATATACAAGAACTCAACAATGCCATCAACCAGCAGGATATAATGGACATTTATTGAATATTCTACCTAACAAAAGCAGAATATACAGTCTTTTCAAGCACCCTTGGAACATATACAAGTTAGACCATACCCTGTACCATAAAACAATCCTCAAAAAATGTAAAAGAACTGAAATCATATGAAGTGTATTCTTTGTCCCTATTTACACGTAACATAATTGTTTATGTAGAAAATCCATCGAAATCTATCACAATTTTTTTTTCCTAAAACTAATAAGTGAGTTCAGGAAGGTCTCAAAATATAGGATAAACATACAAAAATCAATTCTATATACCGGCAATGAACACATGGACAGTGAAATTAAAATTACAATAGCACCAAAAAATTAAATACTTAACTGTAAATCTAACAAACCATATATGGGGTTTGTAGGCTGAAAATGAAAAATGCTAATGAAAAAATTAAAGATGATCTAAATTAGTGGAGAGACATACTGTATTCATGGATTAGAAGACTCAACTTACTGAAGATATCAAATCTCCCCAAATTGATGTATAAATTTAACATAATTCTTATCAAATACCAGGAAGATTTTTAAATACATATAGACAAACTTATTCTAAAATTCTTATGGAAAAGCAAGAAACCAGAATTGCCAGAAAAAAAAAACTTAAGAAACAAGAAGAAAGTAGAAGGAATCATTCTACCTGATTGTATGATTTATTATAGAGCATCAGTAATCATGACAGTGTGTTAGTATTTCAGTCATCAACATTGTGGCTCAGACAGAAAGACACGATGATCAGTTGAACAAAATAGAGAAATAAGCCCACACTAGTATGGCAAAGTGATTTTCAACAGAGGTAAAAAGGCAATTCAATGAAACAAGGGTAGTTTCAGCAAAGGTCCTGGAAGATTTGGATATCCATAGACAAAAAAAAAAAAAGAAAAGAAAAGCCTCAAACCTTACCCAAAAATTAACTCAAATGGATCATAGATTTAAATATAAGATGTTAAATTATAAAACTTTTACAAGAAAACACAGGAGAAAAATCTTGGGAACCTAAGGCTTGGTAAAGACACGACAACAAAAGCATCATCCACGAAAGAAAAAAAGTTGATAAATAAAAAATTGATAAACCAAAATTAACAACTTTTACTTGGTGAAAGATCTGGTAAAGTTGAAAAGACAAGCTACTCACTGGAAGAAAATATTTGCAAATCACATCTGACAAAGGATTCTTACCTGGAATATATAAAGAATGCTCAAAATTCAACAGTGAAAAAAGCAAGCCACTTAGAAAATGGGCAAAGGACATGAAGAGACATTTCACCAAACAGATAACACAGATGGTAAATAAGCACATGAAAAGATGCTCAATATCACTAATTATTAGAGAAGCGGAAATTAAGACCATTGACCTATTAGAACAGTGAAAAGAAAAAATAGTGACAATTCCAAATGGTGGAAAAGGTGTGAAAAAACTAGATCTCTTATACGTTTATTATTGGTGGGAATATAAAATGATATAGCCACCTGGAAAAGAGTTTCTTAAAAAACTAAGTATAGAGACTTCCCTGGTGGTCCAGTGGTTAAGACTCCGTGCTCCCAATGCAGGGGGCCCCGGTTCTATCCCTGGTCAGGGAACTAGATCCTGCATGCTGCAACTAAAGATGCCACGTGCTGCAACTAAGACCTGGTGCAGCCAAATAAATAAGTAAATAAATAAATATTTTAAAAACCCCAAAAAACTAAGTATGCAACTACTTATGACCCAGTAATTGCACTCCTGGGCATGTATCCCAGAGGAATTAAAACTTATACCTACACAAAAACTACACATGCATGTTCATAACAGTTTTATTTGTAATGGCCACTATCTGGAAACAGCCAAAATATCTTTCAATAGGTGAATGTCTAAAAACAACTGTGTACATCTATACCATGGAATCTACTCAGATATAAAAAGCAATGCACCACTGATACATGGAACAATGTTTTGGATGGATTTCAAAAACATTAAGATGAATGGAAAAAGCCCATCTGAAAAGGTTACGTACTGTATGATTCCATGTATATAATGGAATGAAATGACAAAATTCTTTCCAGCTGTTCTAATGACCATCCAGACTCATTGATGCTTCTCTTACCCCTTGTGTCTGAGAATGACTCTCCTCATTGATAAATCTAGTCACTACCTCACAAACTAGTACATCTTAGTTCTGCCCCTCTTAAGGACCAAAGTTCCAAATACTTTTGACTTCCAGAGAAAGCTAGGCTTAGACCAGATTTATGACATCTCTAACTGAACTAGCTCTTTGATTAATGTTCTTTATCTTCCCCATATTCTTGCTAACTTCCCCACCACGAGGCTTAAAATACCACATGTAAGGAAACAGTTCATACCATATGACCCATCAATCCCACTACTGGGCATATACCCTGAGAAAACCACAATTCAAAAAGAGTCATGTACCACAATGTTCATTGCAGCACTATTTACAATAGCCAGGACATGGAAGCAACCTAAGTGTCCATCGACAGATGAATGGACAAAGAAGATGTGGCACATATATACAATGGAATACTACTCAGCCATAAAAAGAAACAAAATTGAGTTATTTGTAGTGAGGTGGATGGACCTAGAGTCTGTCATACAGAGTGAAGTAAGTGAGAAAAAGAAAAACAAATACCGTATGCTAACACATATACATGGAATCTAAAAAAAAGAGAAAGAAAAAATGGCTCTGACGAACCTAGGGGCAGGACAGGAATACAGACGCAGATGTAGAGGATGAACTTGATACGGGCAGGGGGAAGGGTAAGCTGGGACAAAGTGAGAGAGTAGCATTGATATATATACACTACTAAATGTAAAATAGATAGCTAGTGGGAAGCAGCTGCATCACACCGGGTGATCAGCTCAGTGCTTTGTGACCATCTAGAGGGGTGGGAGGGAGATGCAAAAGGGAGGGGATATGGGGATATATGTATACATATAGCTGATTCACTTTGTTATACAGCAGAAACTAACACAACATTGAAAAGCAATTATACTCCAATAAAGATGTTAAAAAAAACCCAACAGTTCAGTAATTGCTGCTCATACCAATAAGTTTAAGTTGTGTTACTAATACTGTGTATTAGTGTGGGGAATTATGCACATTATATGTAAAAGATGTGAAGGAAGGGATTATCATTGCTAAATTTGGGGGATAAGTATCAACTCTTACTTAGAATGATTTCCATTAAAATGGTTAGAATGAATGTATTTGTAGTCAATGAGAAATGTCAGTGCTTTTAAAGGGTTAGCCTTTAAGCACATGAAAATTTCACAAAGTCAAAACAAATTAAGTACTCTCAAGTGTCTTCGTATCTGCTTTCTCGGCTTAAAGGATAATGGAGACCCTGTCAGAGTTTTTCACCTGCCCCTTCCTCTCATTTATTTAACAAATATTTATTGAGACAAATTTTATTGAGTGCCTGCGAATGCCAGGCACTGATCACTAAGATAGTGCCTTCTTCTAAGTAGTTTAAAGACTAGTCAGAAAGATTGTAATTAAGAAATTATGTCACAGTGAGATGAGGTCAGAAGTCTTTCGAGAGGAGATTTTTGGGTTGAGTCCTCTAGGACTAGAAGGAGTTAAACAGAACGGTCTGGTGGTAGGACACGCTGTGAATGGGGTGGGGCAGAGGGAGGCGGTCAGGAAATTTGAAGCTGGGAATACTTTCAAGTGCAAAGACAGAAGGTGGAAGAGTGCTGGGCTGCTTTTACTTCCAGCATCTTTTTCTAATTACACAGTGCTGCTGGCCCCCTGCTCCACCTAGAGGTGGTGTGGGATCACACAAAGGCGGGGACTTGAGAACAGACTTGGGGGACCGTTGCCTTGGCCACTCGAGTAGATGTATGATTTGGGGCAAGTTGCTCAAATTCTGTGAGCCTGTTTTCTCATTTGTAAAATGGGGATAGTAACACCTGGATTAAATGAGAGACTGTAAGTCAAGCTCCTCCCTCAATTCATTTAGATCTCCTTTCCCCCTCCCCCTTGCTTCAGTTGTTTTGGAAATTGTATTTTCTCCTTACAACTCCCTTCATTGCTCCTCTAATCTCTATCTTGCTATACTTTTCCTGGCATCCCCACTAAGAAGGCTGACTGTGGGGGAGGGGTGCTTCGAGCTTGGCTGGAGAAGAGCACAAGCTCACAGTAGTTCTGAAAAGCTCTCCAAGGGGCTCTGATGAGCCCAACACTCGCGCCTCCCTCTCCTCTCTCCTCTCCCCTCCCCCTCCGCTCTGGAACTGCTGCTCCCAGGGATCCTGGGCTTTTGTTCTCTAGAGGCTTAAACTACCACCTGTTTTGCTTTGACTTATTGTTTAAAGGGTATCGCCCATTGTCTACAAACTATCAAAAATAGAAACTGCCGAAACTTAAAGATAGCAAGAGCTAAGTTTGTACTTTCTTTCTTTCTTTCTTTTAAAATACTAACACTAAAACATCAATGTTTTTTCATTTTCCCTCTATTTCCATTCCTTTTCTGAGGACCTCCCCACTCCCAATAATTTTACATGTTGGTACCATCATTAAGCACTAATAAAAAGTTATCTTTTAATATTAATTATAATTTATCTATTAATATATATCTGTCTTCCCTACTTGATTTTGAGTTCCTATGGCCTGTAGTATCTTGTACAGCAGTAGTTTCTCAAACTTGAATATGCATAAGAATCATCTGGGGATCTTGTTAAAATGCAGATTCTGATTAGCAGTTCTGGCAAGGGGCTGCGTTTCTTCTAACAAGCTCCCAGGTGAAGCCCCTGGACCACACTTGGAGTTGCAAAGCCTTACTGGGTTTAGAACAAAGGAGGAACACAAGAAATGGTTGCTGGATGATGCCTTGGTCTCTCCTACTCAGTGCTTGGAATTTTCTTCAATACATCTTTCTCCACTTTTTCCTGTGCACTATTTATGACTAACTGACAATTATTCCTTTGTGTACTTAGCTGTGCCCTTCCTTCCCCTTTTCATAGTCAACAGTCTCATCCAGAAACCAGTCACTTAAGGAGTACAACAGTAATCTCCAGCCTCTTTCTACTGTCATCTACTTTGTAGCAAGCAAGAATAACTTTTTAAAGAATCATCTTTACCTTTGTTGCTCAGCAACCTATAGTAGCTCTCTAGTATACATCGTATCAAATTCAAATTCACGATGAAAAGCTTCAAGACATTTCTCCAACCCTTCCCTCTCGCTTGCTAGTCAATTTCTCTTTTTGCAGCACTTGGAACTCTTTGCATATTGCTGAGGTATGAGTCAGTCTCCTTGCAAGACGTTTTGCATTGCGAATGTCTTCTTTCATTCTTTTTAAAGGCCTATGTGTATCTCTTTCAAAAAATTCTCAATTTTTATCTATTTAATGTTAAGCTTTGCTTGATTTATTTGTGAGTCCTTCGTTTAAAGGAGTATGAGCTACATACTATTATTTATTTTTATTTTTTTGCTTTTTTCATATTTTGGTTCAGTTTTAAATGGGAAGTGTCTGTGCTTGCTGTTCATGGTTGTATCCCTAGCACATAAGAGTGCTTGACACACTAGGTACTTTGGGAGGGGACTCAGTGAAGGATGAAACACAATTTAAGATCAGCTTTTATTACTTTTCAAAATGCTTTCTTTGCTACATTTATTGGGAAACTGGGTGAACGTTAATGGTTAAATAAGACAATTCTGGTGATATAATTCTGGTACAGTAAAAATATTAAAGGATCAGTTCACATCAGAAGGCTAGTAATAACTACCAACACATTTAAAAATGTACTGGCTACAGGATAAAAAAATAATTTTAGAAATCCCTTGAAGATTATTTTGAGAGATAAACATTTGAGGTTTAGCAGCACTTTACACTGTACTACCTACAAGCTACCATTCTAGGGAAATAAAATTTAGATGCATTTAAAATACAGTATGGGCCCAAACCCACATCCTATCGAAAAGGCTTATGCTTTCCTATCATTGTTTTCTATACTGCACGTTTTGCATTCGTTAGGACTGCCTATTTCTTAATAGTTCTTGGTGCTTTAAATTTAAAAGAAAATAAATGGGGCTTTCTCATATTACAGTTTCAAGGAAAAGGAGACTGCAGGGCCCCTTCAGCAAGGTTTAAGAGGCCTACAAGCTGCACACCCGTGCCACCGCCTCATGCTCCGATTTCATCTATGGGTTTTTGTACAGTTCTTTTTTGGATGGTGCAAACCGCGCAAGTGCAGCATTAAAAACCTCTCCACCCTGGGAAACGATGCAAGAACATGCAGCTTAGGCTGCCAGATTCTCTCCAACACACAGCCAAGGGCTGGAGGCCCGTATACCCGCCCCCAAACCCCGTCCACAACAATCGTTTCCTCCCTCCCCGCCTTTTACATACAGTACACATACAAATACACACACGCAGAGCAGCCAGCAGGGGCGGGCCGGGCCCGACCACTCCGCAAACCGCAGGGGGGAGCCACAGCGGGCCAAGCTGTTTGCTCCCCCTTCTTTGTTCCTTCTCACTCTTATCTCTCTCCATCAGGCTGCACCTGTTAGGAAAAAGCGAACTTGGGGATCTAGGATCTCCTGAAGTCCCGTTTCGAAGCCACATACCTTCGGCGGGTGTTGCGTTATCCCCCCTCCGTCGGCTAGCAGTTGGTCCCGCCCCAGTGCTAGCGGGCGCGGAGCGGGAGCCGCGCGGGAGCAGCGCAGCGACGGCGGCGGCAGCGGCGGCGCGGTTGCTATTCGGAGACGTTGAGACGCCTCTGCGGCAGCTGGTGGCGCAGGTGGCTTGCGTGGACGCGGGCAGAGGCGGCCGGCCCGCCACCGCAGCCTCAGCGCCCGCGGCCCCGGCAGGTGAGCGGGCGGCGGGGACTCGCCCCGCCCCCCCCTCCGGTGGCCTCACTCCTGGCTGTAGCGGGGAAGTGGCCGCGGCCCGCCCGGGAGCAGAGGTTCGGCCCGGGGCTGTGATCGTAGGGAAGAAGGCTGGGGGAGAGGCCGTGTGTGGCTGGGAGGGGAACGTTCCCTTGCCTTTTGCCATCTTTTTCTTCCCCCCGACCCCCCACCCTCTTGGGGCTTAAGCTTGGGAGAAAAAAGCCAGAGGAAAGATGGGGCGGAAGAAAGGGGAATTCGGGGCTGAGAAGCATCTCTGCCTCAGGTGGTGGCGTCTTTTCGGTCGTCGAGCGGTGGACCTTGCGAAGCCTGGAGGGCTAGCTCTCGGGCTGCGGAGGCCGCGCACTGGCGCGGGAGGCGGGAGGCGGCTCTCCCCTCACTCTCCCACCCCCTCCCCACCCCTCCCCCTCCTCCTCCCCTTCCCCCGTCCCTCCCTTACGGCCCCTCCCTTCGGGTTTCTGAGCTTTAACCGCCCTCCATGCTCTCCCTCGCAGGCGCGTCGGGACACCCCGAGGCATCCTCCCCCTCCCGCCGCCGCGGGAGCCTCGGCTGCCGTCCACCTTCCCGCATCCCCTCGCAGTCCGCACCGTCACACCTCCTCCCTGTGCTCGGACCCCCGGCCTCGGCCCCGAAACATGACTCGCGATTTCAAACCTGGGGACCTCATCTTCGCCAAGATGAAAGGTTACCCTCATTGGCCAGCTCGAGTAAGTGATTTTTAGCCTTCGCGTTTAGCGGTGCTACATTCCTCAGAGGCCTACTTCCTATACCCTCTTCTCTTAATTTTTTTTTCTCGTGTCCTTCTCTCCCTCGCTTTCACTTAGTCTCATTTGTAACCTGACCTTTTATTTTAGTTTTTTTGCCCACTAATCTTCCATGTAATTTAAAAATTCAGGTGTTTATACATACTTAGGTATTTTCCTGTGGTTTGTTTTTGACAGACTTTGGCAGGTTTTCTTAATATGAAATATTTCAAGGTGATGCCATTAGTGTTCCATTGTAGGTGAAAATAATCAAGTATGGATTTTGTGTTTAAAAATTAAGGGAACAGGCATTTTCTTAACTTTGAGTAAAATGCAAAATACCAGTGAAATCTATGCCAACTATTGGGTGTTAAAGAGTTCTACGTGATTAAATTAACATAGGTATTCTTTCCTGTTTTATGGTTGATGAGACCTTCTGGATTGACTTGTTTAATACGATAGAGGACTGGATATTCTTGAAAATTTTACAATAAGGTAGCATCACGGAACGTCTAGAAAGTTTATTTTCACGTTTTTATTGGTGAAGTTTGCCTTATGACCTTGAAGAAGTTGTTTTACCTCTTTGTTTCCCACAGGCAAAAGGAGGAGTAGACCCATATTCCTGGGTTCACATGTAGTGCAGAGAGGTGATTAAGGACTGAGGGTTTTTTGTAACATTTAGGAATTGAGACTGTCTAAAATATCTAAGTACCATTTTCAGAAAAAGATCTTTTAGGTTATGGTAGGACTCAGGTTCTAAGGTAGTGATAGAACCTAGCAAATGTTGAGCTCAATTAGATTAGTAAGCTCAAGGTCCTTCTTAAATATAAACATGAGATAGTCTAAAGTTGTAATTTCCACTAATTTACTCTTCATTGAGGGCTGTATTTCTTAAAGATAATTAAATCCTGTAGTTTTAATTATGTCAGTTGGGAGGAAGAGTAACCATTGGTTACAGAGAATCATGGAGTGAGTTGCTGAGTGCTATCCAAGTATAAAATATTCACTGTTTCTTAATTTTTCCCATCCAGCTCTTTACAGACTCAGGTTTACTGGTTTCCTTCCCCAGCCTGGAAAGATTTTTTTTTTTCCCTAGTCTATTAAATCTACCTTTTCAGTGGAGTCTTATTGAAACAATCCTTAATCATAATTCGTCTGTATATTTGATACTTTATTTCCTTTGTGATAACCTTTTATTTTAACTCTTATGTGCATTCTTTGACCTCCAGGTAGTTTGTAAGCTTTTCCAGAGAAATAGATACAAACTGAATTTCCTTGTTACACACCCTCCCAATCCTTAGTACATAAATCATACGCTAAAAAACACCTTACTTCATGTTTAAGTAAAGAGCATAGGGAAACTGAGCAGGTTTAAGGCCCCTGCAAAATACTTTTTTGTGGTTTTAGCATCATTTATTTTGAGGTGTTACAAAATCCGAGCATATGGGGTACATCTTTATTCAGATTTCTATGCGACAGTGCAGTTAAAAACCAAATGAAAATGTTTTAAAAATTATCTACTCTTCTAAGTCATCTTCCCTACATGCTGCAGTCTGTTAGGTGACTAAGAATGCTAATAAAAGCAAACCTAGAGTAGCCTTAGGAGGACCAGAGTATTTTCTTTCTTTCTTTAATAAATTCTATATTTAACATTTTAATTTGGATTGAAATGGGAAATTTTAGTCTCTTTCCTTTTCCCTTTTTTTTCTTAGAAGCAGTTGAACTTAGTTTTGATATTGTCTGTGTCTAAGAATTATGTTCCTTTTTCTATCTTCTCTCCAATCTTACGAATTCTAAGTCTTTGCTTTAGAGAGTTTAAATATGTATTTAAGGTCTCAGCTGTGAAGGTGACAATCATTGTTCCAGTTTTGATTTTAATGCTTTCTGTCTGTGTATCCAGGCTTCATTACTTTTTAAGTCTTGCACATTCTTGTAATCCTGTACCAGTAGTAATTGTTTTTAAAGTCAACTTTAAAAAATTGCCTAGCATTTATTAAACTCTTTAGGTGCTAGATATTTGCATAAACTTTTAAAGCTGTTTGCTGGCAGAAAGCATATGAGCTGAGGTGACAAATATATCCCTTATCTTAAGGCCTCTAAGGATTTTCACAATTTAACAATTTGTCACAAAGCCGAAAAGACAGTATAATCTTCATATAGGTGGGGAAGTTAAGTTCCCAAGGGTGTTGGGTGCTAACGATTCTTATTGATGTCTGAAACCTTCAGATTGCCAACATCACCCTCATGGTCTTCTCTTAAACATGATAATGCATGTGGAGCACCATAGGTCTGCTGGTGGTCTGTTCCCTTCTTAATAGTCAGCTGATTTTTTAAATTAAAGTGTCTTTGAAATTATGAAAGTTCTGAAATAGAAATATTATTATGAAGTTTAAATAAATAAATAATGAAGTAGAAATGTTAAATTCTGGCCAGATACTACTGCCTGATGGCCTTAACTCTGGTAAGCAAAAGTATCAAGTATTACAGATGTGTTAGACATAACAGTACCTGATACTTTCTTCCTTACTTAATTAGAAGTATTAAAAGAGAAATGGAAAAGGAACAGGTAACCTCATGTGATTCAGCCATGTAGGTCTAAGATCTTTTCAGAATATGTGTTTCAGACTTGGAGAAATACTGTTTTAAACTTGTTAATGTCTCCTATATTTGGATAGCCTCCCTGCGGAAATAGAATTTAAAATTTTTGAATAGGTTCAGACTCTCTTATCTGGAATTCTTAGGGCCAGATGTGTTTAAAAATTCAGAACTTCGGGATTTTAGAAAGGTAATGATGGTACATATGCCATATATCTTGCTCCTAGTAGGGTCTGGGATGGCACATGGTAATCTAACACGATATTTCTGTGGAGAAGCATCACTAGAAATGCTAGGTGGATAAAAGAAATGATGGAATAGCTTCAGTGTCAATCCAGGTTTTGCTACCAAATGAGTTTTGAGAGAAATAATTGGTTTTCAGAGCTTCTTGGGTTTCAGAACTGGAGGTAAGGGATTGTGGAACTGTAGAACTGGTCCATTTTATAGCAGATCCCTTTTGCTATAAAAGGGATGTCCTGTTTTCAGTTTATTCTGATGTGTTTAGGTGCGTATGATTTAAAAGATTTTAATTTTTCTGATCTTTTTTTTAGGTAGATGAAGTTCCTGATGGAGCTGTAAAACCACCCACAAACAAACTACCCATTTTCTTTTTTGGAACTCATGAGACGTAAGTCCTTTTAGCTCTAAAAGCAAATCAGAGTTAATTTAGCACGTTCATTAGGCATATAATGAAAAACAAGTAGAGATTAATTCAGAGAGAAAATAAAGTTACAGGAGATGTTAAAATCATCTTTGAACTTGGAAAAAAATCTTCAAGTTTCCTTTTAAAATGTATTTTTATGGTAGAAAAATTAGACACTGTAGATTGAACTTTTATTGAAATGGATGTCCTTAATCATAAAAGAAAGATGTACATTGGTCCTCTCATCAATCAGAAGAATAACTGATGGATGAAAATATGTAAGGGAAGTTTTAACAAGGCATTCAGTATTCATATTTAGTATAATTAGTGCTTTTCATGACGGTCTGGCACCCTATTTTAGGCTTTGATTTTAGCCACACAAATGGTATATTGTGGGAAAGGTGAGAAGAAATCTGGATAGTTCCTTCTGTGTGTATTTATATGGTCCTGAGAGCCACTGTTACTGCTCTGCTGCCCCTGGTGGATTTGTGGGCAGAGAACTGATTTGGTGAAGCAAATTAATTTTTCAAAAATTGCAAAAAAAAAAAAATGTCCAGTAGAATATTGAACTGTTACTTCTGGGTACAGAGGATTACTCCAGGGGCTATCTCATTAGTTTTGAAAAATAATATACTATGTGTCTGTATTTTAATAGCCTTACAAGTTGTATATAATCTCGTTGATTTTGAACTTTAAGTTTAGAATTTGCAATAATTTTGGTAAAGTAGACTTGTTTACCTGGGATCAGGTGAAATAAAACTGGGGGTACTCTAATTAGAATTATGTATTCCTTAGAATGTGTACAGTGGCAACATTGGTTTAATGTTGATTAGCTACTGTATGAACTTTCACATAATTTTAAGAAATAGCTTTATTAATATGTACTTTACATCATAAAGTTCACTTGTTAAAGTATATAATTCAGTGGATTTTAGTATATTTATTTCCATAACCATTAGCAGTCACTCTTCATTCCCTCCCCCTCCAGCCCAGGATACCCACTAGTTCACTGTCTATTTTTGCCAATTCTGGACACTTCATATTAATTAATTAATTTATTTTTGTTGTGTTGGGTCTTCGTTTCTGTGCGAGGGCTTTCTCCAGTTGTGGCAAGCGGGGGCCACCCTTCGTCACGGTGCGCGGGCCTCTCACTATCGCGGCCTCTTTTTGCAGAGCACAGGCTCCAGATGCGCAGGCTCAGTAGTTGTGGCTCATGGGCCTAGTTGCCCCATTCATATTAATGATATCGTACAATGCCATGTAATTATCTGCTTTAAAATATAGTTTTGAGTCCAGAATTGTATTGGCCTTCACCGTAATTACTTTGAGTTGGATCCAGGTATATTCTCTGAATATAAAAATTCAATTTGTAAAAAAATGATGAGTTTCTGATTCTCTGGGATAATCTGTTTAAAACTCTTCCATAAATTTAATAGAGAAAGGTTTTCACACTTTGAAAACCCCTACTCATATAGAGAGTACACAGTTTAATGAAAAACTGTGTACTCTCTATATGAGTAGGGGTTTTCAAAGTGTGGTACCAGGTCAAGCTGCACCCCATATGGGAACAGCACATGGGAACTTCAGATAGTAGGCATGCAAATTCTTGGACCTTACTTGAACCAGAAGCTGAGGTTTGGGGCCCAGCAGTCTGTTCTAACTAGCCTTCCAGATATTTCTGGTGCCCGTGAAGTTTGGGAACACTTTATCAGAGTAAAGTGAGTAGCCGTTCCCTAGAATTTTTATGTATGCTTATAGTACCATAGAACACATAGTTAATTTTTATGCTAAATTTAGAAGAATGATCATCCCTTCCCCAACATTTAAAAATGAGGATTTTTATGTTGTAAATATCTGTGAATTATACATCAGAACAGACTACACCAAATAATTAAATTTTCATAAGCATTGTTTGGTTAATAACAAAACAGTGGTATTAAGTGGTTAATGAAGACAGTGAATTACTAATATTCAAGAATTAGAATATATTCAGGAAATTAAAGTATAACTTTAAAATTAAGCTAATGGGGCTTCCCTGGTGGCACAGTGGTTAAGAATCCGCCTGCCAATGCAGGGACATGGGTTCGAGCCCTGGTCTGGGAAGATCCCACATGCCACGGAACAACTAAGTCCGTGAGCCACAACTACTGAGCTTGCGCTCTAGAGCCGGCGCTCCGCGACAAGGGAGGCCACCGCAATGAGAAGCCGGTGCACCGCAGCAAAGAGTAGCCCCTGCTCGCCTCAACTAGAGAAAAACCCGGGTGCAGCAACAGAGACCCAGTGCAGCCAAAAATAAAAAATAAATTAAAAAAAAAATTAAGCTAATGATAGTAAATTTTCACTTCAAAATGCACTTGTAATTTTTGTGCATTAGTGATCTCATAAGTACACCATTACCTTTGGAAAGGCGGTGCTGTTGTATCTATTGGCCTGGTGACTTAACTTTTTGGTATTTAAGGTTGATTTTTAGAAACTAGATCTCACTGATTATTTGCCTTTCCCCTCCCTCAAAAGTTGGGAGGGCAGTTATGTGAACCTTTCAATTTGGAATTTGTTTAAATGGGAGTTTTTTCTAACAGCCTGTAGTTAGGGAGATGGGAAAGGAAGAACATAGAAGAAGAAATGGCAATTTAGAAAACTGTACTTATTCATAGCTTATTTATAGATTAAGTTTTTTAATTGTTAATTTGGAGCAGAATCCTTTTGTAATTGCATTCTTTTCCTGACTTGCAACCATCTGACTTTTCATAGTGTTTTATACCTTTCACAGTAAATTCATCCAGCCAAGTTTTGAATATTAGATAACAATGAGCCCTTATGTATACCAAACATGATGGTCTACTAGGTATCTTAAAACTAATATATTCAAAACAGATTCTTAGTAAATGAGACAAGGATGCAGTGCTTTGCTGGAGGCAAAAATCGTGGTGTCATCCTTGATTTCCTATTACAGTCTTTTCCCTTTCTCCCCACATCTAGTCAGTTAGCAAGTCTTGTTCTTTTCCTTTAATGTGCATTCTGATCTTTTTTCCATCTCTTCTACTACCACTTAAGTTCATACTGCAGTTAGTTTCAGAAATAGTGTCCTACTCCTATCTTTTTTTTTTAAAATAAATTTATTTATTTATTTTTGGCTGCATTGGGTCTTTATTGTTGTGCGCGGGCATTCTCTAGTTGCGGCAAGTGGGGGCTACTCTTCATTGTGGTGCGCGGGCTTCTCATTGCAGTGGTTTCTCTCGTTGGCGGAGCATGGGCTCTAGGCACGCAGCCTTCAGTAGTTGTGGCGTGCGGGCTTCTGTAGTGTGGCTTGCGGGCTCTAGAGCGCAGGCTCAGTAGTTGTGGTGCACGGGCTTATTTGCTCCGCGGCATGTGGGATCTTCCCGGGGCAGGGCTCGAACCCGTGTCCCCTGTGTTGGCAGGCGGATTCTTAACCACTGCGCCACCAGGGAAACACCCTAATCCTATCTTTGTCTCAGTTTTCACTCTTAATGTATAGTCAAAGTGAACTTGATATTCCAGTCAGATCATGTCATTTCTCTGTCCAAAACCCGTCAATGGCTGCCTTATTACAGACAAAACTCCGAAGTTTTGTCGACAAATGCTATTTATGAGACCCTATATGAACTAGTCTGTGTTTACCTTTCCAACCTCATCACGTTTTTTCACTGTTACACAAATATATTTCATCTTGTCTCAAGTCCTTCTTGGCTGTTTTCTCTGTTGGGAAAGGTATGTCTTCAGATTTTCAGTCATTTAGATCTTAGCTCAAATCCTCCTTTTTGTGCTTTTTCTCCATTGCACTGATGACTGAAATTTTTTTCTTTTCCTTCACCCACAAGTGAAAAGCTTGGAGAGCAGGTACCTTGTCTATCTTGTTTGTCATCATTTGCTTAAGTGCCTGGCACATAGTAGCTGTTAAATAAATGTTTGGTGAGAGATTGACAGCTTTATGACCTAGATAAAATCATTTATGGATTATGAATTTGCTGTCCATTAGCTAGCATTTGTATAGTTTTTAAGACAACTGATCGTAAGGCTGTCTTTGAATCCTGCCATATATCTGCTGTATGACCTGCTGTATGGCAGGTTACCTAGCCTTGTGTCCTTCCCTTCCTTACTTGTAAAATGGGAATAATAAAATATTCGACCTCAGAATTTGAGGTGCAAACAAGATACTACATGAAAGATGCTTAGAACAGTGTTTGGCATGTATTAAACACTAAGCATATGTCAGCTATTAATAGTTAAAGGTAATGTTGCATATTATTTTTTCACGACTAATACTTGTGTTTATTAAATTGTTTGCAGTGCAGTTTGAGTTTTGCTGACTAATTACCATTGCTAATTGAGGGAATACTCTCATCTAAGGTCTATTTATTTCTCTAAAGTCAGAAAATTTTAAATGAAGATGGTGTTTTTGCCGCTTTTATCTCCTGACTGCTCTTGTCTTAATTCAAAGATGTTAGATGCACAGTTCTAGGAACCTTAAAAATATCCATCACAGGCTGTTTCAAAACCTGCCTAATGTACAGTTTTAGGAGTGAAGGTGAATGGGGGAGGTACTGCTTGTTGGTCGGTTTTTTGGTATAACCTGTCCACAAGAAAGGAATAAAGAAATGAATCATAAGGATAGGATTTTATTTTCTTCTACACTAGTTTTTCTATACAGTTTCTGTACTACAGACATCACTGTATGTGTTGGTGAGGGGCTTGTACGGTTTCTCATGAGCCTTATATAATGAGAGGAACTGTTTTTTCATCTCTATACTGTCAGGTTCGTGGCACATAGTAGATGTATCAGTTGTCTGTTGCATCATCTTCTATTATAAAATAGTGTGTGCTGTTATAAAATCTAGTTTAAAACAGTATGTTTCCTATTTTGTGATTAATAATAATAGAGAAATGAAACAGCAAGTTAGAATCAATGTTTTAAAAGGTAGACGTTTCTGTATTATATATGACTTGGCAACAGTTAAATGAGTTTTGAGCTTCATGTCTTTAGCTCTGATAAGCATTCGCATGCCATTTTTTATATGCAACTTTGGTTTGCTTTAAAGGAAAGGTTCTAGGTGTGTGATAACTGAGTTTTGTGAGACATATATGTGTATGTTTTCATGGGTATGTACATTGTTTCCAAAAAGTGACTTTAGAGAGAGAACTGCTTTTCTGTTTACTTACATTCTGTGAAAATTGGGATACACAGGAACACACTTACGGTCTTCAGGCATAGGCCACATAGGAAACACACTTGCAGGCTTTAAGTTGCTTGACAATTATAACATTAGTACTGTAGTTAATGGTTTGCTGTTTTCTTAGGACATTTTACATGAGCTTTGATCCTTGTGGGCTTTGACATTGGTATTTGGAATGAGTTCATACGTATAGGGATATAACATCAATAGTTTATTAGTAGATATTTCAAAGACTATATTACAGTGGTTATAGGAAACCCTGAAACCTTTTTAAGGGAACATTGTACAGAGTGGAGGCTATGGTGTTTAATAGCTAGATAACCTTGCCTGTGTCAGTTAATCTTTCTGGCCTTCAGTTTTCTAATCTTTAAAAGGAGGATCTTGGTGATCCCTAAGTGTTCCTTTCAGCGCTGGAATTTGGTGGGTAATATACTTTGAATTAATGTATATCTTTTCATTGTAAAAATTTTAAAAACAATGTTAAAAGAGTTCTCTACAAAGGAAACAGTCATTTTTACTACTATTTTTTAGAAACAACCCCTAAACCTGTTACTGTCTTAGTATATTTTCTTTGAGATTTATATGTCATTTAAAAATGGAATGCTTTGAAGAATGAATCAGAGCCACAGCCACATAAGGTTGTGCCCTTGGGGACTAGTGCTGGCTGTTTAAAAACTAATCTGCGCCCTGTGTACCAAACCTGTGGGATTGCATCCCTGGGGAGGATTCTTTGTGTGTGTATGTGTTTTCTTCTTTTTTTAAATTGAAATGTAGTTGATATATATTGTATAAGTTTAAGGTGTGTTGATTTTGATACATTTATATATTGCAATATTACCACCATGATTTGATATATTTATATATTGCAATATGATTACCTGCCACCATAGCATTAGCTAACATTTCCATTAGGTCCCTTAATTAGTCATTTCTTTTTTTGTGGTGACAACATGAGAGGATTCTTTTTTCATCCACCATAGTTTTTTGAGTCTCATTAAGGAGCTCTGTAGTCTTGAGCATATCATTTGAGCCAGCAGTTCTACTTAGAATTTATTAGGAAGATAAGTGAAAAGATTGAGCAATACATTATTTACTGTAGCTGCATTTTGTAATAGAAAATTTGATACAGAAAATGGTCCAACAATAGATAAATTTTGGGAAACCTATTCAATGAAATAATATTTAGCTGTTAAGTAATTGTTGACATGAAAACATGTTCATTATAATTTGAGAAAGTATTTATGGATGAGTATGCATCATATCCATTAAAATGACATGTTTATATCTGTATATATGCAACAAACAAGTGGGTGAAAACAGTGGCTATCTGTAGTTGGTAAAATTCTGGATCATTTTTGTTTTCTTTGATGGGATGTGGTATTCACTGAAAAATATTTTAACAGCTTTGTTGAGATGTAATTCATATTCCAAACAATTAATCCAGTTAAAACGTACAATTCAGTAGATCTTAGTATATCCAGAGAGTAGTGTAGACATTAGCACAGTTTTAGAACATCTCCATCATCCCAAAAACAGACCCTGTACGCATTAGCAGATACTTTGCATTTCTCCTTTCTCCCTCCTGTCTTGCCATACGGAACCACTAATCACTGCCTGTTCTGAGCATTTCATATAAATTGAACTATACAATATGAGGTCTTTAATGACCTTTTTTTCTTTTAACTTAGCATAATGTTTTTGTTTTTGTTTGCGGTACGCGGGCCTCTCACTGCTGTGGCCTCTCCCGCCGTGGAGCACAGGCTCCGGACGTGCAGGCCCAGCGGCCACAGCTCACAGGCCCAGCCATTCCGTGGCACGTGGGATCCTCCCGGACCGGGGCACGAACCCGTGTCCCCTGCATCGGCAGGCGGATCCTCAACGACTGCGCCACCAGGGAAGCCCTAGCATAATGTTTTCAAGGTTCATCTATATTTTGTAGCATGTACTTTGTCTTTACAGTATTGCCAAATATTCCATTGTATTGGTCTGTATCCATTCATCAGTTGATATTTGGATTGTTTTTACTTTGGACAAATATAAATAATGCTGCTATGAACATTTGTGAGCAAGTTTTTGTGTGGACATGTCTTTTCTGTAGGAGTGGAATTCCTGGGTCACATGGTAACTGTGTTTAATTTTTTGAGGAATTGCCTGGCTTTTTTTTTGTTTGTTTTTTGGTTTATTTGTTGGCTTTGCTAGCTCTTAGTTGCGGGACGTGGGATCTTTAATTTTGGCATGTGGGATCTAGTTCTCTGACCAAGGATCAAACCCAGGCCCCCTGCATTGGGAGTGTGGAGTCTTAGCCACTGGACCACCAGGGAAGTCCCTGCAAGACTTTTCAAATCAGCTGTGCACCATTTTATATTTCTGTTAGCTATGTGTGAAGATTCTAATTTCTCTGTATCTTTGCCAAGACTTCTTATTGTCTTTTTTATTGGGTGTGAAGGTAGTATCTTATTCTGGTTTTGATTTACATTTCACTGATAGCTAATGACACTCAGCATCTTTTCATGTGTGAATTTTTTTTTTTTTTTTTTTTTTTGCGGTACGCGGGCCTCTCACTGTTGTGGCCTCTCCCGTTGCGGAGCATAGGCTCTGGACGCGCAGGCTCAGCAGCCATGGCTCATGTGCCCAGCCGCTCTGCGGCATGTGGGATCTTCCCGGACTGGGGCACGAACCCATGTCCCCTGCATTGGCAGGCAGACTCTCAACCACTGCGCCACCAGGGAAGCCCATGTGTGAATATTTTTTTAACCATCTATATATAACATGAATTATTTAGATTTGCAAAGGTCTTCTCTCAGTTGGAAAGGCATAGTTATTTAATTTTTTGTATATTGATAAACATGTAAATTTAAGTATGACTTATAATATGAACATAATAGTAAAATAATAGAAAGTAGTGCTTGAAAACCTGACTGGAGGAGGAGCAGGGAGAGAAGTTTTTTAAAACCTATTCTGCAAAATTAAGAATAAAGGTTAACCAAGTGTAATAAAAATGTATATGTAAAACAAGGTGGTATGAATAAGACCAAATATAAGTGACTACACTATGTGAATAGAATTCTCTGTTAAGACCTTTTGATTGGATTAATCCTATTAAACTACCTGTGTCGTATTTTCTGAGACAAGGCTCAAACAAGTCACGGCCAGGTAACAATATAATGTCACAAAGAAAGCAAGAATGGGACCATTGCTGTCTGATAAAAGTAGAATTTAAAGTCAAAGCATGAAGAGGAGAGAAGGATACAGGCATTCCTTAGCTTTGCATAGTTCTAGTATGTTTAAATTTTGGTCACCATGGTTTAGGTAAACAGCGCCAGTCCCCGCAACAATGTTTCAAATTTCACTTACTCTGGAATACTAACTGTAACTATGTAGACTACAAAATTTGTTGCTAGTTCTTCAGTCCACAAATCAAGATGTAAATAACAGATGCATAGCATGTCACTTTTTTTTGAAGTTTCTTGGTGATTGGTCAGTGTGCATCTGTTTCTCACTTCAAGCATATATAGCACAATGTGTAGTAGTGTTGTTGCCTCTTTGTCTTTCAATGATATACCCACCCAGGTTACACTTAAATAAAAAACAAGATGGGGAATCGGCCAACAAAGAAACTGATAATGCCAGAAGTGAAATTTGAATTGAATGTAAATGCAGTTATAGAATAAATAGCCTTGTGAATAATAACCTTGTGAATGTAGATGTGCTGTATATAGGGAGACTAGATACACAGCCAGAGCAGCTTAGGGAAGGCAAGCTTATCAACATAAATGAGGAAAGTGGTTGTAATAAAAAGGATGAAGATGTCTCAGAGGAAGTGACACCAACAAAAAGCATTAAAGATATACCATAACATTGAAAATACAAAAGACAAAATGTTAGAAACTGATCAGATTTAGAAAGGAGTATGACACATTGCCTTAGGCATAGAAAATATGCTTACTCTGTGTCATAAGTTATGTGATCAGAAGGGGCAAGCACTGTTAAAACTATTAAGTTTTTTACAAAGACATGAAACACTTTAATCTCAGTGTTTCTAATGTTTTAAATTACAGTGTACTAAATAATTAGTATTAGTTTTACTATATTTAAAATTTCCTTACACACTGTCAGTAATAGTGCATTTAGTGTTTTGACAATTTTTGAAGGTTTTGGAACAATTGTAATTTTTCCCATTGTTCAGTAAGATTGCCTTGCACAGTCAATTTTGTGTTCTCTCATTGTCATACAAAGTGAGGACTGCCTATTTTGGGGAAAGAAAAATTATATAAATTGAACTGTCAAACCTTTATATGCTAAATAACATGGTAGAATCAGTTTTCTCTTTTGAATACTTTTTTGGTTTAGAATCATATCTAAAAATGACCCATGTTTGAAGTTTTACGACATTTTTCTGCAATTTTATTAAGTATTTAAGGTCCCTTCCACTTCTTCAAGTTCCTGATGCCACCAGTTTTGAACCCTTTGGGGATTTTGAACTATAAATTAGGGTACTGGCTCGCTTTCTTCTATATTGCTGTTTAGTATCCAACTTTCTTAGTCTTCCCAGCTTTCAAACCTGTTGATAATGCCCCTTGTCATCTTTAGCCTTATGAGTTATGGGGTTTTAGGAGAGAGAGTTGCTTTGCTCTAACTAGAAGTATGTTTTATTTTTGATGGTGTTTTTAACTCGAGTCATCTACTTGGAATTTGAAGCTGATTATGCAGGAGGAATTGCTTTACTGTTTTAACTAAATGTGTTAAATTTTTTGATTTTAGATTATGGGTAGGAATGAATGATGCCTAGTAAAAGTCTGAACTTTTAGATCAAATGCAATCATATAGCAATGATGATTTAAATGTGCCTTAACTGATGTGCAGTTAAAATACATGGATACTTTGAGTATTTATAAATTGCAGAATTTAAATAATAAAGCTGACTTATATGCATTTGATTATATTTAAGTAGAGCCCTAAGTCTCTTTTTTATTGAAATTTTATCTTAAAGCCTTTTAAAATATTCTAAACTGGAATGTGAGCTATAGTCATTAGGTCCCTAATTCTTAAAGAATTTCAGCAGATATGGAATTTGTGATAGATAATTAGTAATTAATAATCTTAAATTGTAGCATATTTTAGAGGAAATGAGTAGTAATTTGATTTTCCTCTTGCTTTGGAGAATACATATATATCAGCCATTATAGCAAAAAACTGGTACATTCTCTGCACCTACCTTTATAGGATTGACAGACTTCTACAGAACTGACTGACATAGGGAGATATATAATGGGGCTGTTTTGGGGATTATATCTAAATATATATGTATATATACACACACAAAAATAGTTGTCATCATTCACGGGTTCCATATTTATTAATTTGCCTGCTCACTAAAATGTATTTATAATCCCAAATCAATACCTGTGGTGCCTTCATGGTCATGTCTGTGTGTGAAATGGCAAAAAATTTGAGTAACTTGACGCACACATTCCTAGCTGAGGCTGAACCAAGGCCATGCTTTACCTTGTTTCAGCTCTCATATTGTAAACAAGTGTCCTTTTTGCAGTCTGTGTAGTGCCACGGCTTTCGTATTTTTGTGCTTTTTCTTGGTCATTTTGCTGTTTATAATAGCACCCAAATGTAGTACTTGAAGTGCCATTTGGTGTTCCTAAGTGCAAGAAGCCTGTGCTTTGCCTTATGGAGAAAATATGTGTTATGTAAGCTGTTGGCTCTAAGTTCAGTGTTAATGAATTACCAGTGTATATTAAATAAGGTGTCTTTAAACAGAAACACATAAAACAATGTTATGTACTGATTGGTTGAAAAAATGTTGTGACCAGAGGAACCTACCCTGTATTTACCCTGGAGCAGTGGTACAGTATTCCGTAATTCAGTGTTCATGGTGTTCATCATTATAGAATATAATTACCATGAATACAAGAATTGACTCTAATATATATGTGTGTGTGTATATATATATATACATGAATGAACAAAGCAGTTACAACATCTGATTCCCTCATTGAATAAAGTAAAAGTCTTAACATACTTATTTTCTAAAAATCTACATGTATGTATATACAAATATTAAAACATACATATAATATACCTTATTGACAATGTTTTGAGTTGTATATTCCAAACTACTTTGTAGTAAAACTATATTTAGAATGCATTTAAATGTATAGATTAATGCAGTCTTGTGACACTCTTTTTTCATTTTTATGCATTTTTATAGTAAAATCTGTAAAATTATAGCAAAATTTACCATTTTACCATTTTTAAGTGTGCAGTTTAGTGGCATTCAGTACATTGACATTGTCGTGCAATTTGTGTGTTTTTTTTTTTTCAATTAGGATTATGGATCTAGGAGTTTGTGACTGAATTTAATAAAAGCATTTGGAATTAAATATTATTTGTGACTACCTTTAATTTATGTATGATTTTTAATGCGTTTTAGATTAAGAATTTTTGATAATTGCGTTCATAGGGTAGTGCTATTTAATCACTTATATTTGAGATTGCTTTACACTCACATTTCCCCCCCCCTCCTGTTTTAGTGCTTTTTTAGGCCCAAAGGACATATTTCCTTACTCAGAAAATAAGGAAAAGTACGGCAAACCAAATAAACGAAAAGGCTTTAATGAAGGTTTATGGGAGATAGATAACAATCCGAAAGTGAAATTTTCAAGTCAACAGGTGCGTCATATTACGTAAAATTTAGTTTAGTATTATTTACTCAGTTTTGGAGAATAATCACCATTCTAGCTACAGGAAAATGATTGAAGAGGCTTATAAATTTCAGATTAAATTGTTCTTATTTGTGAGGTTGAACCTTGGACTTTTGTATCTAGATAACTGATGAAATTCTTGCCTTCGTGGTCAAATAGATCTCAGAAAACTGGGAAACACTCAGTTATTTAAATCCTGATTGAGGGTTTATTTAATGTATTGAATTTAAAGTCACATGTACTGTTTCCTTAAATTCAGGTTTAATAACTTGAAGGGTGTGTTTTTTTCTCATTTTAATTTCTAAATCCATAAAATTTATTAGAATATGAACTTCATGTGGGTTAAATATGTGACAAAAATACTTATAGCACTATGCAAATTATACTTATTTTTGGTTTCTAGAAGAGCAACCTTTAAACTTTTTTTATTCTGTTCTGTGTGTGTGTGTGTGTGTGTGTGTGTGTGTGTGTCTCTCCAGACTTGAATTAGTAAAAACTAGGATGAGCATGAGTAAACCTAAAGAAGGAAATAACACACTGAAAATTTTGCAACTTTCTACCTTTAAATCTATATAATTTTTAGTTCTTTGCATGTACCATGCTTTTTTCTCGTGTTTGAGAACTCTTCAGATGCTGTTCTGTCTGGAACATTGAAATCTTTCATTGATGTTCCAGGGCTGCATTAGATGATCCTAAGTGCCTTCATTATCCACCCAAAAGTTATTTGTTACAGTATTCATCATATCACATCATAATTGCTTCTGTACTGTGTTGACTGCCACAGGCTTATTAGTTCCATAAACAAGGAAGTTGTATGTGTCCTGTGTGCTGTCATTCTTACACGTGTGGAAGGAATAGTTACCCACTAAATGTTGCACAAATGTAAGAATGGATGAATGGTTTCCCATCCTTATTGCCTTGGGAGTCCAAGGAGACTGAGTTGATTGTTTCCTGAAAATAACATTTTGTAACTTAACTTGGATCGTACATCCTATGATTGTGCTTTCAAGGTCGTTTTCATCCTCCAGATTGCCTAGCATAGTCACTTTATCCTTTGTTCCTATCTACCTACTTAATCTCCAGGTAGTTTTCACAGTACATACTTGGAATTTTCCATTTCACAGTGAAATTTTTCGTTGGTTGTGTGCATAAAACCCAACAATTTTCTGTTCTTAACAAAAGTATGAATGATTATGGTGCTGTGATGTACTCTGTGTTCCCAGCCCAGACATCCCCAGTGGCACATTCCTGTGGTTTGGTGCAAGCATTGATGCCCAAGCCTATACAAAAGAAACAACAAAAAAAAATTGGCCATCATAATTTATAAATATTTCTATCATGCTATAAGTAATTTTGGGCACATTTTTACATTTTTTATATACCTTTATAATTTGTGGGTTATCAGCATTGCCTTTTTTTACAGAAAAGGAAATGGGTTTACAGTTTAAAGACTTGCCAAAGGAAACAGCTAGAAAGGTGCACAGTTTGGATTGCAGTCCCTTCATCTTGTAGATTGGGAGCTTTACCCTCACCTCCCAATGTATACTGTGTTGCCTCTGGTATTCATCATTTTGGTTAGTTTTATGAAAATCTAGGGACCCTAGGTTACATGCTTAAGTATCTCATATGGGGGTATTTTTAAAATTTAATGATTACTGGACTCTCCCACTCAGCGTCTGTTAAATCAGAATTCATTTAAGTTTGGGTCTCAGGAATCTGCATTTTAAATAAACTAAGTTTGAGATATAGATCAATAAGAGTCCTTAAAGTTGTGATATATATATCCTTTGTTAAGGCTGTTCGTCTTAGAGTACATAGGTTAGCTTCTTTATCCAGAATATTTCAATAGTTGAGTACAGTGTAGGTCTGTGCTCCTCTAAATCACCTTACATTGTATCTTGTTGGGCATTTGCTGGTTAGAACATCAGAATGGTATTCTTTGTAATTGTACTTTTAATTTCTGCCTCACCATTTTATCTGCTGAGATTGTATGCATCAATTGCAGGAATATAGTTCCATGTAAGACTTTCCTAAATAAAATAGTAGCATTTAAAACTTTTCAAAATTGTGTATATTAAAAGTATCCTGTGCAACAGAAATGAGGGTACTTTTCTAGCTTTCTTACAAACAGGCTTTGATTTTTCATGGGTACAAAATTTTAAAGTTGGCGTAAAATATTATTTTGTGAAACTAACAGACTTGATTGTTTATAGGCATCAACTAAACAATCAAATGCGTCATCTGATGTTGAAGTTGAAGAAAAAGAAACTAGTGTTTCAAAGGAAGATACTGACCATGAAGAAAAAGCCAGCAACGAGGTGTGTTTAATTTCTCTTGCATTCTAAACCCATTTTGTTGTAAGGAAGAATTGTAAAATGAGTTGATTGTGGCACAGTAGAAAGCAATCTTTAAAGTAGTTGAGTAATGAATGGGAAAATATTAAAGGCTTATTTCCTTGTGTAAATATTAAATATAGTATTGTAAAATAATTTTTGCATCTTTAAGATGCATGGGTATTTTTATTTGAAGTTACGTTGCTGTGCAAAATATGAGGTACAACTGGGAGAGTCGCTTACTGTTTGTTAGGAATATTTTTAAAGTGAGGTATTGTTGGATGGATGTACGGGAAAGGATATTGAACCGAAGTTTTTAAAACCTAGATTTATTTCCAATTCTGTATTTGATTATCTGAGTGGGGATACTCATTTAGCCTTTCTAGGCTTCATGAAGTTGTTACTTGATCTCCAGAGTCCCGACCCTCTTAACATTCACAATCCTAAAACTGAGGATTCTACTGTAGAAAGAGTGTTTTGTAAATTTAAATAGACAAACCTCCCAGTGTACGAGCAAGTGTGACTTTTATATTTGATCTGACAGAGGAAAGCTTTTTTTTTTTTAGGTGAATATACTGGTGATTACTTCCACTTTATAATGAATTAATGTTAAGACTTTTAATGTTTATAATTTCAAAGGTCAGAGAAGCAAAACAAGTTTCCATAGTACTTTTAGTGAAACGTGCTTGTGATTTTTAATTTAAGAAATTTTCTTTCAGTCGTGGCATAATTATCAATTTCATCTGTTGTGTTTTGTTTTTTTTTAAGGATGTGACTAAAGCAGTTGACATAACCACTCCAAAAGCTGCCAGAAGAGGGAGAAAGAGAAAGGTAATTCTACTGCTTAACCACAGAGATCTTAAAAGAATTTTTATTTTAGTTGGATTGAGGGAGTGTAGATAATGAAACGGTACCAATTTAATTTAGACTTAGCCCTTCACTCTAAGTCCTTTAATTTTTTTAAAGGATAGGTTATGTTGTTCACTTATCAAAGCTATGTTTCTTTTCTTAGTGATACAGCACCCTTAAGTTGAATGGTATACAAAATAAAATGCACCAATTTTCATTCCTTTTAATGATGCTGTCTCAAGTTTTCTCTATAAAATGGATAATATATATACTCATAAGACTGTTGAGAGAATTAATGAGTTAATACATGTAGAATATTTATAATAAATCCTGGTACATAGTGCTTTGTAAGTGTCCATTATTATGTTGTTATTACTTTACAGCATTGTTGCATGAAATGAGAGTATGTGACAGTTTAGGACAAAGTACCTCTTATGCTTTTAATTAGTGTTTCTTCTTCCCTATGTGAAGTTTTGTTCATCACACCTTTTTCTGACCTGTTTATGTCTCAGACTGTTATTATATGACAAAGCTACAAAGAAAACAAGAGTTCAGTCTTTAAAAAAATTTTTTTTGTAGTATTCTGAGTTCAGTGGCTTTCTATTCCCTGTGGGGTGTGTGTGAAGGGGCTATGATAACTTTAACAAGATTTTAAAAGATAGGCAGAATTTTAGGCAGATGAAGGAGGAGGAGAGGAGCATGTGAGGCAATTACAGGGGCATAGGGAGAATTTTGCTTCAAGCATTTCCAGTATTGCATTTCAGTATTATCAGACCATAAAGTTTGAGGGAAACAAGTACAAAAAAACCCAATGTGTTACCCTGAAGAACTTGAACTTAGAGAAGGGGTGGGAAGCCATTGAATCATTTTAAATTTCAGGTACTTCTCTTTTTAAAGCAGTGTGAATGATGGGGATTGGACTGGAGCAGTGAGACCAGTTCACTGATAAATTCATGCAGAATTTTGGTCCTCACTTCACTGGCCCAGACAGAAAATCAGCAGCAAATAAGGAAGATAAGGTCTCTGTACTTACTGAACTTATATTTTCGTTGAGACAGACAATAAATACATAAAACAAGAGAATTAAAATGGGGAGCTATGATTGGGACTTGGTAACTAAATTATGAAAGGCCTTTGTAAAGAGTTAGCATGACATTTTAGTGGTGTAGATGAGAGAATTTTAAGAGCACCTAAGGAGGTAAAGTTAATAGTTGATTGGAAGTGGGTGTGAAGTGAGGGGGAGGTATCTAGGATGACTCAGGGTGTCGGCTTGGATGACTAGATTATACACTGAGAATGCAGGAGATGTTTTGGGAGCAGAGGCATGAGGAGGAGGATGTGAAACACCTTTGAGAATTAGACTGAAGATACATATTTCTCTGACATCAAAGGGGGGAAAGGTAGAAGTTACAGTTGCAGTCTCTGACATAAAGATAGGATTTAGATAGGTAGTCAAGGGAGAAAGTTTACTGAGAAGAACGCAGAAAACCAGAATCCTGAGAGATTATAATGGCGATGAAAGGCTGCCTTGTAAAATTATGGCTGAGAATGAACTGTCAGGAGAAAAATCTAAGAGAGGATATCAAGCTGAACAAGGGAGGAGAGAATTTTCAGAATGAGGGAGTGGTTAGTAGTATCCTGATGCAGAAGGGGTCCAATAATAATTGACAATTAGGATCCCCCAGGATACCTTAAGGTCAAATGGTAAGAACAGATGAAGTAGGTTAAACAATAAAATGTTTAATGTTGAAATGACACTGTGCTTTTGAAATCTTTGAAGGGGAGGAGAGAGAATGCAGCAACAAGGATTTGCATGGTTAAGGGAGGGTGTTAAAAGTGGAAAAATATAATAGAGGCTTTAACACTTTTTCTTTGCGAGACCAGGAAAGATCAAAGATGTGGAAAGAGTATAAAATTACTGTAAGTTAAGAATAATGCTGGGTGAGAGAAAAGGGAGGACACATTTGAGGGAATTGACTTGATGGGAAAGAGATGGACATTTCACCTTTTTTCACATTGAAGGGAAGGATGGGCAAGACTATTACAAACTTCTAGGGAGACTTGGAAATTAAGGGAATCCCTTCCTGCTGGCCTCAGTCTCTCCCTTCTCCCTCACCAAATTCAAAGCGAGACTGCATGTGTGGTGTAAGGCAGAAAGAAAGGATTGAAAGTTTATGCTAGAGAGAGAAGGAAAGGGCATGACAAAAGACAGGGTAAAGGATTAATGGATGGCTTTGAGATCACAAATGAAGTTGCATAAAATGAATGCATGTTTGTATAATGTTTTTTCAGCAGGGCTTAGCAGCAGGGAATAATAGAGCAGGGAAGGTAGTTTTATAGTAACTCTCTGTTGGAGATTTGCGGGACAGGTGCAGCAAAACGAGAATGCAGATGAATAGTAGTTCCATGAGGTTTTTGAGGGATGGGGGGGGCCTTTATGTAAAGTCACGAAGGGAGTAGAGCTAGAAAGTGAGGTAACAGATGGGGAGAAAATTTGTCAAAGTCTTAGAGGTCTCAGTGAGATAAAGTAAAATATGGAAGAAATTAATCTAGAGTCAATATTTGCATTTGAGATATTTAAATATATATGAAATAACTTAATAGTCCTTTCTCTAGATAAAATATTTCTTTGAGTTAATATTTTCACGAGGAATGGTTTTGACTTGCATGATTTTGCTGTAGTAGTCAAGAATATATGTCTATGGAAGGGCTGTATTTTTGCTTCGTATAGTGTTTATTTATGGCATTAGTTATTGATGACCTTGTTACCTCTTATTGGTATCTCAAAAAGATTCATACCTGTAATTCTTATGCGATGTCATGATTTATTTCCAAAAGTTGAAAGTGTAATTGAAGAGGGGATTTTTTTGCACTGAAGAGTTCATCAGTTTGATCTGAATTTTGGAGAACTTTTGCCCTCTTAACTGCTCACCCTCCTAACTCAATAGAAGAGCTCTCATACAGTCTTGGGTTCTCAACCTTTGGTATAAAAACAGATGCCCGGCTCCCTACTCCAGAGCTATCATCAAATCAGGATTGGGGTGGGGGGTGGTAGGTGGTCTGTAAGTTCCTAAAATTGGAAATACAACTTGAGCTAATGTTTTTGAAGCAATTTTTGTAATGTTCCTTGAGAACAATTCAAGGGTTACCTTAGATGAGTTTCTTGACTTTTAATAGTGCTTTGAATATACATTATTATATTGCAATTACAAAGGCAAAAATAATGTTTAAAAACTAAGAAAGAAATGGATAAATTCTCAGAAGTGGGATTGCTGAGTCAGATTTGCATATTCTGTATTGCTGATATAATGACCAGAAATGTATTACCAGTTTATTGATTTGATCACCATTAATCAATATATGAGTAATTCTCCACATTCTTACCAAAATTGGGCATTACCTCTTAAGTGTTTGCAAATCAGGTTGATTAAAAGATTAAAAAAATTTTTATCAGTAAGGTTGGATTATGCAAGTTTTGGCATGATGCTTTATTGCCTTTATTTTTATTGAGGTAGTTCAGGCTGAATTCTAAATAATTGGGGGTGGGGGAGCAGCTCATAGTAGTCCTCCCATTCTTCTCTTTGCTATTTATTTTCTCTTCTATTTTTTTTAGATGTTGGGGGTAGGAGTTTATTAATTAATTATTTTTGCTGTGTTGGGTCTTTGTTTCTGTGCGAGGGCTTTTTCTAGTTGTGGCAAGCGGGGGCCACTCTTCATCATGGTGCGCAGGCCTCTCACTATCGCGGCCTCTCTTGTTGTGGAGCACAGGCTCCAGACGCAGACGCACAGGCTCAGTAGTTATGGCTCACGGGCCTAGTTGCTCCGCGGCATGTGGGATCCTCCCAGACCAGGGCTCGAACCCGTGTCCCCTGCATTAGCAGGCAGATTCTCAACCACTGCACCACCAGGGAAGCCCTGTTTTCTCTTTTCGATTATGATGTTATGTTTGCATTTCCTTTCTAATTGGTGGTTATTAACCTTTGTTCTACTCTAATACTTGAATTGATTAAACTGATTCTCGTTTGGGGCTATTGTCTCATTACCTGGGGCATTATAGTTTGCAAAGGGTCATTGCGATTTCTTTACAGTAGTAAATCCTTCTTTATGGAAAATCAGAATAACTCCTAGGGAAGAACAGCAGATGTCTCAGTTCAAAAATAAAACATGTACATATTAACAAAGTTAAAGAATGGAAATATCAGCAACTGAATTTCTTGCCTTTTCTAACATTAATTTAGGTTGTACATCATAAGTACGCAATATAAAGTGTTAGCATTTTGAGATACTCAATGAAAGTACATTTATAAGCAGTGTGTGGGATATTACACTGTAATTACATTATACTTTAACATTTTGCATCAAGAATATTCATTTTATTTTTATAAATGACTTTTTTAGGTTGAGAATATCTAAAAAGTGAGTTTTTGTTTCCTAGAATTACTTACTAGAATTATAAGCTAAATTTGAGGATATCACTCTGATGAGTTAACTGTTGAAAAATAATGAAGATCAATATATGTTATGCTTGTATTTGAACTTGTTATCCTGTAGTGGCACGTTTTTGCCATTGAACTAAATTTGGAATGCCTACTATGTGCTAAATAAGTTAATTTAAATCTTTGTGATTCAGGCAGAAAAACAAGTAGAAACCGAGGAGGCAGGAGTAGTGACTACAGCAACAGCATCTGTTAATCTAAAAGTGAGTCCTAAAAGAGGACGACCTGCAGGTAGGATTATTAATGTTTAAATAGCTGTCTTGTGATTAATATTCTAATCCATTAAAGTATTGTACCTCAGCTACTTTGGAATAGGGGAATAGGTACTTGGTTATGTGTAATATATAAATTTCAAAGGAGATAAACATTAAGGTTTCTGCTCTTTGTAATAAAGTATTTAAATTTGAAATAACTGCTTGAGACTTTCATTTTCTGTTTTATCCCCATTACATTTTCCTTTAATAGCAGCAAATGAGGCTGTGGTGAGATTTAAAATCCATGAATGATGGGTTTATTTTACCTCTTACTTTAGAAATATTAAGCTTTCCAAATGGAATCATAATGAAAACAAGAGAAAAACAGCATTTGAATAATCAAAGCTATTAAATTATTGCATTCTTTCTTTATTAGGGCCTGTACAATATGCAGATGTCTTCAGCACTGCCTATTTATTTTCCTAATTTGGCAAATAGGAAATAGTTTGGAAGGATCTGTCTCTAATACAAAGTAAAACAAAGAATATTAGCCAAGATAGAGCCAATTTTTTTTTCTACTTCATAACATAGGATTCTGTTTTCTTTCTTTTTCTTGGCTGCGTCTGGTCTTAGTTCGACACACGGGCTTCTCTCTAGTTGTGGTGTGCGGGTTTTCTCTCTCTAGCTGTGGCATGCAGGCTCCAGGGCTCCTGGGCTCTATAGTTTGCAGCACGTGGGCTCTCTTGTTGAGGTGTGCTAGCTCAGTAGTTGAGGCACGCAGTAGTTGCCCCGCAGCATGTGGGACCTTAGTTCCCTGACTGGGGATCGAACCCGCATCCCCTGCATTGGCAGGCGGATTCTTTACCACTGGACCACCAGGGAAGTGAAGTCCCATAACATAGGATTCTTAATGAAACAGGATTAAATGAGTAATACCCCAAAAGAAAATAAAAACAATTTACCTAATTTTTACCTTGGAATTTAATAGTGTAATGGATCACATTAATGGTGTTGTTAGAAAATTCAGTGAATTCTGATAACAAATTTTCAAATATGTGAGCATACATATACAAATAATACTGTAATATGTATTTGAATATAAGTGCTGCTATCTACTATAAAGTTGAATTTTGTGACATTCCTATTAAACAACAATGAGGGATGTTCTTTTAAGCCCTCAGCCATACTAAGGACAGATTGAAAATACTCTTGATTCACCTTTGTAAATTTTCTGCTGTTAACTCATTTGAACCACTGGAGGGGATATGACTTTTAAAACCTAAAGTAATTGTTACCTGTAATAAACTAATATTCTTAGTATATATCATTTGTAACTTTTATATGTGAGATCTACATCTTAATGGGAAAGCTGGTAGTTACAAAATTTTTTTTCCTGTGAATGTCAGCTACAGAAGTCAAGATTCCAAAACCAAGAGGCAGACCCAAAATGGTAAAACAGCCCTGTCCTTCGGAGAGTGACATGTGAGTATAATTAGTTATGCAGTAAATGAGACATTTCACTTTCAATATGTATAAATTTCTTTGCATTTTTACCAGTTTTATTTACAGGGTGTTCGTTGCTATTACTATTTTGTATTTCTAAGAATTATGGGCAAAACAGTTGAAAAATAGTTTTCATTATGTAAAAAGTTAAAATTGATAGGGAATCAAGAAAAATCTGGTACGATTATCATTTCATTAATCTAAGACATTTTCTTGTATATTAGGATATAAGATACTTGGATAATGCAGGGTAAAATGTATAATAGTTCCCTTTGTTTAAGGGAATTTTTAGACAAAGTATTTTTGAAGCAATTTCCACAAATCTTGCTCCTCCAGAATAATCTTTATTTAAAAAATAATAACACTTAACATTATTTTTGTAAATTTAAAGTTTTAAAGTATTTTGGAATGATAACTAGTTATTAACAAAATAATCAGTTCTTTTTTTTCTTGCCATCTTTCTTTTCCATTACGGATCTTGTTTGTGTTGGATTTTCTGGGTAGAAACTCCACCAGCAGGAATATATATTTAGACAAAGAGGGCAAAACTTTGTAGCTATCGTGTTTAAAGATTTTATAGAAAAGGCTTAAGTGAGTATGTCATTTAAGAATGGATTTTACAGTGTTTTGAATGAAAATATTTTATTGGAAATTTCAGTTATAGAAGTGTTGGTACTTTTCAGCCAATATATGTTTAAAGAGTTTTATTTTACTGCCAAGCTAGCTGTTTAAATATTCTCGAAAATAGTGGCCAAAAATTACAACATGGTTTTTACTACTATAGTGAAATTAAGAAATTAGGTACATGCAGGTGAGTTTATGTTTTTAAACATACCAAGTAAATCTCACTTATCTCCTCCCTAAGATGTCTTCTCTAATAAGGGCATCAAGCATCAAGTCTAGGATTTTATGATCAACATAAGGCCTTGATCTAGAGACTTAGGAACTGAAACACAGATTATCTGCTCCCCTCTCCCTTTTATACATGCACATTGATCTGGGAGGGATAGGGAACTATAATAAATATTCCCAAGGAGAAGATTAAGAGGCACACAGCAGTCATTGTTCCCCAGGAAATCTGTTGGGAAAATACTGTGAGATCCCCGTTTTAGATAATAAGGAATATTTCCTTGATTAGGTCCGTCCCAATTTTCCCTGAGAGTATCTTCCTAGTCCATTTCTCTCCATGGCTTTTGGCTGATTCTTGGACTGGAAAGTATTAACCCTCCTTATTAGCTGAGCAGCTTTCTTATTCTGCTTTCATACTTTACAGAGTTGGGCCCAAGATTCCTTTTTAAATATCCATTGGTTTCTCTTAATGCAGCCTAGCGTCCCTTTTGGTAGTAATAATACTTTATTGTTAGTGTGTGTCTGTTTAATTCTAGTCAGCTTTATGTGCTGTGGTCTCACTCATAAGACTTCTCCAGACATGATTATCTTTTTATACTTAACTAAAAGCACTTTTGAGTTTATAGGTTTTCCTGAAAACCTACTCCCTGGTTTCTTTTTCATAGAACCATTTGTTCGTCAGAAGGATCAAGGTATCCCAATTTGAATTCTTAAGGAAAGGCTGGCAACTTAACAACCTTGATTGGATCTTTGACTCCAGTCTTTGTCTGAATTTGAAAATCTTTTACTGGATGGAAGTGACTTTCAACACTGAAATGCATGGGATTTTTTTCTCCTTCCTCTGTTGTCCTATTATTTTTTAAACTTACCTCTTTCTTGAAGTACCCTATCAAATTTATGTTGATAACAATCAACTCAAAATGCCAATATTCTATTTTGAAACCTCTTCACCCAGAGCCACAAGTTCACTGAATAAGTTTTCTCTCCAGTTATCACAGATGAGTTTTACCCATTGTATAATATATTAGGGTTTCAAATGCAAAGCAAGTGTCAAACGTTTTAGGTTTTGATGGTAGACAACCCCAAAATACCAGTAGCTTACAATATTTATTTTTCACTTGTGCTATATGTAGGCTGGGCATTGGCTGTTATAGATACTGTCAGCTTTGTATCTGGGCAAAAACTCAGTGGAGTGTAGAGCAAAACTATATAAGCTCTTCTGAAACTTAAGCTCTCCACCATGAGAACAGCGTGTATCTGCTAGTGACAGCTTCTTTGCTGTGGGTCCTGAAATGACAAGACAGTGGATAAAGTCCAGAAGAGCTGAAACCATCTCATAATCCTCATGTGAAGTAAAAATATTTGTTATAAGCCACTGAGATATTTTGGGTTGTGTTTGCATTAATTTTTGCTATTAACATGTATTTATAATTTTCTTTATAACATTTTAATATGTTTCCTATTGTACCTTGACCTATTGAAAAGGGAATTATCACCATGAGGTCTGTTTTTCATGGAAGATGGTAAGGAGGGAGGACCATTGGGAAAAGACTTAATTGCAGCAAGCAGTGACAGTTACGTTTACGGGAGTTCTCTGCTTTGACACTGTTGTAAAAACTTTGAAATAATAATCCCATTTCTTAAAAACTTAACGATACACTTAAATCTACCTTTAAAAAAGAAAAACAGCTGCATGGTATTCCACTGTGTATGTATCATAATTCTTAAAAGTTTATTTCTTGTATGGATACATTTTTTTAGACATTGTCATGTGTCATTTTGTACATGTGCAAACGTATTGGTTAGAATACATTGCTAGAAGCAGATTTACTGGGTTAAAAGGATATTTTTATTTTTAATACCTGCCTCTTTGCATAGGGGGTAACATTTTGGGGGAGGCAGTTCATCAATATCTATTAAGAGCCATGGGAATGCCTTTTATATTTGATTCTCTATTCCCATCTCCACAAAACAATCATTATTAAAATATTTGCCCCCTTGTGGAAGTATTGAATAAAGTTAAGTGATTTTACTTGCCTGCTTTTTCTTCCATTGATTAAAAGTAAAGGGTGAAACCTATATAACATTTAAAAATAAACATAGCCAATGGTAGTTACGTAACAAAAAATTTCTAAAGAAATAAAGTGATTTTTTTTTCTTTTCCAATTTAATAATCTTAAGGGTTCAAGGAAGCAGTTGTCTGGTAGGTCAGTGGATTTGGAATTGAGATATTGGGCTATTTGACCTTTTGCACCATCATTTTCTCATTCGTTAAATGGAATGGGTTGGACTAAATGATCTGGGGTCCTTTCCAGCTTTCAAATCCATTGATGTAATTATATAATATGTGTAAGTCTCAATGAAATTCCTTGAACAATTTAATATTAAGGTTAATTGGCCATATATTTTACCATTATATGTGTCAGTTGGGAGCCTTTTACATTACAAAGCATATTTCTTTAAATTTTAAAATGACCGTATTTCACCATTACGCAGTTCGATTCTGCAATTGTATTTTTCCCAGCATGGCTACTTTTATAAATATGTAGAATATGAGCTCCATAAAATCTAGGCATCTTACACATCTTATACACGGCTGTTCCCCAAAGTCAAGAACGGTACCATGGCATATGAGATAGTACTCAATATTACTTTTAAGTGAATGAGGCACATTACAAAAAACATGGAAAACAAAGGGGAAAAAAAATCACTTTTCTATTACCCTAATGCCACTGTAATTTTTCTATCTTCTAACTCATATTAAAAGGATGTTTTCCTTTTATGATTGGTTGATAATGACACTCCATTATATTTTACTTAAAGATATTTAAAATTTGTTTTTAAATAAAAAACAAACTGCATGTAGCTTATTGTTATCCAGAGTACTTACTCAGTTAACTCAGAGAGGTGGCTGAATGACAAGTACTAATGATACATAAAAGATTATTTTTCATTGTTGTGCCTGTGAAATAGGGTAACTGAAGAAGACAAAAGTAAGAAAAAGGGGCAAGAGGAAAAACAACCTAAAAAGCAGCTTAAAAAGGATGAAGAGGGCCAGAAGGAAGAAGATAAGCCAAGAAAAGAGCCAGATAAAAAAGAGGGGAAAAAAGAAGTTGAATCAAAAAGGAAAAATTTAGCTAAAACAGGGCTTACATCAACCTCTGATTCTGAAGAGGAAGGGGATGATCAAGAAGGTGAAAAGGTAGAACGTTTGCATATCAAATAAAATATTTGTTCTATTTTAGTTTCCTATGTAGTTCTTAATCTTTAGGAAAGTTTCAGTATCTTTATGAAAGTCTATAAATGTGATTAAAAGTTAAAATGAATTTCTTTACCTTTCTGAATAAACTTGAATTACCTGTGTTAAAAAGCATATTTGAAACTTTATTGTACATCCTAAGTTTATCTTACCTTTTCACAATTACATGGAAATTAAATGTCACATGATAAACTTCCAGTAACCTCACCTACCTATTGACAGAAAAGGTAGGAAAGTAGCGAATTAAGCCAGATAGGTTGTGACCAGTGAAGACAGATGTAAAAAGGTACATTTATACATAGATTTTTATTATTTACCTCAATGAAATTCTTAACACTTCAGGCCTATTTAGGGTACATTTTATTGGTGGTACTTTATTTGAATACAACAGTTGTCTAGGAATTTCATTAAAGCTGTATGTTCTTTTCTGTATAAAAACACAAGTTTTGTGTATAGCCTTGGAAATCTACAGACCCAGGTTGTATAGGCCTTTCATTTATGTTTATCTAATTTATTAGTACTTCAGGACCCCAAAACTAAATTCGGTAGGTTGAGCAGGTACTTGTCAGTAAACAGGTACTGAAGTCAAAGTCATAGTACAGAGGCAAATAGCCTGAGGTACTTCATTTTAACTCATCTTAACCAAAGCATATCATTCCTATAGCAGTGCAGTAAATAGATTATAAATCCCAAAATCATCAAGGGGAAAGTTAAATTTAGATAGCAACAACATGTAATTATGAGGGTTTTATTTAAATTAGTAATTTATTCATCCCTTAAGAAAACTAGTTGCTTCTTTTCTCCCAAGATTATAATCATAGAAGCATTAGTCACTGACTTGATAGTTAACTAAAAGCATCCTAATTCTCAAATAAAACAGAAGAGAAAAGGTGGAAGAAACTTTCAAACTGCTCATAGAAGGAATATGCTGAAAGGCCAACATGAGAAAGAAACAGCAGAAAGAAAACGCAAGCAAGAGGAACAAATGGAAACTGAGCAGTAAGTATTTTCTTTTTCTAAATTTCGATTTCTTTTTTTAAGCTAGCATGAAATGTTTAAACAATAGAATCTCGTTTTCCAGACTTTCTGAAGCCTTTTAAAGAAGTGACTTTTCCAGTGTTAGAAAAATGTCCTCAGTATATGATAATCATGTTTCAGGCTTTATTCTTTCCTGAGTAAAGAGGATGAAATTTACTGAGATAATCACCCTGTGAATTATTTTTAATTTAAACTGAAAGTGCAGATAGGGCTTAACTGTTATAGTGGCTTTGTAGAAAATGTCCTTATCCTCTACTATTTTCTTGTATAATATTAAATAGAGAAAGATAATAAATTGGTGGAGAAGGAATGAAAGAAATACCCATATTTGTCATACCACCAGCAGCCCTCCCCCAGAAGACCAGCAAAAATAACAAAAGCACAGTTGGAAACCCAAGAAGCCAGTAAAAGAAAATTTAAAGGCTGACAGGGTTTGCATTAGATGTGTGCAATAGAAATCAAGTTCAAGCTGAGAAGTTTTGATACCTGGAGACAATATACTTACCATGGGGAATTTCTTTCCCCTTTAAGTTTATTCTATAAAATAATTTTATAAGAGAGAAAATAGCAATGCCAATGATGATTAGGCTTCATGTTTATTACATTTGTCTTCCTAGTTATCTTTAGACTGTCACTTCTGAGTTCTTTCTCTGAAAGGCCTTTCTTTCTTTGTGAAGCGTCTTGCATTATTCTGACTAAACTGTTTTTTTTGTTGTTTTAGTGAGGAGGTGATTTTAAAAACATGCTCTAGGTCACTAAGACAAACTTAATAAAAAACAGTGAAATTCTTAAAACTATTCTTAAGTAATTTTGTACTTTTTTTATATATAATCTGTAAGCCGAAAGTCTTTCTTGATAAGTATAGCATTTGACCATCTGCTTTCTTAGTTTTTTTGGAGGATATATAAGCAGTTTTAGCTACTTGAGGGAGTAATTTAAAAATTGATCTAAAGCTCAGAAATGTTACTCCCTTTAATGTTAAACTTTGACCATTTATGTAAATACTAGAGTTATTTTTTGTTACCTATCCTTTCCTGTCCTTTCACTGAAAAGTTGTTGGACTGTTTGTTGCTTTTAACTTTATTGTGCTCCCCAAATTAAGATATAAAAATAGCTGTTGCTTAGTAAATCTAGCCCAACCCTTCTTCAGTATCTCAGTTAATCTTTATGTGTTTCAATTTCTTTTTGAATGTCCTCCGAATGTAACTTTCTCAAATTCTAATATTTGTGTTTTCTTTCCTTCTCCTGTTATTACAAAACTTTGTACTTGGACAGTTTTGCTCTGTAAAGCATTTCAGATGCAGCTTGTATAAAATGCATTATGCAAAATAAAGTTTATTGTATTGTATTCCCAGCCAAACAACATGTAATCTACAGTAATAAAAAATATATCTCATTTTGGGCTCAAAGCATTAATCCAGTTACTGAAAAGAGAATACAAGTGGAGCAAACAAGAGATGAAGATCTTGAGACAGACTCATTGGACTGAATTTCCCCCTCCCCCCCCTTGATGGAAGAATGTTCCAGATTCTAAATTGAGGACTTCATTAATGGCATTATTACTGTGTTAATGATTGTTAAAAAACATTTCCTGTAAGATACACACTACATACTAAGGTCGGCCATCATTCCTGTTAAAAAAGTTTTTTACCAAGCTTAAAATGAAGCTTTGTGTTTGAAAGTTATAATAAGCTCAGATGAAGATGGTGGTTGTACATTATTTCATTTAGAAAATATAAAAATTCATTTCGTTTTGAAGCTAGGTGTTAAACTGGAGTAGCTACTATACCCCCAGAGAATGGGGCAGTTGTGCCCTTCCCCTTGACATTCCTTTGTTGTTCAGTTCTTTAGAAGATTAATCATTGTTTTTTAATCCTGAGAGATTAAACAGTAGACTTGTTAAGAAAACAAAAATGAAACTGTAACCAAAATTTTAAAATAAAGTTTTTTAAAAAAAAATACCTGATTTTTAGATATTTTTTTGTTCTTGTCTATTTCAATTGGTTTATTACAATAGGGCCCGAACTCCAAGTCAAGGTACTAGAAATTATTAAGAATTCATTTTTAAATGGTTATTTTTGTGATTTACAGTAAAATGGTACCTTTTCATTTGTGAAATGGTATGTAAATGTTAGTGAATGTCATTTAAGTTTGATATATTGGCACAAAAAAAATCCCACGCCATTTTAATCTAGTAGTATTATAAACAGTCTATTTAACCTTGAAACTAACTTTGAACCCCTCAAATTATCTACCCTTGGGAGATGTGGGAACAATTAAATCAGTCTATTTTGACGTGCTATTTTAAAAAATAATTGTGATGTAGAATTCATGAAACATAGGCATTCTCTTCCCACTATGGCCTGTTTATCCACTGACCCTAAAGTTGGTCTTTTAACATTTAACACAGTATTGTTGGAACAAAATTTCACCGAGGCAGCCATTAAAATTTATTTGTAATGCCACTGTAAAATTAAATTGTTAGATTACTTTAGCATGTTAATTTTTACGTTTTGAGTTTTGCTTATATTTATACTAATTAATACTAATGTGGCATTACCGAGTTCTAAAAATTATAGTCAATTCCTTGTGATCTAGGCCACTGACTATTTTAAATAAAAAAAATTTTAACTTTTACATAAGGGATTGTGGGCATTTGGTAACCAGTCACAAAGTTCCAATGTTTTTGAAATATTTGTGTTAACATTTGATAGGCAGAATAAAGATGAAGGAAAGAAGCCAGAAGTTAAGAAAGTGGAGAAGAAGCGAGGTTAGTTATTTCACTTTCTAAGATGTATAAAATTGTATTCTACACAGAAAGGAAGTTTTACAGACACTTAACTGTATAGGTTTTGAAACTGGTCATTTTATGTTCTTATCCTCCAAGTACACATTTCACATCCCTAATGGATTCTATATACCTTGCATTGTTTTTAAGTGTTATCAGGTGAACTTGCTAAGGAGTCATGTTTATTATTTTACTGCTCAATATATGATGAAGTCAAATTTTTATAACATGGCCTAAAGCTAGATGTTTTACAATTTCTGACAAATCTAGTTTCAGATGGATTTTTTAGTTTTGGTTAAATGTGTAAGGATGAAGCAGTGCCTTAAGGATTGCAGAAGAGGAGTTATTGGATGCAGACTGGTTTTTTTAGCAACATGCAGCTAGATGGTGATTCTTTGCTTATATGATGAATGTTGGTTTCCTAAATACTAAAAATGGCAGATAACTTCTTAATGATGTAGGCAGATTACAAAGAACATTTTTATAAATTTACCAAATCTTTCCATTATACTTTGCTTAGATTATACAAAAATACTGGTTTTGGAAAATCTATTTACTGTGTTTCACATTTTAATTTATAGAAACATCAATGGATTCTCGACTTCAAAGGATACATGCTGAAATTAAAAATTCACTCAAAATTGATAATCTTGTAAGTGTTTAATACCTCATTTAAAAATACAGTGCTGCTTTTATAGCTTCATATTTTATTTTCTCACATGATTTTGTAAGTGTGTAAATTTGAGATAACAGACTATTACTGGTTATTTTGTACTGCCTTGTGATTTGAGATTTTAAAAGTAATCTCTAGAAATAGATTATATGGGTTGTGGTAATTAACAGTTACGAAATTACTATTTTGTCATGAAGGATGTGAACAGATGTATTGAGGCCTTGGATGAACTTGCTTCACTTCAGGTCACAATGCAGCAAGCTCAAAAACACACAGAGATGATTACAACACTGAAAAAAGTAAGTGATCTTGAGTCATGTGGATTTTTAAAATTTCCTCATTATCACCACTTCATTAAGTAACATTTAAAAAATTAAGAAAATTATATGTTTTGTTTTCTCAGATACGGCGATTCAAAGTTAGTCAGGTTATCATGGAAAAGTCTACAATGTTGTATAACAAGTTTAAGAACATGTTTTTGGTTGGCGAAGGAGATTCTGTGATCACACAAGTGCTGAATAAATCTCTTGCCGAACAAAGACAGCATGAGGAAGCAAATAAAACCAAAGATCAAGGGAAGAAAGGGCCAAACAAAAAGCTAGAAAAGGAACAAACAGGTATGTGGTAACTGTTCGCTGGAACTACTTTTAAAAAATGGCTTCAATATTTAATCCTATTAATACCTTATCTATATTGAATGATGAGAAAGTCTCATAAAGCCCTTAGCAGAACATGATCAGCCTTAGCTTCTGGGTTTCTTTTTCATCAAGTTTAAATTAGTAGTAGTAGTGGTTGCTATTCTTTTTCCATTTAAATTAGGAAACATTTCTAACCTACACAGGTAGTCGAGGGAAATGAACTTCCCATGTCCCCATCACTCAGCTTCTGCAATTATCAATACATGAGCATTGCTTTTTTATATCCCCATCAAGTTTCTCTGTGACACCCCTGAAGATTACTTTGAAGCAAATTCCAGATACACTATTTCAATCATAAATATTTTAGGATGTATATATGACAGACGCTTAAAACAGAATCCATAGTTACAGGCATACCCCACAGGTTTGGTTCCAGACTACTGTAATAAAGTGAGTCACATGAGTTTTTTGGTTTCCCAGGGTATATTAAAGTTTTTTACCCTATACTGTAATCTGTTAAGTGTGCAGTAGGATTATGTCTAAAAAAACAATGTACGTACCTTAATAAAAAAATACTTCATTGCTAAGAAAATGTTAACAAATCTGAGCCTTCAGTGAGTCATGAGTCATAGTAGTAACATCAAATATCACTTGACCACAGATCACTATAACAAATATAACAAGAGTCAAAAAGTTTGAAATACTGTGAGAATTACCAAAATGTGACACAGAGAAGTGGAGTGATCAAATGCTGCTGGGAAAATGGTGCTGATAAACATGCTTGATGCAGGATTACCACAAACGTTGAATTTGTAAAAAAAAAAAAAAAAAAAAAAGCAGTATCTACGAAGCACAGCAAAGTGAAGCGCAATAAATCGAGGTCTGCCTGTACCATTAGCCACTTTCCCCCAAATTAGCAGCTTCCCCAATTCCACGGGACTAAAACATCTTAGCAGCAACTGCTTAATGTAGAAAAAAAATGTTCCAAAGGAGTTGAATTTTGTTTACTCACTTATTAGGGAATGATATAGGTCTCCTTAGAGATTTGTTAATGAAATATTTACCGGGAAGCCCTCATCATTTTGTCATAAGACACGAAATCATGTTAATTAACTACTTTGCCACGTTTTGTTGTTAAATACAAAATCTTACTGTGATTCACACTGCTTTTTCTAAGAACTAGAATAAATCATAATGCTCCAAAGAGTTGTACCACCCTTTCGTGTTCCTGATAACAGTAACAAATGGAATAATCAGATTAGTAACCACTTCTTACATGGATAGATATATGTCGTAACCCCATTTCTTATTGTGCCTTGTCTACCCAAAGGATTACAATGTAATTTCAAATAAAATACAGTATTAGAAACTTTGGGACTATGTTTTATTTTTGATTTTGCGTCTCTCTAACAGTTTTTCCATTGAAATCTTTATAAAGGTTCAAAGACTCTAAATGGAGGATCGGATGCTCAAGACAATAATCAACCACAACATAATGGAGACAGCAATGAAGAAAGCAAAGACAACCACGAGGCCAGCAGTAAGAAAAAGTGAGGACATGTTTTAGTGGGTTGTGATGTATGTTTTAATTTTTAAATCACATTGCTGTTCCAAGGTTATTTGTGTAAGGGATTTATTTTCATCACTCACTTCCTGAATTCAGGATTCAAGACGCGAATTAAAATGGCCAAGCTGTAAAGAAACCGCTTGAAACTAATATGCCACTGTATTCAAGGGAATAGAACAAGGCAGGACTCATGTTAAAAAAAATAACTATTCCTTGGACTTCTTCCACTGATAGTACCTTTAATAATGACCCATGTCCATACTTCTTGAATTTTGACAGGATACAGAAATTAGATCTAGAATCATAGGCTGTGTTGTATTATCATACCCACTCTAAAATAACTAGGTATGTAACCGTAGTTATCCAAATCTTGGTTTGTCCACCATACACTTCACGGACTTGGAATCAAGCATCCTTTAATTCTGAAATTCAGGGAAATCTTGTCCGTGTGTATATTACCCTCTCTACTTAAGATGTATAATATGTTGGTATCACAGGTATAACACTTCCATGTTCTTTAAAGAGAATTCATTTTAAAGCTGGAAATGGTGGGAAAGGGCCTGGGCCATGATGCTTCCCTGAGTTATTTTGCTTGATGTGCATATTACTTTGTGAAGAAGACACAACATGGTAAAATAAAATTTTGGACAGAAAATAACAATTAATAATAAGTCACGGAAAAAATTCTTTCGGTGATTTTCAAAACAAATGCACAGACTTAATATCTTTTTTCCTCCTGAGGAAAAAATCCTAACCCCAGTTGTCACACCTTTCTTTCCCCCTTTTCTTTAGGCCATCCAGTGAAGAGAGAGAGACTGAAATATCTCTGAAGGATTCTACACTAGATAACTAGGTTGACATACCTGGAATATAAAGAACATTTGAGAAGTTTGTAATGGTTTTCATTCGAAATATTTAGACTGCTGAAAGTTTTAAATTTTTATAAGCATAGGTTTTGATGTTTAAAACTTGTTTTGAGGGAGAAATCTCCTTATCTTTGTTTAAAAGTGACTAAACATTGCTGATTGTACTTGTGCAGTATTAACAGCTACATTATACAGTAAATGTGAGGGAAAGTCCATTTTAGGAAATGTTAAACTGCTTTTCCAGACATTGGTTGTAGTATATTTTCAATTAGTGTGTGTATGTAATTGATAGTAGAAAAAGGTTACATTTTTAAAACTGCTACTTGTATAAACCTTTCCTCTTTTCCCAAATACTGTGCGGTTTTGTGCATAGTTTTTACAAATCTTGGATTTACCAGACTGTCTTTTCATTGTTTGTGGGTTTTGTAGAAGTTAATCATTTTTATGGTAGATAAAATGTTACTTCTATACAAGTATTCACTCCCTCCCTTTTATCAAAAGTTAATTTTAATCACAGTCTACATTGTGCTACATTATCCTGCTGCTTTGTAACAATGTGTGGTCTGTATGCCTTTTTGTATGACAACTAGATATCCAACTGACGTTGAACTGTTCTACGGGGTACAAAACTCATGTTAACTTTTGAAGGTAATTTAGTTTTGTGGCTGGGAATTCAGAGAAGTCACATGAGTTTCCTGCAGCGTGCAGGAGTATATATAGGAATGAATCTGGCTTTAGGGTTCAACCATTTAAGATCCTTTACAGGCACTAGTAGCTGAAACTGAAAACTAAATGATAAAAGTTTATTTTTGAGAAATGTCTCGAGTTTCTGAATTTTTTAAAAAGTCACACATTAAAGAAGTCACTAAGTATTTTTTTAATTGGAAAAAATGCAATCCATAATACTTTTGCAGTAAATAAAAGTAAATACTATATAAGGAAACTAACCCATTTGAAAACATGGCTATACCAGAAGGGAATTTTTATTTCTATGTCATACATGTGACAGGATTGCAAAAAGTGGAACCACAGTAGACAAAAGTAAAGGAGTTGTCTGTATATTCATGGATATGGACTAAATCAGGGTGAACCAAGGTTAACACAAAATTTAAGGGTAACTTAGCATTTCTAAGGTATTTTGAATACTAGGTCAGTTGGTGGTTTGCAGTAGCTTAAAAAGACACTTCTCATGTTTAGAAACTGAATATGGGGAAAAGGCTTAATTACCAGTGTTTGCATGTGACATGCATCTTATGCTTTGACCTCTCGGGTAATTGTTTTCATCTACAGATGAAAAGTTTGAAACATTTCAGTAATTGGGAGTTTTGCTTTTGAGAGGTCTTACAATGGAACTAGGACCCACTGTTTTGAGGGAACTCTTGCTATTATATCTGTTTGGTCCTTAATACAATTTAAATTTGGACAGATTTATTCTAGTTAAGCCATAAGTGTCAACATGTAAACTTGTTTTGATTAAAGAATTTTTCTATCAAAGTCTACTAGTATATTACTTCTTTGCCATTTATGAAACTGTGCTGGAATTCTGGATTTGTTTCCAAGAGAGTATACTTGGTCATAGAAACTGTATTATTTGGGGACACAGGGTTACTAAAACATAAGCTCAAAATGCTAAAAATAAAGGAAATGTTATCTTTTGGTTTACCCTTCCTTTTTTTTCGGTGACCCAAAGGATCTATATAGTTTTACCAAGAAACCACAAACTATTCAAATGCTGGAGAGAAATATAGTAGCATTCTGATTATTTATGTCTGCTTTTATGGGCTGACCTTGCTCTAGCCAGTTGATTCATGTAGCGTTAAAACACTGTTACCTTCTCTTTACCCTCATTTCGAGAAAAAATTTTTTTGTCATAGGTTGATTCACAGATAACTACTATTCTCAGAACTCTTAAGAAAAAGTCATATAAACAGGTATCAATTTTCGGGAGCGCTGGCTCAATTTAAATTTGTATTTGACCAAAACTACATAGCTGAACAAGCCAGTAAGAGATACTTTAAATGAGATAGCTAGCCCCAACCCAAACGTATTTTTTTTAATACATAAGCAACATCTCTTGTGATTTTTTTTTTTCCTTAACCATCAGATAACATTTAAAAGAGTAAGTTACACATGACTTGGCAGAATCAGTTGTTACATGTTTTCTCAGCTGCATCATCTAAATTGGAGAACCTGAAACAGCTTGACTGGAATGATTTCAAATAGTAGGATGACAGATTTTATCCAGTTTTTGCTGACACCATACACACTTACCTGGTTAAAGACGTCAGGGCAAGATCAGGTCTGCCATCTAATCCTGTACAAGAGCAAAGGCTTTTACAGGGCTCTGTGAGGGCTTCACTAATACAACTTATCCAGAGAAAGGATCTATTGGAAATAGCAAACCCATAATTACATATTAAGAAATGGAGAAGCTGCTATATAGTCCAAAAATGTGTTTACATATTTATGCCGTGTAATTTTCCAACCTCAGAGATGACAGAGACACTGAAATTTGATTGGGAGAAAGGTCAAATTATCCTTAAAGGATACTGAAGCCTAAAATAGGTATTGCTTTTCTAGGTAATCATTTTGTGCCTGTCCATCCACTAGTATATCAAAATTTCATTCATTTCTAACTACAGAGGACGCTGACTAATAAGTTCATAACATTTTCATATTTGGCTTCTTGAGATAAAATGTTGACTGTAGTTTGTCATGTGTTTAAAACTGAATTTTACAGCTACAAAATCCCTGATTCAAGACATCTTAAATATGCCTACTTCAAGTTAGGGGTTTCTTTTGAGCTCAACATAGTGGGAGACCTGTGTAACTGATATGGAATACATTGGCAAGTTCTGAGAATAGTATGGTAGGCCTTTAGACCTCACCAGGAAATGATAATAGAAAGGTATCCGAGCCTTTGTAACTTTGGTGAAGAAGTTAACCTTAAGAACCAGCAGAAGAATAATCTCAAAGAAGAACAAAATAAGAATTTCAATAGCAGTAATGTTTTAACTGACAGCCTTCTTTGCCAGTAAAGTAAATTGATTGGTGCGACGCATGGATTAATGCTGATTTATGACAATCCACTTTCTGGAATTTGCTGTTTTGAGATATGAAATGATGAAAATAAAAGTAAACAGTCCCTTTGCATACTAATGGAAGACCTATAAGGAATGCAGTTTAAAAATAAAGGAAGCAAAAATTCATTTTTACCTGTGGAACTTTAAAGAATTAGATAAATCTTTGGTTTTCCAGCAGGATTTTCAGTCTGTTCTAATTCAGCATCATTGGAAACATGAAAGTAAACATGTAGGCAATACCAGCCAGCCAGCCATGGAGGGACCTCTTATTTCCTTATGCTGATTTTCTGGTGTATTGACTGAATCGGTGAATATGACCACCGCTAGAAACAGGTCCTCGTCTTCTACAAACCAATCGACTTAATTGACTTATGTGGCATTTAAGTCCATAAAACATTTCACTGTCAACCTTTTAAACACACAGTCTTTTAGGCTTCATCAGTTTTTGATTTATATAGTAAATGTTCTTAGCCATCCAGGGAAAGCGGAATCCAGCCGAATTTAAATATAACCTAGAAGAGAGAACGCGAAATTTAAGTGCAACACATTTAAAATGTTTAATTCTGTTTAATATTTGTCCAGCATTCCTAAAAGTACTAAACAGAATTAAATTTTCCACCAATAAAGATTGCCAGAAAACGTTTCAATATAGGTAGCTATTTTCTCTCATGGATCTAGACCTCAGAATTTATCAAAGTTGCCCTTTGGTCCAGAATGAGAACAGGATAACTAGAGTATCATAACCAGAAGAATGAAGAGCTGGGATAGAAAAACAATTGTGTTCTTGCATACAGGATGCTGTGTATTATTGCCTAAGAATCGTGATCCACAGCTAGCAATCCAAAGGATCTTGATTTCCCATGTCCATTCATTGGTCATATTAGATAAAATCTATTCCTTTAAATCATGAAAATATTAAATTGACATACATTTTAAACTAATAGCATTTGTGATTCCAAAACTTCTGGTCAAGAAAGGAAGCTTCAGTTAGTGTTATTTCTGTAAGGTATGAGTGTATACTCAAGATCTTTATACATTCGTTATTCGTGTAGTGAGTCTTTCTGAAGTGTTAAGTGTGCCTAGTTTCTACCAAAACAAAACCTAACATTACAAAAGCGCTCAGTGTAAGATTAAATTACACAATAGCTACTCTTAATATTGTATTTATTAAATAAGCTGCTTTTATTAACTTTTCCCTCATTTTTATTACAGATATTTGGAGGATCTTTACCTTGGAAGCCTCATGGTACAAGGTGTAGCGCCCACATTCTTCAAAGAATTTTCAAAACACTTCCATCACTTGACGTATAATGATAGATGAGCAAAAAGCTCTCTGGACAAAGTGAATAGGCATACTACAGACTGGGAGAAAACCAGAATACTTGTATCTGACAAAGGATTTGTACGCAGGATACATAAAGCACTCCTACAAATCAATGAGACAACTCAAAAATGGGCAAAAAAGCACTGAATAAAAACTATGCTTTGGAATATTAAAATAATTTAATATATTTCAAAACATTTAAATACATTCAAGTTGCTTAATAAGACCTGTGATTTGAACTTTCTTTGCTGGGGTGGTAACTTCAGCTGATGGTCTCAGGTAGATCCTGCTCCTCATGGCATTTCTTGGAAGTAAAGGGTACACATTTTGATATTAACTAAAGGTTCCAGGATCAACATAAGGATAAGCGAGGAATTCCCCCAGTTTGTTGCCTTCTGAATCATAGTGGAGCATTCGGAAGCAAACATCACAAAAGAAACATGGGTCCTCTGGTGCAAAACTGTCATTGTTCGTCACCCATCTGTAGTTAAAAAAGATGTATATTATTACAATCGACTTTTTCATGCTTTAATATGCTGCAGTAGTTATGACCTGTAATAATATGTATACATAACATTCCCACTATTGCCTTATTTTTGCTTATTTATAGTCCTTTATATAATTTTGTATACACATGTATACATAAGACATATCACTACCAATACCCTACAAGGCAAAAGGACAACTACATTCTGAAAGACTTCTCCTTAAAGGTAAGTGGGAAAGAATGTAAATTCATACTTGAAAGCATCACATACTTGCCATGACATACCTATCCTTCAAAGAACTGTTAACATAAACACAAATGTTTTCTTCTAATAGGCCATCTTGAAAATGCATAATATTAGATATACTACAGGTTTGATACACTTTTTGCTTAATCTTTCTAACTGGTAAATTAGTACTGGTTAACATGAAAACTCCAGCTTTTATTTTTTTTAACATCTTTATTGGAGTATAATTGCTTTACAGTGGTGTGTTAGTTTCTGCTGAATAACAAAGTGAATCCGCTATACATATACATATATCCCCATATCCCCTCCCTCTTGGGTCTCCCTCGCACCCTCCCTATTCCACCCCTCTAGGTGGTCACAAAGCACCCAGCTGATCTCCCTGTGCTATGCAGCTGCTTCCCACTAGCTAGCTATTTTACATTTGGCACAAATCAATGCCACTCTCTCACTTTGTCCCAGCTTACCCTTCCCCCTCCCCGTGTCCTCAAGTCCATTCTCTATGTCTGCGTCTTTATTCCTGTCCTGTCCTGCCCCTAGGTTCTTCAGAACCTTGTTTTTTTTTTTTAGATTCCATATATATGTGTTAACATACGGTATTTGTTTTTCTCTTTCTGACTTAGTTCACTCTGTATGTCAGACTCTAGGTCCATCCACCTCACTACAAATTTCGTTTCTTTTAATGGCTGAGTAATATTCCATTGTATATATGTGCCACATCTTCTTTATCCATTCATTGTCGATGGACACTTAGGTTGCTTCCATGTCCTGGCTATTGTAAATAGTGCTGCAATGAACACTGGTACATGTTTCTTTCTGAATTATGGTTTTCTCAGGGTATATGCCCAGTATGAGGATTGCTGGGTCGTATGGCAGTTCTGTTTTTAGTTTTTTAAGGAACCTCCATACTCTTGTCTATAGTGGCTGTATCAATTTACATTCCCAACAAGAGTGCAAGAGGGTTCCCTTTTCTCCACACCCTCTCCAGCATTTATTGTCTGTAGATTTTTTGATGATGGCCATTCTGACTGGTGTTAACTCATTGTAAAAACTCCAGGTTTTTAACCTAGAATTTAGGATTAAAATGTTAGAGAGTGTATACAAATGGGAATATGGGCAACATTATTCAAATGAGATTTTGGTTTTTGACCTGAAATGTCACATTACGTGAAAATGACATTTTTCAGTCTATCTGAATTCTGCATCCCATGGAATGTTTTGACATCCCCTGATTTCCATTTCGATCTGATAACTGATCTATCATGTTTTCCTATTGATCATTTAGAAAAGCATACTGTGAATATATGCAAATCAATCAATGTGATACACCATATTAACAAATTGAAGGATGAAAACCATACGATCATATCAATAGATGCAGAAAAGGCTTTCAACAAAATTCAACACCTATTTATAATAAAAACCCTCCAGAAAGTAGGCATAGAGGGAACTTACCTCAACATAATGAAGGCCATATATGACAAACCCACAGCCAACATCCTCCTCAATGGTGAAAAACTGAAACCATTTCCACTAAAATCAGGAACAAGACAAGGCTGCCCACTCTCACCACTATTATTCAACATAGTTTTGCAAGTTTTAGCCACAGCAATCAGAGAAGAAAAAGAAATAAAAGAAATTCAAATTGGAAAAGAAGTAAAGCTGTCACAGTTTGCAGATGACATGATACTATACATAGAGAATCCTAAAGATGCTACCAGAAAACTACTAGAGCTAATCAATGAATTCAGTAAAGTTGCAGGATACAAAATTAATGCACAGAAATCTCTTGCATTCCTTTACACTAATGATGAAAAATCTGAAAGAGAAATTAAGGAAACACTCTCATTTACCACTGCAACAAGAAGAATAAAATACCTAGGAATAAACCTACCTAAGGAGACAGAAGACCTGTATGCAGAAAACTATAAGACAATGATGAAAGAAATTAAAGGTGATACAAACAGATGGAGCAATATACTATGTTCTTGGACTGGAAGAATCAACATTGTGAAAATGACTATACTACCCAAAGCAATCTACAGATTCAATGCAATCCCTATCAAACTACCAATGGCATTTTTCACAGAACTAGAACAAAATATTTAACAATTTGCATGGAAACACAAGACCCCGAGTAGCCAAAGCAATCTTGTGAAAGAAAAACGGAGCTGGAGGAATCAGGCTCCCAGACTTCAGACTATACTACAAAGCTACAGTAATCAAGACAGTATGGTACTGGCACAAAAATAGAAATATAAATCAATGGAAAAGAATAGAAAGCCCAGAGAGAAACCCATGCACATATGGTCACCTTATTTTTGATAAAGGAGGCAAGAACATACAATGGAGAAAAGACAGCCTCTTCAATAAGTGGTGCTGGGAAAACTGGACAGCTACATGTGAAAGAATGAAATTAGAACACTCCCTAACACCATACACAAAAATAAAACTCAAAATGCATTAAAGACCTAAATGTAAGGCCAGACACTATCAAACTCTTAGAGGAAAACAAAGGCAGAACATTCTATGACATAAATCACAGCAAGATTCTTTTTGACCCACCTCCTAGAGAAATGGAAATAAAAACAAAACTAAACAAATGGGACCTAATGAAACTTCAAAGCTTTTGCACAGCAAAGGAAACCATAAACAAGACCAAAAGACAACCCTCAGAATAGGAGAAAATATTTGCAAATGAAGCAACTGACAAAGGATTAATCTCCAAAATTTACAAGCAGCTCATGCAGCTCAATATCAAAAAAAAAAAACCAATCCAAAAGTAGGCAGAAGACCTAAATAGACATTTCTCCAAAGAAGGTATACAGATAGCCAACAAACACATGAAAGGATGCTCAACATCACTAATCACTAGAGAATTGCAAATCAAAACTACAATGAGGTATCCCCTCACATTGGTCAGAATGGCCATCACCAAAAAATTTACAGACAATAAATGCTGGAGGGGGTGTGCAGAAAAGGGAACCCTCTTGCACTGTTGGTGGGAATGTAAATTGATTCACCCACTATGGAGAACACTATGGAGGTTCCTTAAAAAACTAAAAACAGAACTACCATACGACCAAGCAATCCCACTACTGGGCACAGACCCTGAGAAAACCATAATTCAAAAAGCATCATGTACCACAATGTTCATTGCAGCTCTATTACAACAGCCAGGACATGGAAGCAGCCTAAGTGTCCATCGACAGATGAACGGATAAAGAAGATGTGGCACATATATACATGGAATATTACTCAGCCATAAAAAGAAACGAAACTGAATTATTTGTAGTGAGGTGGATGGACCTAGAGTCTGACATACAGAGTGAACTAAGAAAGAGAAAAACAAATACCGTATGCTAACAAATATATATGGAATCTAAAAAAAAAAAAAAAAGGTTCTGAAGAACCTAGGGGCAGGACAGGAATAAAGACGCAGACATAGAGAATGGACTTGAGGGGGAGGGGGAAGGGTAAGCTGGGACGAAGTTAAGAGAGTGGCCTGGACATATATATACACTAACAAATGTAAAATAGATAGCTAGTGGGAAGCAGCTGCATAGACCAGGGAGACCAGCTCGGTGCTTTGTGACCACCTAGAGGGGTGGGATAGGGAGGGTGGGAGGGAGACGCAAGAGGGAGGAGATATGGGGATAGATATACATATAGCTGATTCAGTTTGTTATACAGCAGAAACTAACACACCACTGTAAAGCAATTATACTCCAATAAAGATGTTTAAAAAAAAAAAAACATACTGTGGTGGGGAACCCAAAACAAACTTATGACACTAAATTCTTCCCTTTTCGTCTAAATGGCTTTTGACTCTGAGCCACAGTTAAATAAAATCTAAACATGCAAAACCACAAAATTTTATGCAACCATATTCTGACCTCATTAAAAATGAGATGCAGTGTTATTTTTATCATCGAGAAGCTGTGGGTGAAGCCAACTTTGTAAACTGCTAACAAGAGGCAGAAAGAATATGGCTCCCTGATGACATACATCATCCAGCATAAATTATCAACCAAACTAAAGTTCGACCTAATCCCTAGACTTCCATTATACATAATTCCTTATTGTCTAAAACATGGCTCTAACCTACTAAACTGATTTGTACTACTGTTTGTACTGCTTTCCTACTAGATAAAACCCTGTATATTATTTATATTCCGGAGTGTAAATCCTCAATTCAAAACAGAAAAAAACTGAAGTACCAAAAATCTAAAGTACTTGACTGTTAAAAACCAATACTTTTCAAGGAAAAATCAGAATCACTTACCTAGCTGTGTACATTTTACAAACAAAACATTTTCTGGTCCACAGCCAATGCTTCTTGATAAGAAGGGGATAGAGTGTCTTATCCAGGCAGTCATTATGATGCACAAGCCTTTTGTACATGAAAAAACAAATGACACTGTAGTGCAAATTTTTGTGATCCGTAATGAAATATATCCTTACCTCAAAATTAAGAACACAGTAGGTATATTTTTCAATTTACTGTGTTCCACAAAACACTTTCTCCAAAAGAGCATTTGGGATTAAACAATGTTTTCTTTCCTGTGAAACTTCCCAAATCCCTTTTTGGCCATGTGCACTATGACTCTTAAGAGGGAAATACGGTAGGCAGCATTTCTTGAATGTATTCCTTCAGAGAATCCTTGCTTTGCTCAACACGTAGTACACAGTCTGAGCAAATGTACTCAGTACTATTTTACCTAGATTAAGTGGTTTTGTGTTACAAACATGGCTCCTTTTTTGCTAAAAGAGCTCTCATTAAAATCCAAATCTGGCTTCTGTTATAATGTGAATTGGTAGGACTTTAGTTTTAGGTGTCAGAATTCAGAAATTTTAAGTGGGAGTCAGTTCTCACTATGCCACTAATCAGCTTAGTGGGTTTGGATAAATCCATTAACCATGCTGGACCCCAGATTCTTCATCTGAAAAATGAATGGAATGCACAACAGTATTTTAAAGGCACCTGATAATTATAAAATTTGATTTTTTTTTTAGTAAGAAAGGGTAGCAATACATTAACTTCACCATCAGAAAATGATTAATAAACTTTTAATAGTTTACCAACTATTAAACTATGGAATGGCACTGAATGATTAAATCCTCCTATAAGACAAAAATTACTTGCAGTCAGTTACATTAAAAAACTCCTTAGGAAAGTCCTACAGTGCACATGCTTAACAAGTGCAAATTGTTTTTCAAGTTGCCTTGAATTTAAGGAATAACACTACAGCAATATGCCTACACTGTAAGAAATGTAAGGAAACTCAGATCACCAGAAAAAAGCCGACTGTCTTCCATCTTATGCTTATATTGAGGCACACTCCCCCTCATTTGAGTGAAGAGCAAGAACATTTTATAAAAACTTAAAGAACACTTTATCAAAGAAGTAAACCCATATAATTTTTTTTTTTTTTTTTTTTTTGCGGTACGCAGGCCTCTCACCACTGTGGCCTCTCCTGTTGCGGAGCATAGACTCCAGATGCGCCGGCTCAGCGGCCATGGCTCACGGGCCCAGCTGCTCCGCAGCATGTGGGATCTTCCCGGATCGAGGCACGAACCCGCGTCCCCTGCATCAGCAAGCGGACTCTCAACCACTGCGCCACCAGGGAAGCCCCCATATAATTTTAAGTCATATAAATCTATGAGGTTTATGAGCTCTCCTGGCTCTTGCTTCATTAATTCTTCCCTAGAGGCAACTGTTTTCCATTCTTTTAACTGCCTCTTTTTAATTTAGCTCAACATCCCTCTGCAGAACTATGAAACTTTGGTTAACTAGATATTTAATGTTTAAATTATGACAAATGAATTAAACATCCCCCTAAACCACAGAATTGACTACAGGTTCATTTTACTGGGTAACACTTTTGTTTTCTAGCTACTAATTCTCTCGTTGGCATTTGCTTAGGTTTCAGTGTACATGTCACTAATTCAGTTCCGTATTTGCTGACAGAATGGTAAACATGCTTTCCTAATGGGCTACACACCAACGGGAGGTCTAGCAGTCTCAGGACATGCTTCCTTTGTCCCCTGTCCTGCTCCAATCTCTGGACTAAGCTGTTCTCTAGGTCTGTTCTACAGCCATCATTCTGGGAGTTCGCTTTCCCATCATTCTGAGAGTTCCTTTTATGTCTTATCTATTCTGCTTTGCATTCCATGTTTTCTTTTTTCAAGGTTTACTCTTTGTGTAAAGTACTTCTGGTAGCTTCCTGAGAATGAGGGCATGGGAGGTAAATTTTTAGAGACCAGTCACTAAAACCCCAAAAAAGTGGAAGCAGGGACTTTCTAAAACCATCAGAATGAGTATATCATTGCTCCATAAAACAATCTGAATCGTCTCTCAGAAGAAATCAAGCCAAGGATAGAGCAGGGCTTATTCCTATATAATGGTCCTTCATAAACTGAGAGTTCCTAAATAAGGAAATGAATAGCCTTATTCATTAGAGGTACCAGCTATACAAAATTTATAACTAATCCCTAAATCTCATTTTAGACTATTTCATTCCTGACCACTCTAAATCTTTATCAAAGCATTAAAGCCTTCATATTTGTCAAATATTAGAATTACTCTTCTCTTTCCCCAGTTCCCTTTTACCTCCTTCAAATTTGGGCAAAAAGAGAAGAAACCTAGAAATATAGCTGCAGATTTGCAAAGCAAAGGGCCTATCTGATATACAAAGTGGATGACTATTACCTGAATAATAGCTGTCCAATATACAAAGATACTTACTTTTATTTACAGATTTTTAACCCTTTAATAAACAGTAAAGTATCTTTTTTTATAATAAATATCCAGCTTGTATTGTTTGTCTTTATACCAGCACTGTCATAAAATATAATTTTTTAATATTTTTTAATGAAGGAAGGGGCCCATGGAGACTCACAGAAGTCATACACTGTCCTCGGGCAAAGGAGAAGCTTCAGTTATTTTTCTTTATTTTTGGCATATTCTACCATTACAAATGGCTCACACTGGTTAGTCACTAAAGTAATTATTACAGATTTTCCAAAAGACAAACAATAGAAGACGCAAATAGATGCAGAGTTGGTCACTGCATAGCAAGCAGTTATTTTTGCTGCTCCTGAACGAAGCTGCAGTGATTACCTTTATTCCTCTTATTTCAAACAAACAAAACTACCTGTGCTTTTATACTGTGAAATAAAGAAAAGGAAAACAGGACAAATAACAAAATGTTCTGAGTTCTACCACTTACCTTATGTCAGTAATGACAACAATATGTTCACAGTCTCCCTGGTGACAGTATAAGTAAGGAAAACCCAGTTTAATACACAAGTCATTGAAGGTGAAATCTTCCATCTTAGCAGTCTGAAACTTTCCATACCCTCTATCATGGGACTCTGACCACTCAATGATGGTTCTGAGGAGGAAAACGGCAAGGATGTATCACTGCTCCAAGCGGTTTGCAACTGCATATTTCACAAAAGCCAGCTCACCGAATTACTGGACAGCTACCAACTTGAAATGAAAACCAGAGTGGATGATACATGTTGCAAGTAGGAAGGAACTCTGAATTTTTCTGTATCCATTAGAGCAGCAGTTCTCAAAGTAAGGTCCTGAGACTCCCACAGAGGTTTGTGAGGTCAAAATTATCTTTACGGTAATCTTAAAACTCTTTTCAATTCTTATTCTCTCATAAACGCCAGTTATGTGATGTGTGTTATCACTTCAGATTGAATGGAAAATGTATAACGTCACTCTTCTCACTATTTTACTTTGTTCTGGAAAAGTTATTTTTCACAAAATTGTTATTAATGGTAACTGGAAAATTTAAATTAGTTAATAAAGTATTTCTTAGTTTCAATTTCTAATACAGTGAATACTTACAGCTATAACCCACATAAACAAAAGCTCTTTGGAGTCAATTATTTACAGTATAAAGGAGTACGGAGACCAAGTCTGAGAACTGCTGCATTAGAATATAGATACAGATGGCTATAATGAAAGAGTTTACATAAACACTCAGAAAAAATATACATATATACTCTATTTGCCAGGATACCAATAATAAAAGTATGGTAATACTTTTATGTAGATAACATGATGTCAGACATAGATTTTTCATGTTATGTACATAAGCAACCTTACATACACATATCCACTCCAAACAGTATACACTGGACAAGCAGAAAAAATAGTGAAAGATTAATTTACTATCACCTAAACATGAAGAACAGAGATTAATAAAGTGTTTAAGTGGGATTTAATCTTTTTTTTCAGATGTATCTAAGGCTCAACACAAGATTTACTATAATTTCTGGAGGAAGAAATAATTCTAGATAGCTGGCAAAGATCTTGAAATGGTCTATGTATGTCTTTGGTAAGAAAATTTTCTTCTTGGGGTAAAAATTTGATTAACTTACTATAACCTAGGCCAACCAGATAACTTTGAAAATATTTTAAAAATTCAGAGACACTTTTTAACCCCAAAACAAACAAAAAACAATCTAACAAAATAATTCCTTGGCAAAGATTCTTAAGAGACCAACAACAGAATTTGTGGTGATAACCCTATTTTGACAACGGGAAACAGGAAAAGACTTTAGGATTTTTGGAAAGTTATACCTGCTCAAATCTCTGCATTCAGGGTATCTTTTATCATTGTAAAATGTTCCTTCAAAATAAAAGAAGGCTGATTTATATAGGTCCTGAAAGAGAACAGATGGTATTGAGAGAAAGTACAGTATTAACAATTATAAAATTGCTCTAAGTATTAATTCCACATTTGTGTGTCATAAAATCACACTAATATGTTTTACAATAATGTCATGCAACTTCATAGAATATGTTCAGTTCATTAATTTATTATTTAACAGGAACCTCCTATGTGGGAAGTATTATGTTGGTTACCAGGGATAAAGAAATAAAGACACAATCCTTGCTATTTTCAATTTTATCCTTTTGTAGTTTTAATCACTAGGTTTGATTTAAATTTGTATATTGAGATTCATGAAAGGAACCCAATTAGAAATGAAATAAACTTTAACATTATTTTATTATATGCATACACGGCAGTGACAGTTATTTTGGATACCAGAACTAAAAACTAAACAAAGCCACATCTTTGATGTTTCCCCAGTGTTAATGACAATGATCATGGAGCTATGTTGTTCTGTCCTCTTTTGTATTTTCAATGGGCTTTTATAAAAATTCCCCCTGTATATTTTCAGTAACTCTTAGGCAGGCAGAATGTGAATATCTATTCTTATTCAAGCAATCTTGCCCAAAGTACCACAGAACCCTCAGGTTTCAACTTTCAGACTACCAGGCTTTCCATCAGAGGGGTGGTCTCTTAATCCTGACCTTATAACAGAATCATAAAAATACCAGACCAAGTCTCACCTCAGATCCATTAAGTGAGAATCTCTGATGATGTGGCTCAGGCACCAATATTTTCCCAACCCCCTCAGGAGAATCAGATGTGCAACCAGCGCTAAGAACCACTCTGTTAGACTCGTCCTTCACCATTTGCTTAGAATTAGACCCCTGGGTGAGAGTCAGAAGACCTATGTCTTTTTCCTACACTTACTCCTCAGACCTCAGTTTCCTCACCTGTACAGTACCTGCCATGCTATGCTATCTTATAGGATTGTGGTGAGAATCAAAAGCAGTTTATGAACTATAAAAGATATATAAGTTTCAGGCATTAAAATAATATCACCCTAAGATAGCCTAATTTCCCTCCTTCGAAGCTTCGATTTTTCTTTCTTATTTTTCTTCATTCCCCCACTTACAGACACCTGGCACTGGTATCAGACACCCTTCTAAGACTGGCTATGCAATTTCTTCTCAGACTACTCAACTGAATCTCCTGACCCTCTGTTTCCCCGTGTAAAATCTGAGTAAAGCCAATACGTTCTTCCCATGTGGTTGCAGAGGTAAAAGGTATAACGTACTATAATGCCACGCCTAGCTGCTGTAACACAAAATACACCACTTACTGTACTTCTAAACCTTCAAACAGGTAAGCTAGGGTCCAAAATAAAGATTCTGAAAGAATCACTACTGCCTTATTTTGGAAACAAAACAAAGTTTAGTGTATATAAAAATATGTTCATATAGAACTTCATCTTAAGTGATTCAGGCAGTTTAAAACCTTCGGTGTAATTATTAATTAGAATGGGGACTCCAAAAGAACAATCTTTTCATTATATCTTTTTATTATGTCATTATATAAATGGCTAGAAAAGAAGATGTGAGTAATCTCACTATCAGTTACTTTTCATTTTCAATGGTAACCAGGGATCCTCAACAAACTAGTTTCCCTATCTGTCAGCTAGTTTAGCTGACCAAGTTGCAAGGGAGGGAAATAACCAACTGACTTGGAAAAACTATAAGAAGTATAAGAAGGTACTTCTGTTATTAATCTAATGTAACCTAAAGGTCTACCTGTTACTATTTCAAATTTATAAACAAAGTAACTATGGATAACTAGTATGATCATTTGAACGAAGTCATTATCTATATGTCATTTTAAGCATCTAATAATCATGTACTCTCGCTATCATTCAAGTCAGCTGCGTTAGAAGCTCAGCAACATTCCTAAGATTTGCTGTGAGAAAAATAGTAATGGAGGAAAAGAAGTGTCAGAGAAGGCTGGGTAAGAAAATTTTTACAACTTAAATTTATGTTACCATTTTTCCTATACCCAGGCTTTACTTATAATAAGTAACAATAATGTGTGTGTAAAGTATTTTCTCAGAGTTCCTCTAAGTAAGACCCTTAAGAGACTATTGACAAAAAGAGACTGACTAATCTGAGCTATGTTAAAAAGATTGATAGATCAGACATTAAAACCTGAAGGACCATTAAAAACAAACAAACAAAAACAAACCTGAGCAGAAAATACTGACACTGATTTTATACATATATTTTAAAAATGTACTTCATTCTTGAACTACTATAGTCTAAAACAAACATTAGCAAAACATTATTTTAGACATGGCTTTTCAAAGAGATTTAAATACACTGGCCCAATTCTCCTAGTCCTCTCACACACCAAATTCATCAAAGAAAGTATTTTGTTCAAATCTTGTTTATTGGCTGGAAATAAGATTCTCATTTCCTCAGCTACAAGAGCTGCAAGTCACTAATTTGTTCCACGATTACCAGTGAAATACATGCCGAATATCTCCCTGTCAAAAAAACCATTATAATAACTTAAGGACCTATTTTCAGTTTGTTAGGTGTAACAATGGCATGGGGTAAACAGATGAAATAATTCTGGCAAAATGCTGAGAACTGTAATGGGTACATAAGGGCTCCTTATACTATTCTCTTTTACATGTGTATGTTTAAAATTTTCCAAAGCAAAACTTTTTTTTAAAAAAACACTGTAAAATACAAATGCCAATCATTGAAATGAAAATCTTTCCACAGGTCAAACAACTATGAGTTCACCTTTCTAAAACATAGCTTAGAAAAAGGAGGCAAATGAAACAGGTCCCTGAACAGGCAAAGATTCCACAAAGCCCATGTACTAGAATCTTGCCGTTAATCACAGCACAGCTCAAGTTTTCACTCAGTGCTTGTTCACCAAATAAATAAAAGGGTAGGGAAAGATGTCTAAAGCCAGGCATAGTACCAACATGGCAAAGAACGTACGTGGGGCTTTGAAGGCAAGCTGGCAATGGTCTGAATCCAGCCTCTACCACTGCTTACTGAACACAGGTAACTCATGACGATGCTTTGACCCATCTTTTTCTTACCTGTAAAATGGTGATAATTCTTTCCAAAGATCCTGTACTATCAACTAGTGCACTATACAACTGGCACACGATAAGTGCTAAATAATCAGAGGATATTATTTTAATACATGGAAGAGGCAGAAACAATAAAACAGCAGATGGATAAATGGGACTAGGGGTCATTTAGTTCCCTGCTTAGAAAGCTGCTGAAGGCATGAGCACTGATGTACAAACACAATAAACTAAACACGTCTGGTTAAAAACACTCTCTAGGATTCCTGGAGCTAAGACTGATTCCCAGATCTGACTCATCGCTGTGAGCGGTCATGACATGGTCAGAATAAGTAGGGTGAATTCAGATTTTTCTTCTTAAATTGATCTTCTAAACTTATAGCTACACCTTGTTATTCTTTTTTCCCCCAGAGTGGAGAAACTTTGCAGAAGACTGCTTCTCCTTTAAAAGATAAATCTTCTATTTCCTGGTGTGCATACAGCCTTGAGATTCCACTTGTTTCTCTTTAATGTTTACCTTCAAAAGCGCCAAGCTGGCAAACCTGAAGAACCCAAATATCTTAAAACTACTTTCAATATAACTCAAAAACTATGCTGGTCTCCATGCCAGTCACCCAAAAGACTGGAATACAGCCAGCCTTGTGGGGCAGACAAACATATCAAATGGTATCAGCATATTATTATAAAGCACTATAATGGACAAACGAAATGGGGCCAGAGTGGCAAACAGAGGACAGTCAAGAAGAACCTCATATAATAAGTGAGAGAAAGGGCTTCCCACCCATGTTCAAACACTCAGAGGCATAAAAAAAGTATGGTACGCTTGAGCCAGATAATTTCATTGTGGCTGAAAGATAAGGTGTAAAAGCAGGGGGTGAACAATATAGAAAGTTAACTTGAGAATCACCATTACAAAAGGCCTTATATGTCAGCCTAAGGAGCTTGGACCACAGGCAACAGAGAACCACTGAGACTTTTAGATTGGAGAATGATAAGATCAATTAAAAAAAAAAAGTTTTCAAAAAGAACAGACTTATTCTTTTAGAGCAGTTTTACGTTTATCATAACATAGGGAGGTACAGAGGCCTCCCATACACCCCCTACCCACCCCACACGCACAACCTGCCCATTATCAACACCACTCACCAGAGTGGTACATTTGCTACCAAGGAGGAACCTAAACTGACACATCATAATCACCCAAAGTCCACAGCTTACTTTACAGTTCACTCCTGGTGCTCGATTTGTTTTTGAAAGACATCTTCAGTGGCAGGTATGGGACAATCTAAAGGTGGGGAAACCAGTTAAGAAGTCTCTGTAATAGCTCCAGGAGAAGATGCTGAGGGCCCAAACTAAAGCATACGGCAGTGGAAAAAAAAAGTCTGGAGCTATTATGGCAGGATAAACAGCAACGGAAAGGGAGAGTTTCATCTGAAGAAAAAGGGAGATGGTAGAATAATGAGTTTAAGACTAATTGAGCTTGAGGTATCTGGGTTCATTTATTCAGCAAAGACTCGGGCACTTCCGCTGTGTCAGACATCATCACAGGAATACATCATTGAACAAAACACAGTCCCTGCCCTCATGATTCAAGGGAAGGAAGACAGATAAATATATAACATGATGTTAGGTAGTGATGAGTGTTCTTAGCACGTCAGGGGAAGAGAATACTAATACAGGGAAAGACCTCTCTGTCGACACAACATCTAAAAGAAGAAGAAATGAGGGAGTGAGCCATCTGAATACCTGGTGAAGAACACTCCAGGGTGAGGGAACATAAGATACAAAGGCTCTGAGCAGGACCCTGCTTAGCATACATGAGAAAGAGCAAGAATGGCAGGTTGTTTGAAGGCAACAAGTGACAAAGAGGGTGTTAGGATATGAAGCTGGGAGGCAGACAGGACCAGATAATGGACCACAGTAAGGACTTTGTATTTTATTCTAGATATGAGAAAAAGCCACTATAGACTTTCAAGCTGAAAAGCAGCGGGATCTGACTGATACTTTACAGTATCATCTGGCTGGTACAAAGGATAAACAGAAGCGTGGAAAGGGGCAGGAGGAACAGTCACTAGGCTACTGCAAAAGTCCAGGCAAGAGATGATGATTTAACCAGCCTGGTCCTGTGAAGGAGCAAAGACATGGGCAGATCCTAAATATGATTTGAAAGTAGAGCCAAAGCACTTGCTGATGCCTTCAATGTGGGATGAAAAGGAAGCAAAGATGATTCCAAGGTTTTTAGCTAAGTCACCAGGTGTAGAATGAGTGTATTTACTGAGATGGGAACACTGGGGAAAGTACAGATTTGAGGAAGAAGGGAGAACTAGAGTCTGTTTTTGAACAAATTAAGTTTGAAACGGCTATTAGACATTCAGTAATTGTCAAGGAGGCAGTTGGATAAAATAAGTCTGGAGTTCAGAGAAGATGTTGGGACTGGAGATAAAAATCTGGGCTAGGAATCTGGATGAGATCACCTAGGGAGTATACACAGAGGAGAGGTCTGAGGATTGATTCAAAGGGCTTAATAACATTTACAAGTCACAAGGATGAGAAGCATCCAACAGAAGAATTAAAAGTCAGATAGGAAGAAAATTAGGTGGGTGTAACATCTTTTTTTTTAAATAAATAAATTTATTTTTGGCTGCATTGGGTCTTCCTTGCTGCACACAGGCTTTCTCTAGTTGTGGTGAGTGGGGGCTACCCTTCGTTGCGGTGCGCAGCCTTCTCATTGCAGTGGCTTCTCTTGTCGCAGAGCATGGGCTCTAGGTCCATGGACTTCAGTAGTTGTGGCACATGGGCTCAGTAGTTGTGGCTCACGGGCCCTAGAGCACAGGCTTCAGTAGTTGTAGCACACGGGTTTAGGTGCTCCGCGGAATGTGGGATCTTCCCGGACCAGGGATCGAACCCGTGTCCCCTGCATTGGCAGGCAGATTCTTAATCAGTGCACCACCAGGGAAGTCCCGGTGGCTGTTAACATCTTAAAAGCCAAGTAAAGAAAGTGTTTCAAGTAAGAAAGAATATTCAATTGTGTCACATGCTGATGAGAGGTCAAATAAGATGAGAACTAAGTCTATGGTGGCATCAGTAAAGTGATTTTGGTGGAGTGGTGATGAATAAAAGTGAGTGTAAGACAAAGTGGGGGGAGAAAAAGAGAAACAATGAATTGAGGTACTATTATTAATTCTTCTTCTTCTTAACTCATTAACTCTTGAGACAGTTTACTGAGAAGAAAGCAAAAAGATGAGATGGTAGCTAGAGGAAGATACAGGGTCAAGAACAGGTTTAGAATGGGAGATGGGAGATATTACAGCCCACTTGTGTACTGATGGGACAGCCAACAGAATGGAAAAAACTGATGATGCAGGGAAGAGAAGGGATAAATACAAGAACAAAGTCCTTGGTTATGCAATGGCGAATGGAATCCAGTAGACACCTAGATTGGCTTTTGATAGCAGCAGGCTTAGCCCATCCATTGTAACAGGTGCGAAGGCAGAATGCATGGGCAAATGGGTAAATGTGGGTAAAAGACAATGGAAAATTCTTTTCTGATAACTTATTTTCTCAGTGAAATTAACAGCAAGGTTTTCAGCTGAAGGTAAGCCACAAGGAAAGGATGTTGGCAGTTTCAGAAGGAATAAAACAGTTACCTTGAAAAGTGGCAGAGTGTATCGACTATAGAGAGGTGGTAAAAATGCCGGGCAGCACTGAGGCTAAGTGAGAATGCCCAGTGACGCTTACAAATAATGGGTTTGGAAACCAAGAGAGAAAGAGATTTACAAAGATTGGAGTATACTTAAAACCATGAAAACTGCGGGGAAAGCCCAGAAGAACAATTTAGAATAAGAATTAAGATGGGGCTTCCCTGATGGTGCAGTGGTTAAGAATCCGCCTGCCAATGCAAGGGACACGGGTTTGAGCCCTGGTCCGGGAAGATCCCATATGCCACGGAGCAACTAAGCCCATGCGCCACAACTACTGAGCCTGCGCTCTACAGCCTGCGAGCCACAACTACTGAAGTCTGTGTGCCTAGCGCCTGTGCTCCGCAACAAAAGAAGCCACCACAACGAGACGCCCATGCACCACAACAAAGAGTAGCCCCTGCTCACTGCAACTAGAGAAAGCACGTGTGCAGCAACGAAGACCCAGTGCAGCCAAAATAAATAAATGAAATTTATATATAAAAAAGGCTGATCCTGCATTTATTTTTTTAAAAAAAAGAATTAAGATGAAACCTAAGTTATAATAACACCTATATGGCTGGTGATAAAGGAATGAGCCAAAAGAAGAGATTGTGATGGTTCTTGTCCAAACTCTTATCTCCATTCTAGTTGTTCCAAACATGCTGCCCGTCTCAAGTATGCCAGTAAATCTGAGGTCCTCTGCCAGAGTTGTACCAGGTAACAGAATTAGGTCAAGCTTGCTCTATGATGAAATTCAGAAGGATCAAGGCCCTACTGTTATTGAGTAAGCAATCCCTTCTGGAAACTGTAGGTGGCCAGTCTGTCACTTGGGTCCTTTCTATCCTGATCCAATGAGTATGCAGGTTTTCTCTGTCCTTTTGAGAGCAGCACCCGGGGAAACACCAGCAAGGATCATCACCAGATATTACATCCCTGTTTGCTTCCATCCTTGAACTAACAGGTTCTTCTATGGGCACTGATGCTCTCGGGTGGACTCCAACGCTTTGCTGGGGGCAGTTATGACAGACAAACTCATAGAGTTTGAAAGAGAAGAGTGAACAGCAAATTCCAATGCTACAGTGATGTCAAAGTGTATGAACATGGAATAGAGACCTATTGGTTAGACAATTAGGTGGCCTATGACCTCAGAAAGAAGAGTGTACAGAAAATGGTTGAGAAATAAATGGGAAATGAAGAAATCAAAACTGAATATAGCCTCATCTTTAAAAAGGTCTTGATGACAAAAAGAAGGGAAGAGGGACTTCCCTGGTGATGCAGTGGTTAAGAATCCGCCCACCAATGCAGGGGACCCAGGTTCGAGCCCTGGTCCAGGAAGATCCCACATGCCACAGAGCAAATAAGCCCATGCGGCACAACTACTGAGCCTGCACTCTAGAGCCCACGAGCCACAACTACTGAGCCCACGTGCCACAACTACTAAAGTCCATCCACCTAGAGCCCATGCGAAGCAACAAAAGAGAAGCCACCGCAATGAGAAGCCTGCACACTGCAATGAAGAGTGGCACCCGCTCGCCATAAATGGAGAAAGCCTGCACGTAGCAATGAAGACCCAACACAGCCAAAAATCAATCAATCAATAAATAAATTTAAAAAATATAGAAGGGAAGAGATAAGCTTGATGGAATGGCATAGAAGAAGAAAGCATTTACCAGAATGTTTATCAGCCTGTTCACCTAAAATCACTATTTCCTTAGCTTATTATTATTATTTCCACTTGTTTTATGAGTGTTAGAAAAAAAGATCACCTTACTTTGCTGATGTGTTCAGGGGCTTGGTCAGGAGTGTTGCTGAATTCCCCACCAATCTGGAGGTCACTGACACAGCAAATTGAATCCCTCAGTTCCGTGAGCTTTTGACTGCCCAATACCAGCATCGTCTGGTATGGTTTGTGTTCTTTGTGCTACGAGTCAGACAGTAAATAAATCAGTGTTCACTTAGAGACAAAGCAATTAAACTACAAATCCTGTCACGACCAGATCTAAATTAAGTTACTAGTTTTCTTACTTTACGTTATTCCCATAATACGGTGTCCTGTGTTTTCTTAGATTCTGCATTTGTCTACTCAGCATCGATTAATTATAGCTCCAAACTAATCGCCAAAGTTGTTTACATCTCCCCTGTGATCCAGAGCCCATACTCTAAAACCATCTCTTTTATCTAACTCTCATATACCAAGTCGATATTTCCCCTGTCCTAAGTCAATCCAGAACCAGGTACCAGAAACTAGGGACAGCCTGATAGCCCAGAGCCCACTGGAATTATTCAAGATAGTCAACCCTAAACTGTTTACTCTGCCCTGCCATGTCTTTCCCATGGAAACCCAATAAAGGCTGTGGCCTATGCTTTTCCCTTGCCTCCTGAGTGATACTGGCGCTTCCCCCTGTGGCACTGCATGATGTGGCATACCCTTTCCCCTCAGGAAATGTAAACAATAAAAATCTTTCAATGGCACTGGCCTCTAGTGCTGCCACTCAGTCACCTCCATAAATTAAAATTCTATGAGTACAATTGAGATACTTGGTGCTGTGGTCTGACTGCTCATGTTTGTCCAAAATTCACACATTGGAATCCTAAGACCCAATGTGATGGTGTTAGGAGGTGGGGCCTTTGAGGGTGATTAGGTCATGAGGGTGGAACCCTCATGAATGGGATTAGTGCCCTTATAAGACAGAAGTATGTAACCCAGAAGAGGACCCTCACCAGATGCTGGCATGCTGATCTTAGACTTCCAGCCTCTAGAACTGTGAGAAACAAGTTTCTGTTGCTTATAAGGTACCCAGTCTGTGCTATTTTGTTATAGCAGCCAGAAAGGACTAATACACTTGGCAATAAAACTTTTTTAGTTTAAGCTGAATTTTATAATCAAGATGCTACTAAAGTGACACTGACATGAAGAGCCTTTGGAATATAACTTCACTGTCTTTTAAATTTTCCTGGAAGTTACCTCATTGAAGTCAAGCAATCTATACACTACCCGCATGTTATAAATGCAGAGGTTTGGTTTTATTGGTTTTGTTTTGCTTTGTTTTGATTGATAATTTGAGGTCTTAATCAAACAAGGTAATTAGTACTATTTCCCAGATAATTCATAAAAGTCTATTCACAAGTGCAATTTATGTAGAGTAATATTTCAATGAAACCTTATCAAAGTTTATGATACATGTATTTGGAGAATCAAGAATATATACACTCTGGGCTGAGATAGAGTTCTCTTTATTAGAGACTCCTAAGGAATTCCTGGATACCCCTGACCTGTTAACTTTCTGCATTTTCATCTAAGGAGAGCTGAATTTAGCTAGTTCAATAACTTCCCAAAAATTTTGAATCGGTGAAAAAAAACTCCACCCCCCTTCCTTCACCAGTTTTTCTGCAAAAAAAAACACAAAAAAACCCCCGATCCTCAAGAATTCATATTTTCAGAATCACTGTGGATTTACATACCCTTCCAGTTGCTACTAATACAGAAATCAGGTATACATTCCAACAGTGTAACTGTAATCCTATTACTCAAGAGATAATTTGAAATCTGACCTAATTTACCATATTCCTTATATAAACAAGAACCCAAGAATATAGACAGAATGTCATATGAGACAGCATATGCTTGCATTTATTTTGGTTCAAATAAGGTTCACATAATTAAACTTCAAATAATTAAATTCTTTGACAAAAGTCAAAGTCACTCACATTATCTGTGAATCCAAAAGGTTTTACTACTGACCTTATGAAATATAACAGGGTACAAGATATTCACAGATAGGATAAGCTCTCCTTCTTCAATCATGTCTGCTGGATTTTCAGGCTTTTTTCCTATGGCATGTGACTCCTGAAGAAGGAAAATAAGTTAATAAGACATTAAAATCAGACACTGTGACCCAGATCAGAGGCAGTGTAGAATAAGGGTTATAAGCAAGGGCTTGAGTCAGCCCTGGGTTTGACTCCTAATTCCACTTCAAGAAAATTGTTAAAAACCTCTGCAAGCTTTAGTTTCATCATCTATAAAAAACAAAAAATACTTATTTTACAGAATGGATGCTGGAAATGTATAATAAAGCATCTAATAAGACATTTGGCACTAAGTGCTTAGCAACTGATGATAAGACAGGAGTATCACCTAATGTTGGTATAATACTGGCAGTTACTAACACTTTTACATGCCTCCTCTCATATTATCATGAAAGTTACTTGATGGATGAAGCTTAGGTTCACCAATTTACCCAAGGTAAATCAGAGTTAGAATGCAAAAACAAATCTATTTGACTCTAAAACCCGTTTTTTACTACACTGTCACATCTTTAATCCATCAATACATCACACTCTCTTTTATATGTGCTTAATAACTATAAAATAGAGGCCAGCAGGGAGGACTGGTTAAGAAGTAAAGGTGCAAAAGATGTTTTAAAAACAGGTGGTAGTGACATTGTGCAAAATGGCACAGCAGGAAGCTCTAGGGGATCAGTCCCTCCAGCAAAGCAACCATTAAGATGGAAAGAGACTGGAATCAACTATTTTGGCACTCTGGAACCTCATCAGACACTTGTATCAACCAGGTGAGTGCCTGATGAAGGAGCAAGCTGCTGATCTTTCCTAGGTAAGCAGAGGGTGTAAACTAACTACAATGGGCTAAAAACTACCATCATTTAGCCCTGTTGCAGACGTGGACACAGCAGCCTGTGGTCTTGGAAAAGGTGGCCGACACCAGGACGAGCAGTGGGATCTTGTTCTCCCAAAGCTGGGAGTAGTGTGTTTTGGTTGGTCTGGCAATGCCCTGAGGGCCTGGTACAGATACTTGCCTTCAGTTTTACCAGCAGTGGCTTCCCCCAGCAGCATCTACTGGAAAATTTAAAGACACAGGACCCTTTGTGAAGTCAGACATTTAAGGAAATCTTGGTCAGGTCACTGGCTGACCAAAGTGATAATTAATCAGAAACATCAGTGACCACACGGGCACACCTTGGAGATATCACAGGGTCACCTCCAGACCACCGCAGTAACAAATACTGCAATAAAGTGAATCATATGAATTTTTTGGTTTCCCAATGCATGTAAGTTATATTTACACTACACTGTACTCTATTAAGTGTGCAATAGCATTATTATGCCCCCCCAAAACAATGTACAGACCGTAATTTAAAAAACTTTTTGCTAAAAAATGCTGTCTTCTGAGCCTCAACAAGTTGTAGTAATAATGTCAATGTTCACTGATCACAGATCACCAAAATAAATATAATAATGAAAAAGTTTGAAATATTGTGGGAATTACCAAAATGTGACAGAGACATCAAGTGAGCAAATGCTGTTGGAAAAATGGTGCCAACAGACTTGCTCAATGGAGGGTTACCACAAACATTCATTTTGTAAAAAAACGCAATATCTGTGAAGTATAATCAAGTAAAGTGCAATAAAATACAGTATGCCTGTACACAAGGACTACACATTGGAAAAATAGTTTGGAAATGTCACAAACAGGTCCAGCTCTCAACAAGTAAAAAACACACTCACAATGTCTAGTTCTCAACAAAAACTTATAAGATACACAAAGAAACAGGAAAATATTGCCCATTCACAAGAAAAAAAAGAATTTGACAGAAACTACCATTGAGGAAGCCCAAACACTGAAATTACTAGTCTAAGATGTTAAATCAGCTGTCTTAAATGCACTCAATTAGCTAAAGGAAACCATAAACAAAAGAACTAAAGGAAATCACGTTCCTCAATAAGATTAAACATGATTTCTCGGGACTTCCCCAGTGGTCCAGTGGGTAAGACTCCATGCTCCCAATGCAGGGGCCCTGGGTTGGATCCCTGGTCAGGGAACTAGATCCCACAGGGATGCCACAACTAAAAAGTCAACATGCCACAACTAAGAAGTCCACATGCCGCAACTAAGGATCCGCATGTCGCAACTAAGAGTCCGCATGTCGCAACTAAGTTTCCGCATGTCGCAACTAAGACCCGGCACAGCCAAAAATAATAAATAAACAAACAAACATTGTTTTAAAAAAGATGGTCTCTCACCAGTAACCATGTAGATAATAAGGCAGTGCAATGATATATTTAAAGTTGTGAAAAAAAAACAAAACAGTCAACCAAGAATTCTACACCCTGCAAAACTAGCCTTCAGGAACAAAGAAGAAACTAAGCCATTTTCAGATAAACAAAAGCTAAGGGAGTTCATTACCAGTAGACCTGCCCTATAAGAAATGTTAAAGAGAATTTTTCAGCCTGAGATAAAGACAATAGACAGTAACTTGAAACTATAAGAAATAAGGAACACCGGTAAAGGTAAAAACATAACTAAATATAAAAGTCAGAATTACTGTACTTTTGGTTTGTAACTTCTTTTTTTCCCTATGTGATTTCAAAAGCAAATGCCTAAAACAATATTTATAAATTATGTTAACAGACACAAAATATATAAAGATGTGATCTGTGACAATCACAATATAAAGCGAAGAAACGGAGAAATATAGAACAATATGTGTATACACATATATATATATATATATATATACACACACACACACACACACTACTGAAAAAGTTGGTATTACTAAAACTAGGTTGTTCTATATTTAAGATGTTAATTTTAATCTGCAAGGTAACCACTAAGAAAATAAGAACACATACAAAAGGAAACAGAATGGAATCAAAAGGACACACCACAAAAATTCAGTTAAATACAAACTGAATGGAAGTAATGGAAGAACTGAAGAACAAAAACCATATATGACATACAAATAGCTAAATAGCAGAGGTAAATCGTCATCAGTAACTACTCTAAATGTAAATGGACTAAACTCTCCTATTAAAAAGGCAGAAGAGATCAGGGAAGATGGCGGAAGAGTTAAGACGCAGAGATCACCTTCCTCCCCACAGATACACCAGAAATACATCTACACATGGAACAACTCCTACAGAACACCTACTGAACGCAGGCAGAAGACCTCAGACCTCCCAAAAGGCAAGAAAGTCCCCATGTACCTGGGTAGGGCAAAAGAAAAAAGAACAGAGACAAAAGGATAGGGACGGGACCTGCTCCAGTGGGAGGGAGCTGTGAAGGAGGAAAGGTTTCCACACACTAGGAAGCCCCTTCGCGGCAGAGACTGTGGGTGGCGGAGGAGGAAGCTTCAGAGCCACAGAGGACAGCACAGCAACAGGGGTACGGAGGGCAAAGGGGAGAGATTCCCGCACAGAGGATCGGTGCTGACTGGCACTCACCAGCCCGAGAGGCCTGTCTGCTCACCCGCCAGGGCGGCCAGGGCTGGGAGCTGAGGCTCGGGCTTTGGTTGGAGCACAGGGAGAGGACCGGGGTTGGCGGCGTGAACACAGCCTGCAGGGGGTTACTGCACCACGGCTAGCCAGCAGGGAGCCCAGGGAAAAGTCTGGACCTGCCGAAGAGGCAAGTGACTTTTTCTTCCCTCTTTGTTTCCTGGTGCACGAGGAGAGGGGATTAAGAGCACTGCTTAAAGGAGCTCCAGAGACGGGCGCGAGCCGCAGCTAAAAGTGCGGACCCCAGAGACAGACATGAGACGCTAAGGCTGCTGCTGCCGCCACCAAGAAGCCTGTGTGCGAGCACAGGTCACTCTCCACACCTCCCCTCCTAGGAGCCTGTGCAGCCCGCCACTGCCAGGGTCCCGTGATCCAGGCACAACTTCCCCGGGAGAATGCACGGCGCGCCTCAGGCTGGTGCGACGTCCTTTTGGCCTCTGCCGCCGCAGGCTCGGCCCACATCCGTACCCCTCCTTCCCCCCCGGCCTGAGTGTGCCGGAGCCAGTGAATCAGCGGCTCCTTTAAACCCATCCTGTCTGAGCGAAGAAAACATGCCCTCCGGCGACCTACACGCAGAGGCGGGGCCAAATCCAAAGCTGAACCCTGGGAGCTGTGCGAACAAAGAAGAGAAAGGGAAATCCCTCCCAGCAGGCTCAGAGGCAGTGGATTAAAGCTCCACAATCAACTTGATGTAACCTGCATCTGTGGGATACATGAATAGACAACGAATCATCCCAAATTGAGGAGGTGGACTTTGAGAGCAAGATTTATGATTTTTTTCCCCTTTTCCTCTTTTTGTGAGTGTGTATGTGTATGCTTCTGTGTGAGATTTTGTCTGTATAGCTTTGCTTCCACCATTTGTCCTAGGATTCTATCTGTCCGTTTTTGTTTATTTCCTTAAAAAATGTTTTTTCTTAATAATTATTTTTTATTTTAATAACTTTATTTTATTTTATCTTTTCTTTCTTTCTTCTTTCCTTCCTTCCTCCCTCCCTCCCTCCCTCTTTCCCTCCCTCCCGCCCTCCCTTCTTTCTTCCTTCCTTTCTTTTTCTCCCTTTTATTCTGAGCCGTGTGGATGAAAGGCTCTTGGTGCTGCAGCCAGGAGTCAGTGCTGTGCCTCTGAGGTGAGAGAGCCAACTTCAGGACACTGGTCCACAAGAGACCTCCCAGCTCCACGTAATATCAAACGGCGAAAATCTCCCAGAGATCTCCATCTCAACACCAGCACCCAGCTTCACTCAACGACCAGCAAGCTACAGTGCTGGACACCCTAACGAACACAACCCCACCAATTAGCAGAGAGGCTGCCTAAAATCATAATAAGTCCACAGACACCCCAAAACACACCACCGGACGTGGACCTGCCCACCAGAGAGACAAGATCCAGCCTCATCCACCAGAACACATGCACTAGTCCCCTCAACCAGGAAGCCTACACAATGGGAACTACGAACCTGCAGGCTGCAAAACGGAGACCCCAAACACAGTAAGATAAGCAAAATGAGAAGAGAGAAAAACACACAGCAGATGAAGGAGCAAGATAAAAACCCACCAGACCTAACAAATGAAGAGGAAATAGGCAGTCTACCTGAAAAAGAATTCAGAATAATGATAACAAAGATGATCCAAAATCTTGGAAATAGAATAGACAAAATGCAAGAAACATTTAACAAGGACCTAGAAGAACTAAAGATGAAACAAGCAACGATGAACAACACAATAAATGAAATGAAAAATACTCTAGATGGGATCAATAGCAGAATAACTGAGGCAGAAGAACAGATAAGTGACCTGGAAGATAAAATAGTGGAACTAACTACTGCAGAGCAGAATAAAGAAAAAAGAATGAAAAGAACTGAGGACAGTCTCAAGAGACCTCTGGGACAACATTAAACGCACCAACATTCGAATTATAGGGGTTCCAAAAGAAGAAGAGAAAAAGAAAGGGACTAAGAAAATATTTGAAGAGAATAGAGTTGAAAACTTCCCTAATATGGGAAAGGAAATAGTTAATCAAGTCCAGGAAGCACAGAGAGTCCCATACAGGATAAATCCAAGGAGAAACATTCCAAGAAACATATTAATCAAACTGTCAAAAATTAAATACAAAGAAAACATATTAAAAGCAGCAAGGGAAAAGCAACAAATAACATACAAGGGAATCCCCATAAGGTTAACAGCTGATCTTTCAGCAGAAACTCTGCAAGTCAGAAGGGAGTGGCAGGACATATTTAAAGTGACGAAGGAGAAAAACCTACAACCAAGATTACTCTACCCAGCAAGGATCTCATTCAGATTTGATGGAGAAATTAAAACCTTTACAGACAGGCAAAAGCTGAGAGAGTTCAGCACCACCAAACCAGCTTTACAACAAATGCTAAAGGAACTTCTCTAGGCAGAAACACAAGAGAAGGAAACGACCTACAAAAACAAACCCAGAACAATTAAGAAAATGGGAATACGAACATACATATCGATAATTACCTTAAATGTAAATGGATTAAATGCTCCCACCAAAAGACACAAACTGGCTGAATGGATACAAAAACAAGACCCATATATATGCTGTCCTCAAGAGACCCACTTCAGACCTAGAGACACATACAGACTCAAAGTGAGGGGATGGAAAAAGATATTCCATGCAAATGGAAACCAAAAGAAAGGTGGAGTAGTAATTCTCATATCACACAAAATAGACTTTAAAATAAAGGCTATTAGAAGAGACAAAGAAGGACACTACATAATGATCAAGGGATCGATCCAAGAAGAAGATACAACAATTGTAAATATTTATGCACCCAACATAGGAGCACCTCAATACATAAGGCAAATACTAACAGCCAAAAAGGGGAAATCGACAGTAACACATTCATAGTAGGGGACTTCAACACCCCACTCTCACCAATGGACAGATCATCCAAAATGAAAATAAATAAGGAAACACAAGCTTTAAACGATACATTAAACAAGATGGACTTAATTGATATTTATAGGACATTCCATCCAAAAACAACAGAATACACATTTTTCTCAAGTGCTCATGGAACATTCTCCAGGATAGATCCTATCTTGGGTCACAAATCAAGCCTTGGTAAATTTAAGAAAATTGATATTGTATCAAGTATCTTTTCCAACCACAACACTATGAGACTAGATATCAATTACAGGAAAAGATCTGTAAAAAATACAAACACACGGAGGCTAAACGATACACTACTTAATAACGAAGTGATCACTGAAGAAATCAAAGAGGAAATTTAAAAATACCTAGAAACAAATGACAATGGAGACACGACGACCCAAAACCTATGGGATGCAGCAAAAGCAGTTCTAAGAGGGAAGTTTATAGTAATACAAGCCTACCTTAAGAAACAGGAAACATCTCGAATAAACAACCTAAACTTGCACCTAAAGCAATCAGAGAAAGAAGAACAAAACACCTCCAAAGTTAGCAGAAGGAAAGAAATCATAAATATCAGATCAGAAATAAATGAAAAAGAAATGAAGGAAACGATAGCAAAGATCAATAAAACTAAAAGCTGCTTCTTTGAGAAGATAAACAAAATTGATAAACCATTAGCCAGACTCATCAAGAAAAAAAGGGAGAAGACTCAAATCAATAGAATTAGAAATGAAAAAGAAGTAACACCTGACACTGCAGAAATACAAAAGATCATGAGAGATTACTACAAGCAACTCTATGCCAATAAAATGGACAACCTGGAAGAAATGGACAAATTCTTAGAAATGCACAACCTGCCAAGACAAAATCAGGAAGAAATAGAAAATATGAACAGACCAATCACAAGCACTGAAATTGAAACTGTGATTAAAAATCTTCCAACAAACAAAAGCCCAGGACCAGATGGCTTCACAGGTGAATTCTATCAACATTTAGAGAAGAGCTAACACCTATCCTTCTCAAACTCTTCCAAAATATAGCAGAGGGAGGAACACTCCCAAACTCATTCTATGTGGCCACCATCACCCTGATATCAAAACCAGACAAGGATGTCACAAAGAAAGAAAACTACAGGCCAATATCACTGATGAACATAGATGCAAAAACCCTCAACAAAATACTAGCAAACAGAATCCAAAAGCACATTAAAAGGATCATACACCATGATCAAGTGGGGTTTATTCCAGGAATGCGAGGAGTCTTCAATATATGCAAATCAATCAATATGGTGATACACCATATTAACAAATTGAAGGAGAAAAACCATATGGTCATCTCAAGAGATGCAGAGAAAGATTTCAACAAAATTCAACACCCATTTATGATAAAAACCCTCCAAAAAGTTGGCATAGAGAGAACTTTCCTCAACATAATAAAGGCCACATATGACAAACCCAAAGCCAACATCCTCCTCAATGTTGAAAAACTGAAAGCATTTCCACTAAGATCAGGAACAAGACAAGGATGTCCACTCTCACCACTCTTATTCAACATAGTTTTGCAAGTTTTAGCCACAGCAATCAGAGAAGAAAAGGAAATAAAAGGAATCCAAATCGGAAAAGAAGAAGTAAAGCTGTCACAGTTTGCAGATGACATGATACTATACATAGAGAATCCTAAAGATGCTACCAGAAAACTACTAGAGCTAATCAATGAATTTGGTAAAGTAGCAGGATACAAATTTAATGCCCAGAAGTCTCTGTCATTCCTATACACTAATGATGAAAAATCTGAAAGTGAAATTAAGGAAACCCTCCCATTTACCATTGTAACAAAAAGAATAAAATATCTAGGTATAAACCTTCCTAAGGAGACAAAAGACCTGTATGCAGAAAATTATAAGACACTGATGAAAGAAATTAAAGATGATACAAATAGATGAAGAGATATACCATGTTCTCGGATTAGAAGAACCAACATTGTGAAAATGACTCTACTACCCAAAGCAATCTACAGATTCAATGCAATCCCTATCAAAATACCAATGGCATTTTTCACAGAACTAGAACAAAAAATTTCACAATGTGTATGGAAACACAAAAGACCCCGAATAGCCAAAGCAATCTTGAGAACTAAAAACGGAGCTGGAGGAATCAGGCTCCCTGACTTCAGACTATACTACAAATCTACAGTAATCAAGGCAGTATGGTAGTGGCACAAAAACAGAAAGAGAGCTCAATGGAACAGGATAGAAAGCCCAGAGATAAACCCACGCACATATGGTCATCTTATCTTTGATAAAGGAGGCAGGAATGTACAGTGGAGAAAGGACAACCTCTTCAATAAGTGATGCTGGGAAAACTGGACAGGTAGATGTAAAAGTATGAGATTAGATCACTCCCTAACACCATACACAAAAATAAGCTCAAAATGGATTAAAGACCTAAATGTAAGGCCAGAAACTATCAAACTCTTAGAGGAAAACATAGGCAGAACATTCTACGACATAAATCACAGCAAGATCCTTTTTGACCCACCTCCTAGAGAAATGGAAATAAAAACAAAAATAAACAAATGGGACCTAATGAAACTTCAAAGCTTTTGCACAGCAAAGGAAACCATAAACAAGACCAAAAGACAATCCTCAGAATGGGAGAAAATATTTGCAAATGAAGCAACTGACAAAGGATTAATCTCCAAAATTTATAAGCAGCTCATACAGCTCAATAACAAAAAAACAAACAACCCAATCCAAAAATGGGCAGAAGACCTAAACAGACATTTCTCCAAAGAAGATATTCAGACTGCCAACAAACACATGAAAGAATGCTCAACATCATTAATCATTAGAGAAATGCAAATCAAAACTACAATGAGATATCACCTCACACCAGTCAGAATGGCCATCATCAAAAAATCTAGAAACAATAAATGCTGGAGAGGGTGTGGAGAAAAGGGAACACTCTTGCACTGCTGGTGGGAATGTGAATTGGTACAGCCACTATGGAGAACAGTATGGAGGTTCCTTAAAAAGCTACAAATAGAACTACCATATGACCCAGCAATCCCACTACTGGGCATGTACCCTGAGAAAACCATAGTTCAAAAAGAGTCATGTACCAAAATGTTCATTGCAGCTCTATTTACAATAGCCCAGAGATGGAAACAACCTAAGTGTCCATCATTGGATGAATGGATAAAGAAGATGTGGCACATATATACAATGGCCATAAAAAGAAACGAAATTGAGGTTTTATTAGTGTGGTGGATGGACCTACAGTCTGTCATACAGAGTGAAGTAAGTCAGAAAGAGAAAGACAAATACCGCATGCTAACACATATATATGGAATTTAAGAGAAAAAAAAATGTCATGAAGAACCTAGGGATAAGACAAGAATAAAGACACAGACCAACTAGAGAATGGACTTGAGGACATGAGGAGGGGGAAGTGTAAGCTGTGACAAAGTGGGAGAGTGGCATGGACATATATACACTACCAATCGTAAAATAGATAGCTAGTGGGAAGCAGCCACATAGCACAGGGAGATCAGCTCGGTGCTCTGTGACCACCTAGAGGGGTGGGAGGGAGGGAGACACAAGAGGGAAGAGATCTGGGAACATATGTATATCTATAACTGATTCACTTTGTTATAAAGCAGAAACTAACACACCATTGTAAACCAATTATACTCCAATAAAGATGTAAAAAAAAAAAAGGCAGAAGATTGGCAGGTTGGATAAAACTAGATCCATCTATGCACTCTCTACAACAGACTCACTTTAGATATGAAGACACAAAGAGACTGAAAGTAAAAGATGGAAAAAGATATTGCATACAAATATTAACTGAAAGAAAGCTGAGGGGGCTATATTACTGTCAGGCAGAATAGACTTTAAGTCAAAAAGAGACAAAGAAGGGCATTATATATTGATAAAAGATACAATCCAGCAACATACAATACTTATAAACATATGCAGCTAACAGTAGAACTTCACAAGATATAAAGGAAAACTGACAGAATTGAGGGGAAAACAGATGGTTTCTAAAATAATACTTGGAGATTTCAATACCTCACTCTCAACAATAAGTAGAACATTCATATGGAAAATTAATAAGGAGATAGAAGACTTGAACAACACTAGAATCCAGTTAGAACTAACAGACATATATAGAACACTCTTCCAACAACAGCAGAATATACATTCTTTTCAAGGGCACAGGGACCATTCTCTAGGATAGACCACCAAGTCTTAATAAATTTAAAAAATTAAAATCATTAAAAGTATCATTTCTGGGACCTCCCTGGTGGCACAGTGGATAAGAATCCACCTGCCAATGCAGGGGACACAGGTTCGAGCCCTGGTCCAGGAAGATTCCACATGCCATGGAGCAACAAAGCCCATGCGCCACAACTACTGAGCCTGAGCCCTAGAGCCTGCAAGCCACAACTACTGAGCCCATGTGCCACAACTACTGAAGCCCAAAGGCCTAGAGACTGTGCTCTGCAACAAGAGAAGCCACCACAACGAAAAGCCTGCACGCCGCAACAAAGAGTAGCCCCAGCTCGCCGCAACTAGAGAAAGCCCGCATGCAGCAACGAAGACCCAATGCAGCCAAAAATAAATAAATAAATTTTTTTAAGGAGTATCATTTTTGATCACAAGGGAATGAAACTAGAAATCAGTAACAGGAGGAAAACTGAAAAATTTCCATGTAGAAATTAAACAGCATGCTTTTAAACAAGCAATGGGTCAAGAAAGAAATCACAAGGGAAATTACAAAATACTTTGAAACAAATGAAACAAAAACACAACATAAGAAACTTACGGGATGCAGCAAAAGGAGTACAAAGAGGGAAACTTACAGCTCTAAACATCTACATTAGAAAAGAACAATCTCAAACCAATAAACCTGAGGAACCAGATAAAGAAAACTAAACCCAAAGCTAGCAGAAGGAAGGAAATAATCAAAACTAACTCAAGAAGAAAGGGAAAATATGAATAGACCTGTAACAAGTAAGAAAATTAAATCAGAAATTAAAAACCTCCTAACAAAGAAAAGCCCAGGACCAGATGGCTTCACTGGTGAATTTATCAATACTTCCTTAAGTCCTCCAAAAAATCTGAAGAGGAGGGAATACTTCCTAATTCATTCTATGAGATCAGCATACTCTGATACCAAAGTCAGACAAAGACACTATGAGAAAACTACAGGCCAACATCCCTTATAAGTATAAATATAAAAATTCTCAACAAAATACTAGCAAAACAAGTCCAACAGCATATAAAAGGGATCACATATCACAACCAAGGGGGATTCATCCTCAGGATGCAAGGGTAGTTCAACAAATGCAAATCAATGCAATATACCACACTAATAGAATGATGGGAAAAAACACATCATCTCAATTGATGCAGAAAAAACATTTGACAAAATCCAATACCCTTTCTTAAAACATTAAATAATGTTAAATAATTTTTTAAAACATTAAATAATACCCTTTCTTAAAACATTAAATAATGATAAAAACATTAAATAAATAGGAATCGAAGGGAACTTACTCCATATGATAAATGTCATATATGGAAAACCCACAGCTAAACTAATACTCAATAGTTAAAGATTGATAAGGATGTACACTTCTGCCACTTCTATTCAACAAAGTACTAGAGAAATTCTAGCCAGAGAAATTAGAGGGAAAAGGAAGGAAGGAAGGGAGGGAGGGAGGAAGGGATGGAGGGAGGGAGGGAGGAAGGAAGGAAAATAGGTCAAGTGAGCAACCAAATTGGAAAAGAATAAAGTTATCTCTGCCGATGACATGCATGATCTTCGATGTAAAAAATCCTAAAGAACTCACACACACACAAAAATCCTGTTAGAGCTAATAAATTTAGCAAAGTTGCAGGATATAAAACCAACACAAATATCAGTTGTATTGGGCTTCCCTGGTAGCGCAGTGGTTGAGAGTCCACCTGCCAATGCAGGGGACACAGGTTTGTGCCTCGGTCCGGGAAGATCCCACATGTCGCAGAGCGGCTAGGCCCATGAGCCATGGCCGCTGAGCCTGCGCGTCCGGAGCCTGTGCTCCGCAACGGGAGAGGCCACAACAGTGAGAGGCCCGCGTACCGCAAAAAAAAAAAAATAATCAGTTGTATTTCTATACAATAGCAATGAACAATTTGAAAAGAATATTAAGAAAACAATTCCATTTAAAATAGTAAGGAAGGGCTTCCCTGGTGGCGCAGTGGTTGAGAGATCGCCTGCCAATGCAGGGGACACGGGTTCGTGGCCCGGTCCAGGAAGATCCCACATGCCGCGGATCGGCTAGGCCTGTGAGCCATGGCTGCTGAGCCTGCGCATCCGGAGCCTGTGCCCCGCAACGGGAGAGGCCACAACAGTGAGAGGCCCGCATACCGCAAAAAAAAAAAAAGTAGCAAGGAAAAAAAATACTTAATAAACAATGTAACAAAGGAGATGAAAGACTTGTACATACAAAAAAACTACAAAATGTTGCCAAACAAAATTAAACACAACCTAAACAAACTGGAAAACATCTTTTGTTCATGGACTGGAAGACAATATCGTTAAGATAACAATGCTACCCAAAACAATATAAAGATTTGATGCAACCCCTATCAAAACCTCAATGCTTTTTTTGTTCTTATTCCAGAAATAGAAAAACTCATCCTAAAATTCGTATGGAATTTCAAGGGACCATGAATAATGAAAACAATTCTGAAAAAGAACAAAACTGGAAGACTAACATTTCCAAATTTCAAAAATGACCGCAAAGCCACAGTAATCAAAACAATGTGGTACCAGGATATGGACAGACATACAGACCAATGAAATAGAATAGAGAACTCAGAAATAAACCTTATTTGGTCAACTGACTTTTAACAAAGGTACCAAAACCACTCAATAGGGAAAGGACAGTCTTTTGTGCTGGGAAAACTGAATATCCCCATGCAGAAGAATGAAGTTGAACCTTTACCCTATACCATACATAAAAATTAACTAAAAATGGATCAACAAATTAAGAGCTAAAACTATAAAACTCTTATAGAAAACAGGGTAAAATAAAAAATCTTCATGATGTTGGATTTGGCAATTGTTTCTTAAGTATGACACCAAAAGCACAAATAACGAAAGAAAAAAAACAAATAAATTGTATTTTATCAAATTTTAAAACTTTTGTATATCAAAGGACTCTATCAAGAGAGTAAAAAGACAATCCACAGAATGGAAGAAAATATTTTAAAGTTATACATATGGTAAGCATCTAATATCCAGAACATACAAAGAACTCACAACTCAAAAACAAAGAGACAAACAAGCCAATTTAAATACTGGCAAAGGACTCAAAGGACTTTAATAGAACTTTCTCCAAAGAAAATATACGAATGGCCAAAAAGCACATGAAAAGAAGTCCAACATCAATAATCATTAGGGAAATGCAAATCAAAACCATAATGAATACCACTTCACACCCATTAAGATGGCTATTATCAAAGCCTAGAAAATAACAAATGTTGACAAGAATGTGGAGAAACTGAAACACTCCTGCATTGCTGGTGGGAATATAAAATAATTCAACCCCTGTGGAAAACAGTTTCGTAGTTCCTCAAAATGTTAAACCTAGAATTACCGTATGACCAAGCAATTCCACTCCTTGGTATATACTGAAAAGAGCTTAAAATGGACTCAAACAGATACTTGAACACTAATGTTCATTATAGCATTATTTACGATAGCCAAAAGGCAGCAATTACCCAAATGTCCAACAACAGATGAATGAATAAACAAAATGTGGTGTATCCATACAATGGAATATTACTCAGCCATGAAAAGGAATGAAGTTCTCATGCATGCTACAGCATGGAGGAACCATTAAAACATTATAGTAAGTAAAATAGGCCAGATACAAAAGAACAAATACTGCATGATTCTACTTATATGAAGTATTTATAATAGGCAAATCCACAGAAATGGAAAGTAGAAGAGGTTACCAGGGGCTGGGGGAAGAGAGAATGGGGAGTTGGTATTAATGGGTATAGAATTTCTGTTTGGGATGATGAAAAAGTTCAGAAAATAGTGGTGATGCTTACACAGCATTGTGAATGTACTTAATGCCACTTAAATGAACATTTAAAATGGTTAAAATGTTAAATTTTACGTTATGTAAAATTTACCACAATTATAAAAATGAGTGAGAGAGAAAACAGGTGCCCTTCTGCACTATTAAGTGCCTAAAACAGCATTTGGCTGGTAATAAGTTGTCAAGAACATGTACTGAATGAACCTATCATGTCTACTAACACTTAATTCCTCATTATTCACCATCTTAAATTATTCTGAGGGTTTTAGCTAAGAAATAATGGATTAGAAAAGAATAGAGTTAAACCAAAATCAGGAGCAGAACAAAAATATCAGAAAGAGGGTGGTGAAAGGCATGAAATTAGCCTAATACAGAGGGCAAGACCAAAGTAAAAGCAAAAATAAAGGCCAAGATCTGACAGGAAAATGTGCCATCACTTGAATTTCTTTTCTTTTCTTTTTTTTTTTGGCTGCACTGCATGGCTTGCAAGATCTTAGTTCCCTGACCAGGGATCGATTCTGCGCCCTTGGCAGTGAAAGTGGAGTCCTAACTATTGGACTGTCAGGGAATTCCCCATCACTTGAATTTTATCGGTCTTTTTCTCCTACTAGTTCCCAGTCCCAGTGAAGTTTCTCTAATTTGTTTCCAACTAAGCACATCCAATATAAAGCCCCCATACAGTCATCACTAACATCAATGAGAGTTTGTTTCATGGGAAGAGGTGGAAAAGATAAGACTTTTTACCATCTCATAAGCAAATGTTTCTTGTCTGCAGACCCGGTCTATCGTTATGGTTTCTTCCCGGTGTTCCAGAAGTCTCTTTCTAACCCTGTTACAAGAAAAATCAAACTTCAACATTCTTTACTGGGGCTTCAAAAATATCTTTAATATTTAGCTTTTTATTCTGAACTAATTTTAGACTTAAAGAAAGGCTGAAAAAATAGTACAAAGAATTCCCTTATATCTCTTACCTGGCTTTCCCTGTTAACATTTTACATGTTCATAGAATAATTATCAAGACCAGGAAATTAACATTAATACAGTATTATTAACTAAAGAACTTTTTTGAATTTCACAAATTTTTAACTTTAGTGCCTTTTTTGTCCCAGGATCCTATTCAGACACCACATTGCATTTCTTATTTCTCCTTTCCCCTCCAGTCTTCTACAGTTCCTCAGTCTCTGCCTTTCATGACCTTGACACTTTCAAAGAGCCCTAATCAGTGTTTTTATAGAAAGTCCTTCAATTTGGGTTTAATTGCTGTTGCCTCATAATTGGAGTAAGCTTATAAACTTTTGACAAGAATACCTCAAGAATGATGTTTTCCTTCTCACTGTATCATCCTGACGTTCATAATGTTAATATTAGTATGTCTTATTCCTGTAGATATTTACCTTGGTTAAGCTCCTGTCTGCCAGGTTCCTACACTAGAAAGATATTTTCTTTTCCTTTGTCCCTGATAAGTGTTTGCGGGGAGCTACTTTGAGACTATGCAAATCTTGTTTCTCCTCAAACTTTCATCCAGGAATTTTAGCACTCACCAATAGATTTTGTCTACAACACTTATTACTGTGGTTTATACCTAACAGTGATTCTCTATTTTCCTCCTTTAACATTTATTGATTGGTATTATGAGGAAGACCTGCCTCTTTCTTCCTATTTATTTATTTATTTGGTTATTTATATTTTTAGTATGAACTCATAAATATTTACTTTATTCTACAGGTTAAAATCTAATACTACTGTTATTCTGTTGCTCAAATTATTCTAGTTTTGGCCACTAGGAGCTCCTTCAATTTGGCTCTGTTCTTTCAACAAGCCATCTTTTTTTTTTTTTCTTGTTAAGTATTTCCTTGCTTTCTGGCACCACAGAAGATGCTCAAGGCTCACCCTGTATTTTCGTGTCTCAGCCCTGGAATCAACCACTTCTAGGAGCCCTAGTTCCTTCACTGGAGAGAGGTTTAGACACCTGTACCTGAGCATGAGGTGTTCTCATTGTTACTGCAGTCACTGCTTCCAGGACTCTCAGCAGACAGAGGTACGAAACATACATATATATACTAAACCACACATGTACAAATATCTGTGTTTCTGTATTTTTCTGTTTATATATTTTTTAACTTCAATAATGTAGTTTATTTAACCCAATACTCTGTTATATATTTTTAAAGCCATTGAGTTTATACTAATACTTCTAATCCCAAACTAAAATCAGGATTCATTTTAGCCTTCAGCCTTTCCTTGTTTATAACTTTTCTCCACAAGAAACCCAGCTCCCTTTATCTATATTCACTTACACATTCAGTTCTTTAAAAAACATGGTTTCAGAATTGCTAACCTACACCCCTGTGAAAAACACTAAAAATTAATAGTTCTTTTTGTCTTCAGCCTTACAACACTGAATCCAAGTACACTTTTATACAGAATCAGATTAGATCTTTCTTACTAATTCTCTTCAGTGTTGTGATGCTATTCATTTGTAACACAATTAGACTCATTTGTTAGTTTCACATTCTATTTTGGGTCTTCCCCTACATCTTGGCTGGTTTTAATTGTCTGATTACTTTTGGGTTGTGTAAAAGATATGGGAAACACTACTATGATTCTAAGAGTTATAAAAGGTATACATATTCAGAAAAGTATCATTCCCTCTTGGTCCCAACCACTAACCTGTACCTATTTCCTCCTTTCTTTCCACCCCTGTCCTACCCACCCACCGCAGGCCACCAATCTCTACGGTTCTGGTTTACCCTCTCCATTTCTTTTGTTCAAATACACAGATACCTATGTATTTTCTTATATTCCTTTTTGTGTCAGTCTGAGTTCAATTAGGAGAAAAAAACTAAACAGTAATTTGAACAAAGTTTAATCTAAAGAATTATTAACTTTTAACAGAGGACTGGAGTAATGAGAGACTGGCAAGTAAGAAGTAGAGAACGCTAGAGAACAAAGGAATAGCATACAAGGAACCCTACTCCTTGCGCTAAGAAAGAATACCCAAGGAAGGCTCCCTTTTCTTCCCCCAGGACTGAGAGCCAGACCTTATTGGAGAGGGAATGGCTGTGACTCGCTGAATGGCAGAGAAGTTGCTAGGGTGCATCAGTGGAACCTGCTGGAAATCTGCCCTCAAGGGTGACAGGAAAAGCTTTTCCAGGGAGGTTTCAAGGGGAGTGGAGCAGCAGGGAAAGCTCTGTGCTACTGACTGCCGGGTACTGCGGGAGCTGGATGCTGGGGAAGCTGTGTGTGCTGCAGGACCCTGCTGAGCCAGCACATGGCCCCAAGAAGCAGAACTCCTTCCTCATGCAAAGTCTCTCCTGTGCCCTTTACTGACAAAGCTTAATACTGTGCCAGTTGGGAAAGGAAAAATATTTAAAGAGCTGAGACTCATTTTTACAGAGCAGGCAAAAAGGGTACACTTTTAGATGAGAGCCAATAAACTGATACCCAATGAAACTTCGTTTTTACAAGAAGGGTAACGTATGCTTCTGGGCTTTGCTTTTGTCATGTAACAGTATTTCCTAGAAATCTATTGGTTCATCCTTCCTTATCCTTTAGCACAGCTACACAATACTGCACTGTGTGGATGTCCTATAATTTCTTCAACACTCTCCTATGTATGTATATTTAGGATATTCCAAATATTTGCTATTACAAACAATGCTGCAACGAATAACCTTATGCATAATAAATTTTCATATTGTTGGAGGTATATCTTCAGTAGAGATTGCTAGAAGTGGGACTGCTAAGTGCCTATGTAATTTTGTGTTGGGCATTACCAAATCTCCCTAGAGGAGGGCTGCTATCAATTTACGTTTCCATCAGGAATGTCTGAAAATGCCTGCTTCCCTCAGCCTCATCAAAAGAATGTATATTTTAAAATTTGTGCCAGTCTGATAGGAGAAAAAAGGTATCTGGCACTTTAACTTGCATTTCTCTAATAATGAATCTGCATGAACATTTCTTCATGTTTGTGAGTTATTTTTATATCTTTTTTGTGTGTGAGTTATTGGTTCATATCTTTTCCCCATTTTCCCTTTGGGTTTTTGGTCTTTGTCCCTCAATTTTTAAGGTATTATATATTTGGGTTACCGGCTCTTTGTGTATATGTTATATTTTCTCCAAGTCTGGCAGCTGTCTTTTGACTTTGTTTATGGTGTTTTTTGTCATGCAAATTTTAAATTTTTATATGTAGTCCATTTTATCAATCTTTTCCTTTTATTACCTCTGGATTTAAAACATAGTTAGAAAGCCTTTCACTACACCAAGGTAGGCATGTTTCATTTTCTACATTTTGATCCCACTCCCTCTGGAGTTTATTCTTGTGTATAGCGTCATACTAAATTTCCATATGCATTTGAATCTAACTGGACTTTCTCTTCTATTCCACTGGTCTATCTGTCTATTCATGAGCTAGTACCCACTGTTTTAATTATAAAGGCTTTGTAGTATATTTTAATATATGGTAAAATTACCAGGCACTCACAATTTTCTCCTCCTCACCCAGTTTTTTCCTAGTTACTCTTGAATATATTCCATATGAACTTTATTATCAACTGTCTAACTCCATAAAATAACCATTTAGCATTTTTATTGGGATTGCACTTAATCTGTAAATTAACTTAGAAAGAACTAACAACATTATAATGCTTAGTATTCCTATTCAAGAACAGAGGATATCTTTCAATGTTTTCAAGATTTTTTCTGAGTCTTTCAGGAGGGTTTAAAATTTTCCCTTACCTCAGTTTTACACATTTCTTGTTAAATTTATTCTTAAGTATTTAACCTTTTTGACTATTGTAAATGGGATTTTCCTCCATTATGTCCTCTAATTGTTTACTGTTTGTATCTACGAAGGCCATTTTTTTTATTTATCAATTTTGTATCCTGCTCTTACACTAAACTCTTTTCTGGTTTTTGTCTGTTTTAGCATTGATTTCTTTTCCAGGTAATACCATTAAATCATTCACAAATAGAGCTAGTTTTTCTTCTTTATCTACCCTTATGCTTCTAATTGATTCCTCTTGTCAAACTGCATGGCTAATCCTGTAATACAATGCTGCAAAGCAGTGAGATACTAGGCATGCTTGCTTATTCCAGATCTTAGCAGAAATACATGTACTGCTTCCCTATTAAATAAGATACTAGCTTTACAACTAAGGTATATATATTTTACCATGTTGTAACAGTAGCCCTGTTAGAACAGTTCCATGTTAGAATGGCCTGATTTTTGTTTTTGTTAGTAAATTCTAGTTTTATTATGTTGTGATCAGAGAGTGCTGTTTGTTTTATTTCTACTCAATGGATGTTATGTTTCCTCTGTGACCTAATATATAACCAACTTTTGTGAATGTGCCACACAGTCTCTAACACAGGGTTATAAATTTTATGTATATATATGTATCTCCATAAGACATATCCTACTGATTATGTTGTTTAGAGCTCTTACCTCCTCACTTTTTTAGCCAGTTGATCTGTCTTGTGCTGAGATTGGTATATTAAAGTGCCCTATTGTTAGTGTGTTTCTAGCTATGCTTCCTTGTATCCCCTATAGTTTTGTTTTATAAAGTTGGCTGCTATATTCTTTGGGGTATATATAAGTATTCTATCTTAACTGTGGTTTGTGGCCTTTAGCACTAAAATGTGTCCTTTGTCATATTTAATGTTTGGGGACTTGAATTTTATTAGTCTGTTATCAGGACCATTACATCTGCTCAATTTTTCTTTCCATTTATCTGGTATACTTTTGTCCCACCATTTATTTTTAACCTCTCTGAATTACTTTATTTTAGATGTGTCTGTTGTCTCTGCAAGGTTTTTGTTTTGTGAGCCTAATCTAAACCCTTTTATGAGACTGTAGAAAAACTGATGCCTTTGGCCTCAATTCTATTACATTTTCTAATTGTATGTATTTTGTTATATTAGCTGTTTTTTTCATTATGAGACATGTCTTTCTGCTTGTCTATTTTTTTAGAAATTGCAGAGGGAGGTTTGGTATCTGCATTTTTGTTCCAGTGGTTACCTTTGCATTTATATATTTTTTAATGCCCCTTGTTACCCGTTTTCTCTCTGAAATATAATTGTTTTACTAGGATACATCTCAGAGTTGATAATTCTGAGTTAATTTTCCCAGGTAACCAGTGAGCCCTTTTAATTTGTTCAAGTTTTCTTCCCCATTCTGGAAATTTTTCTTAGATTATATTCTTAAATATTCTATCTACAAGCTATTGTACTAAAAACAATGTTGCTTAACCTTTGGAGAAAAGAAGTGCTAGAAATGTATTTTATGCCACAATAAAGGGGTCATGTACTTAGGTTTTGTTTTTACTTTACGTTTTTAAGTTATTGGTAGGGAAAAGAAAGGAAGGTTTAGTGAAAGAGAAAGCAGAGAGATACAGATTTTTGGCTTTTGGCACAAGCCTAATTCATTTGTGGTACTGTTAAGATTAAGATTAGTCTTATTTTAAATATAATAGTTTTAAAGTACATCAAAATAATCCCAGCTAAGGAATGCTGCACTAACTCCTTTTACATTAGATTATACATATAATTCTACTCACATTTCCTATGGAAGGGACTAGAAGACAACCAAGGAGATCCAGTTGATCTAGTAACAGAAAATAGCCAGGGGAAGCACTGTGTAAAGCAGTCTGAAAATTACTATTTCACAAAGCTCAATAACATCATTATAAGCCAATTAGCATGTAATTAACTATAGAAAAAAAAAAGTCTGCTTTATAAATATCAACTTTCTTCTTTTAGTCAATCTCTAAAAAATCGCTTCCTTAGGTTTATGCAAGTTTCATTTATTCCACTCATTCTACAAGTATCTACTGACTCCCTATTATTATATGCCAAAATTCTAGGAATGAGGGACATGGCAGTGGGTGTGACAGACACAGCTTATGGAACTTTTAAGTCTAGCTAGAAAACAGAAAATTAAATAAGTACAGTATAAGTGTGAAGAGTATTTCAATTAGAGAAGTATCGCCAGCTACACGAGCATAAAAGGGGAGCTAGATGGAGTCCTTAGTCCTTCAGCTAAAACTTGAAAGATGAGTAGAAGTCAGCCAGACCGGGGGATAAGGAAGTGTGAGTGTTCTAGGCAAAGGCCTAGGATGAGAGAGCACATTCTAGGAACTGAAAAACAGTGTAACATGGCTGGAGCACTGCAGCGATGTAGGGCCGAAAAGACCATCAAGATCCATTCTATAAGAGAACCTTGTGATCCATTTAAGAACTCAGGACTATGCCTAAGAACGATTGAAAGATTTTATGTAAGAGAGTGAGACAATCAGATGTGCATTTTAGAAAAAAATCCAAATAATCAATCAACAATAGTTAAAGGGTACCAAATGGAGTAAAGCAGTCCGACAGGCTTAAGCGCAATTCACAGATGAAGGAGCTTGGACTCTCAATGAACCTTCAAGGACTTTAGAAGTGTTAGAAGAATTCTAGACATTACAAGTGTGTCTATTTCCAAAGGGAGATAGATGGGTTGTAGAGATGTGGAAATGAATGTTAGGGACTCAAAGACTGGTTAGGTTAGGGTTCAGTTGGGAGAGGGGCCATGTGCATCCTGAGGCACTGAAAGAGAAAATGGTTGAAAACAAGTCAAGAAAGGCAGATTTGGGCTATGTGGAAGGTTTCAAACGTCTAAGTAAAAAAATCTGAAATTTGCCCATAGAGGAGAGGTTGAGCCATTGACGATTTCTCAGCAAATGAGCATGCTTAGGCGATAGCAGGATGGATAAGTCAGGAGAAAACACAGGACCTAGGAAAGACAGGAACCTTTTATAGTGCTCCAAGTGTTGCTAATGTAAGTGTTAGCAACAGGGATAAGAGAAACAGATTCGGCAATTACAAAAAGAAGCCAACAACAAGGTAGGGTCGAAACACCTGCAGGATAAAGTATGACAACATAGCTGAGATGGTGCAAAGTAAACGGGCTACAAACTGGAAATTACAAATTTCACTATTACATGCAGTTTCTCTATAATAGTATTACCATAGAGCGGCCTTTCTCAAAATGTAGTTGGCAGACCGGAATTGATCTATGAGCTATTTGTTATCCAATCACTACAGACAATGAGAGTAAGCATTTAGAAATGTTCACACCTATATGACGGTAATATTACTGTTGAATTTAATGATAAAAAACTTGGAGTTTTATTATGTTTGCCTTTTAATTTCATTTTTCTAGTAATTCATTTTTATCCTATTTTACAGAAGTATGGATCTGACAGAAAATTTTCAAAAACGAGTCCTTTACCACACTATCGAGAGTTTTTAGCTTGCCACCCCAAAATCCAAGCAGATTAACTGTACCTTTGTAAACACTTAAAAATAAACACAAATTTGAATATGGACTGGATATTAGAGATAATGCTGTTACTGTTAATTTTCTTAGGTATAATAATACCACTCTGATTAAGTAATAGGATCATACTTTTAGAAGCTATACGCTGATGTACTTAGCGGTAAATTATCATGATGTCTGCAACTTACTGAACAGTTCAGCCATAGAAAAAGACACACACGAGGTATCTCAAACACATACAGCTAAAGCCAATACAGCCACATGTCAACAATGGTTGAATTTAGGAGGTGGGATAACAATACCATACTCTCAACTTTCGAATAATGTAATGTTGAAAAAAATATTTAAATAAGTAACAAAAGCAAAGTCCTCCATACCCCAAAGTCACTAGGTCAGTATTTTCTGGGATGACTTCTGGATCCTCCCCTTCCTCAAGGCACTTCAGTTTATCAAGACTAAAACAAAAACAAACAAAGTAATCACCACATCCTGTCCTTAGCAAGCAGGAGTTGTGTCCTAAATACATCACTGAATAATTAAGCAATCAGATAACCAGAATTAAAGGCGAATTCTGTGCCAATATTCTATAAAGAAAGGGATATATGCCTGGTTGAAGGTGGCCAATACTGTTAAATGGAGAAATAGATTGTTATTTTAATATTTTCATTTAAAATAAATCACTTTGAGGAATATCTCAATAACAGTATACCCAGGAGGTCCCCAAAAGAGACCAGAGATAATCAAGGTTTTGACACTGCTGTGGTTAAATATCCTTCCAGCCTCATCATAAACTAAGGTTCCTCCGTCGTCAAAGTGTCTTGTCAAAGACATACACGTCGCTGTTACTCTGATTGCCCTCCTACATTAATAAGCACTTTAAAAACTAGTGAATAGAAAAATTAATCTTTCATGCGGCTCTCTCGTCCCTTCAATCCCACTAGCAGAAATTGTGCATTCCCATCACGGGACTTCTCCCGTTGTTCCGGGAAAGCTTTGATAGGGCGGCCCTTCTACCCCGGGGAGTAAACCACAGGCCCGCCCCCATGATGAGGCCCAGGGGCGCGCAGGAGCAAGGCTGCACCCGCGTTGACTCCAAGCCGCAAGAGCCCCTCGGCCCCGCACTCACCCGCACACCGCCCTCAGCTCGGCTGCCGCTTCCAGGCTGCAGCCCAGATCCCGGGCCACGGCCTCATCCTCCCGGCCGGAGTCTGCAACCCCTCGGCCCCCGGGCAGCGCCGGTGCCGGCGGCTCCTTCAGCGACAAGTCCCCTTCCCCGCGCAGCCGGCCAAGCCACAACTCCCCGAAAGCGGCCACATGGAAAACGCGCGTATTCGACTCAGGAAGCTCGTACTCTGGGAAGTTGCAGCCGCCACTGCTGGGAACCGGGTTCTGCCTGCCGCCCTCCCCGCCGCCACACGTTGAGCCGCCCCTGCTGCCTTCAGCCATGTTCGCCCCTCTCCCTTCCCGGCGAAAAGCGGCTGATCAAGGCCTCGCGGGGCTTGCTGGGACTTGTAGTTGCGCGGAGCCCGGGCCGGCGAGCAACTGAGCTGCACTGGCACAGCTTTAGACACTACGTTTCCCGTCAGGCCGCGAGTTGGGCCCGCCCCCGGGCGTGGCACCCCGAGCCTCCGCGTGCAGGGCTTGAACTCATTGTTCTCTAGTCTCGGCTCACAGGGGAGTGGCTGCGGCTTTCTTTTCACCGCAGCTTGTCTGGGGTAGTTCTCAGCCCGCTCGGTTACGCAGCATCGCTCTATGCGGGATAGGGTGGTTTTGGCACGCCCCTTGGTCCCCCTCGTTGTTTTCCTCTCGGCCCTGAGGTGCGGAACTTCTCCTTGACTCCAGGGTTCGAGAGCTGCGCTGCTGCCTCACTGACCCAAAGCCTGAGAGACTTGAGGGTCGAAGGCTGAGACCCGGGGCATGACTGGCCCTCCAGGTCCGGTTCGTTTAGAACCTCCTCAACGGCCCCATGTATATACGTGTATATATATACACGTATATACACGCGCAGAATAATGTTTATTGAGCGCCTACTGTGTATCAGACGCTGTACAGTATTATCCCTAACGTATATTTTTAAAAATCACAACAGCTTTTCCAGGCAGGTATTATCATCCCACTTTTGCTGTTGAGGAAGGAGTTAACTGCTAGGAAATAGAAGCAAGGTCGGAACTCTGGGAATTTATCTGTAAACTAAGAAACTCTCCCTCCAATCTGAGGACCTGAGGATGTGCCCTTAGACATAGCTTGTGTCAGACTGTGGAAGGGTTCGAAGGAAAAAAGCCAAGAGTTTAAATAAGCAAAGGCAGAAAACAGAGAAGTCACGGTGACTTGGAATAGTGGGGCTGAGGCCATCTTCTCCCCTAGACTTGCCATTATGTAAGCCAGTAATTTCTTTTATCTTTAGATAGTTTGAGTTGAATTCTCACAACCTGAAGACAATTAGTCTTCACAGTGCCTGTAAACCTTGCTCTAAAGCCCTTAACAGGGGAGCTCTCACTCCAGAGAATGAAGTCACGTTTCAGATGTAAGAACTCTAACATGTATCTGGAGATTGAGTAACATTGTCTTCAGGAGTGGAGACCACAATGGTTCCTGAGAAGCAGTGGGAAGGGGCAGGACCAGAAAGAACACAGCAAGGGAAGGTGGTTCACTATGAGGTGTGGCATTTCAGAACAGCATCTTTAGATGTGTGGATCGCAGGGATCAGGGGGGAAAGAAGGGTTAGTGGTCAGCACCAGCGGAACTCCTTTGAGTCTTAGCGTCAGCGGCCACTCTTTGGAATAAGTCTAAAGAGGTCCAGAATAACCACTGCAGCATAAAAATTATTTTGAGCTGAAGGCATTTGAGAATTGGCTTTTTTTCCTGAACTCCATTATCTTCCTAAATGTGGAGCCTCCCCAAAGAACTCAATTGTCATAAATCCCCTCCCCCAACTAGAGAAGATTGACTAGAAGTGGGCATCACACTTACACATCGTCACAAAGCTGTATCTCCCATCTGTTCTCCTAAAGACCTATTTATCTTTCCTGAAAGTCATTTGTTTTCCAATAAGTGCCCTTTCTCCTCCTCCCCTATTAAGAAGTCATTTGTTTTCCTGTAAGTGCTGCGCTCCCCTTCCCCTTATCTCATTAAGATAGTACATAAGCCCAAATTCTAACCGCCTCCTTGAGTCAACTTTTTCTGTGAACTCCCATTAATCTGTCTTTTGTCAGTTTAATTCACAGTTCCCAAATGACAATATAAGAGTGTAGAGGAAGTTTCTCCTCTTCAGCCATGGCAAAGGAAGCTTCTGGCCCTGTTGCAAGTTTGGCAGAAAATGGGAGCATTTTTAGACCTGGAACTAGGACCAGACAACAACAGAGAAGAGATAGAAAGATTCTAAGATCCCAGGATAGATATAGTCCTTGTAATTCTGGGTGAGTTTTGTATGATTCCTGAGGGAGGAAAAAAAACAAAAACAAAGGTTTCCCAATTGTGGATGTTGGAACCAACCACTGGGTTGAGGTCGTGGCATTAATTTAGAGACAGGATTCTGAGTAGTTGCACAAACCAAGCTTATGACTCTTGATTGGAGACTAGGAATAGGGAGACATGAGCTCTCAAAGTTTGCCTCTGAGCATTAGTTTCCTCACTTGACACGCTTACATGAGCTCATCAGGTGATGAAAACTGGCTTGCTGGGGGGAGCCGTGGCAAACTGGGGAGTACCAGCCTCTGTCTACAAAGCTACCATGGCTGCCATGTAGGAATGCAGGATTTCTCCACCAGAGCTTCCAACATTTCTAAAGAAGTCAGATATTTAACTTTTTAACAACAACAACAACAAAAGTGAAATCTCCTGATCTTCAAATGTGGGCAATTAATTTTGTTAAATTACTTAAACAAGGAGGCCATTAGATTGAGGTGGCTCTAATTCAATGGCAACCTGCCTCAGAAAACCAAAGTCTAAGTCTGTAAATGCCTCAAGGTTACAAAATCAAAATGCTAAGGACAACCAATCGCAAACAGCCAACTAGACTTCAAGCTATAACCATTCAATAATTGCTTTGCTTCTGCCTTTTCTCTATAAGATTCTCTCCCCAGGCTCCAGTCAGTGGAGTTCTCCTAACCACTTTCTGTTTGGTGCTGCCCTATTTGAATTGATTTTTGCTCAAAGAGAGTCAAAAATTTTAACATGCCTCAGTTTATCCTTTAACAGTTCATATAACATTTAAAAACAGTATTCAAACCAAACACAATACACATAGGCATCTGGCCAGTGGCCTACCTGTTTGTGATCTCTGATCTACTGTATCTCTAAAATTCACCCAGCTCCCAATTTATGTAATTCCAAAAGTGAACTTCTTTCGTCTTGGTTTCCAAAGTAATTCTACCACTGCCCCAAGGCCTCCTTTCTCAGAATTAGACTACAGGTAACTGGGAGTCTCACTTGGGGTTGAAACCATATGTTTCCCACATTTCAATAGTAACTGTCCAAGTTGTATTTCCATCTAGTTCTCTCTGATGTCTAAATCTTTCCTACAGCAAAGTCATTTATTTTATTCTTCTCCTCTGGCTTTGGCTTTTTTCCCTCTGAGTGGACAATTGGTCTGGATTTTTTAAAATAATTTTTGAATAAGCACATAATTTAAAAGGTAGAAATATCAACTGTATTATTATTGACTATATTCCAATATAGTCAATAACAATGTAATATCTTTGTATGGTGAGAGATGGTAACTACACTTATGGTGATCATTGTGTAATGTATAGAAATATCATATCGCTATGTTGTGCACCAGGAACTAACATAGTGTTGTAGGTCAATGATACTTCAAAAAACAAACTCGTAGAAAAAGAGATCAGACTGTGGTTACCAGGGGCAAGGGGTGGAGAGAGCGAGACTGGATGAAAGTGGTCAAAAAGTAGAAACTTACAGTTATAAGATAAATGAGTACAAGGGATGTAATGTACAACATGATTAACATAATTATTGCTGCTATATATTATATATGAAAGTTAAGAGAGTGTATCCTAAGAGTTCTCATCACAAGGAAGAAAATAGTTTTTTTCTTTTCCTTTTACTTTGTATCTATATAAGATGATGCATATTCCCTAAACTTATTGTGATAATCGCTTCATTGATGTATGTAATCATTATGCTGTACACCTTAAACTTATACAGTGCTGTATGTCAATTATATCTCAATAAAAGTGGAAGAACAAAAAGATACAAACATCATGCAGTGAAAGTCTCCCTTTCTATCTTTCCCCCAGTCATGTACAGCCCCTTCCTAGATTTCTGGAGGCAACCATAACCTCCAGTTAGCAATTTCTTGTGTATCTTTCCAGAGAAATCATGTATTTTATATAAATATATATGTATGTATGTATACATATTGCACACACACATATGTATGCATGTACACACATATTTTGCATACAATACATGCTGTTCTCTATTCTATACCTCATGTTTTTCATGTGAGGTTATATCTTAAGACATCCTTTTATATAAATATAAAGAGCATCCTATTTCTTCCACTGTATCTGTCAAATTTCTTTAACTAGTTCTCCCTTGAAGTACATTTAGGCTGTTTGTAGTCTTCTGCTTGTACAATTAATGCAGCAATGAAAAATCTTACAGGCAGTCATTTTGCTGATTACTATCTGTCCTCAGGCCCCAATTAAAAACTCTATTTAAAAATTATTCTTTTGCACTCTCTTGGATTACTCACCCTGGGGGAAGCTGGCTGCATGTCATGAGGACACTCAGATGTCACTATGGAGAGGCTGATATAATGAGGAACTGAGAAGAGGCCTCTTACCGTTGATCAGCACTAACCTGTCAGGTAGTTGAGAGAACCACCTTGGAAGCAGACCCTCCAGCCCAGTCAAGCCTAAGAGAATTGCATTCCTGCCAACACTAACTCATCTGTTCCCAGATTCCTAACCCACAGAAATTGTGTGAGATAAATATTTAAGCTGCCACATTTTGGGGTAACCTGTTACACAGCAATAGATAACTAATGGAGTGAGGTGAATACAGCCATGTATTAAGAGGTTAAATCGGGGCTTCCCTGGTGGCGCAGTGGTTGAGAGTCCGCCTGCCGATGCAGGGGACATGGGATCGTGACCCGGTCCGGGAAGATCCCACATGCCGCGGAGCGGCTGGGCCCGTGAGCCATGGCCGCTGAGCCTGCGCGTCCGGGAGGCCCACGAACCGCAAAAAAAAAAAAAAAAAAAAAAGAGGCTAAATCTATACAAGGGACCTTGCCAGAGAGGCAAGAAGTAGGGAAATAATTAAGGAAACATTTGCAATAATCCAGTTAAGAGGCAATGGAGGGTCTATGAAAAGAGACAAGGATGGGCTCATCCAGCCCTGGAGAAACAACCTGAGTTTGTACATTAATGATGATATCCTATAATAGCAATTTTAGTACATTAATGATGTTATCGACAACAGCAATTTTAGTCATCTGACTCTGGTTGATTAGAGTTCAGTTGGCACAGAATTGAGGTCAGAGGGGACAAGAAAGGGAATAAAGTTTTGGATAGAGAGATTAATCACAAACTCAGTAAGGGAACTTGGTTTTAGGGGGACTTGGTTTCGATAATAAAAATGCATGAAGATTCATCTACTTGAACAGCAATATTTCTAAAAATGACTGATTCTGAGAGTATTAAATGCTATTGCACCCACTGAAATCACCTTTCAACTGTGACCTTGGTCAGGCTCCTCGTATTGAATGGTGACTTCCTTCTCCTAGTCATCTTCTTTTGACTCTCTGTTGATCCTATCTTGTTGAATAGCATTTCCAATTGTGGGACACCATTTGGGGAACATTCTTGCCTTGAGGTGCTGACATCTTGTTTGGGAAAAATCTGGATAATCAAGATTATGTCCTGTTTTGTCTGTTCTTTCCTTTGCTTTTACCGCTGTGAAATACACACACACAGACACATACACATATAAAGGATTCTTTCGGTTAAGCGTTGTTTGTGTTTCAAAGCACTGATGAGTTTTATCTAAAAATAGAAATGATGCCTCTAAATTTACAAATACTCTTTTGCAATCCAACCGTCATCTTGACTAAGCATAAATCTCTACTGATCAATTACCAGAGCTACACTGCTGTGGCCATATTCTAAACCAACTGATTTTTCAATTGGGCTGGGCTCAGTCATTTACATTTGACCCATGATTAGCAGGGAGCATACCTAAATTTAAGTGGCAATTACAGCGTGCTGGATCTTTCTTAGTTTCGGGTTCTGTGGGGCAGGCATTCCCAAAAGGTTCAAAGAAAGGCCCTGCAAGAGCAACTGTGGAACAGCTTCGGCTACAGCCACGTCTTCTTTGGTACTTCTACTGAGAGGGGTAGGGCCAAATGCCCAATTCTCATTCACCCCTTAGGCATCGAGAGGCTTTAGGAAAATAAGAACTAGCCAGCTCTTTCCACAACACAGTTGAGGACACCTTAAAGATACCAAAAGGAGAAAATCTTTGGCTTGGTGCTGTTCCTGGATTCTCTGCTTCAACAGATTATATGTTCATGTGGAGGACTGCTTTCCTGAAGCCAGGGGACCATGTGGGAGTTTATCTCTGCCAAAGAAAGGAGTAGCAGAAGGACGGAAAGGGAATGTGTGACGGGAAAGACAGCTGAAGTACCCTTAGTCGTAAAGGCAGTTGGTAGAATAATAACAATAATTTAGTGAGAAGTAAGATTTATAACCTTTCAGAGGCCTGATATGAATTATAAGGAATTTTAACAACCGAGGTGGAAAACCTGAATTGAGTGTCCTCTTCACTTCTAAGCAATGATCCTTTTCAAAGCTGAATGACTGTTAATAGATATATATTTGCATAATGAATTTTTTAAAATAATCATTGTTTTTTTTTTTTTTTCTTGGCTGCGTTGGGTCTTTGGTGCTGCGCGCGGGTTTTCTCTAGCTGCGGTAAGCAGGGGCTACTCTTCGTTGCGGTGCACGGGCTTCTCATTGTGGTGGCTTCTCTTGTTGCGGAGCACAGGCTCTAGGGGCGCAGGCTTCAGTAGTTGTGGCACGAGGGCTCAGTAGTTGTGGCTCACGGGCCCTAGAGCACAGGCTCAGTAGTTGTGGCGCACAAGCTTAGTTGCTCCGAGGCATGTGGGATCTTCCCGGACCAGGGATTGAACCCGTGTCCCCTGCACTGGCAGGCGGATTCTTAACCACTGAGCCACTAGGGAAATCCTGCATAATGATTTTTTTTTAATTCTCTAAATTGTCTCCAACTAATTGTTTTAGGATACCTCTATTGTTTGCTGTTCTCCCACCATCCCCACCTCTGTTCCACGGATAAGTACAAATTAGGCAATTAGCTTTTTCCAAGAACAATGCCAAATTTATTGGAAGGTATTTAAAATCTTGGATTAACAAAGAGAGTGAGAGAGTCTACTGGTAGAAAATAATAGAATCAGAGAAAAGAAGTATCAGAAAACATTTTAGTCCCTTTTGATGATAGGGACTGTGGACATGGAGAGATGTGGAAGAAGCTGTCATTTTTTGGAGGGAGGCTTGAACCAGGACATTGTCTGACTCCCATGATGTGAGGCTGGTATCATCCTAAGATTCTGCAACCAAGCATACTTTTTTAAAATCTGTTGAAGTTCACCTATTACCTCTATGAGACACATTCACTGATGTAAGAGGAAAAGATCCTGGAAATGGTATAAAATGATTGAAGCTTAGAAGCTGTGGGACCAGGTAATGAAATACTCTCTGATATTAGATTTTGCCCTTATCTCAGAAGGAAAGCATCTTTCCACTGTAAAGTTTCTTTCTTTCTTTCCATACTCCTTGGAAGCAAGTCACTAAGCACAGTTCCTACTCATGGGGGTGTGGAGTGGGGAAGGAGTGGGAATTAAGTTTCATCTTCTGGAGCAGGGAGTAGTTACATATTGATAAGTTATTTGAAATCCTATAAGGGAGATTTGTCTCTTCTCCTTCACTTATTTAATTATTCAATCTTTTATTTATATCAGTGTGGACTCATGGATATTTATTTTATGTTTTGGACTATCACCCATCACTATGTATTAATCACGTGCTTCAGATGCTTTGACATCGGGGTCTTGCTGAGCCTGGAGAGACTGCCCCTCCCAGGGATAGCCAATTTCTAGAGATAGTACAGGATTCTCCTTTGAGTGTGCCTTTCAAATGCAAACCAATCTACCCAGAATGGGCACCCCGCCCCCCCCACCTCCTCTATCAGGTTCTCACTCTCAAGGTTACTATTCCTCTGCCCTAATTAGCCAGGTCCAGGTACCAGCCAACTACAGGCAGCCCCTATGCCCCAGAACCACTGAAATTATTTAAATCAGCCAATCCTAAACCTGCTTACCTTGCCTCACCTGTTTCTTCCTGCAGAAACTACAATAAGGGCTCTTGCCCACATTTCCCTCTTGCTCCCTCTGCCTCCTGATCAATGCTGGTGCTTCCTCCTGTGGCCCCCTGCTGTGTGGCATGCCCCCTCTTAGGAACCGTGAGTAACAAACCATCTTTACACTGGCAGTCATCTCTTGATCTGCTAGCCGTCACCATAGATGAATAATAATAAAACCTACATTTTAAAGCTACTTATTTATTTTATTGCTCACATTGTTCCAGCTCTGGTTATTGAGAGCTATTTCAGATCGGCTCCTGTGTCCCTTTCACATCCACCCCGTCCTCTTGTTTTTTGAGCACTTCCTTACTTTCCGGGGCAACAAGATGCTTCTGACTCATATACTCCCTGCCCAATGCCTAGAATCAGCCATTTCTCCAAGACACCATGGTTCTTTTTATTGGAGAATGGTATCACCATTGATTTTTGTAAATAAAGTTTTATTTACATGAACACAGTCATGTTTATTCAATTTCTCATTGTTTATGACTGGTTTTGCATTACAACAGCAGAGTTTAGTAGTTACAAGAGACTGAATGGCCTGAAAATCCTGAAATATTTGCTATCTGGCCCTTTACGGATGTTAACTAGACTGTGTGATCATTTCACAATACATACAAATATTGAATCATTATGTTGTACATCTGAAACTAACATAATGTTACATGTCAATTATACCTCAATAAAAAAATATGTAATTATAGTAAAAAAATGTTTGCTGACTCCTTTTTTAGATGAAGGTGACGTGCTTCTTTCTTTCTCTTTAAAATTTATTTTATTGAAGTATAGTTGTTTTACAAGGTTGTGTTAATTTCTGCTGTACAGCAAAGTGATTCAGTTATACATATGTATATTCTTTTCTCGTATTCTTTTCTATTATAGTTTATCACAGGATTTTTTTTTTTTTTTTTTTTGCTGTATGCGGGCCTCTCACTGTTGTGTCCTCTCCCGTTGCGGAGCACAGGCTCCGGACCCACAGGCTCAGCGGCCATGGCTCACAGGCCCAGCCACTCTGCGGCATGTGGGATCTTCCCGGACCAGGGCACGAACCCGTGTCCCCGCATCGGCAGGCGGACTCTCAACCACTGCGCCACCAGGGAAGCCCTATAACAGGATATTGAATATAGTGCTCTACAGTAGGGCCTTGTCGTTTATCCAATCTATATATAATAGTTTGCATCTGCTAATCCCAAACTCCCAATCCATCCCTCCCCTACCCCCTTGGCAACCACAAGTCTGTTCTCTATGTTGCTTATTTCTATAAGAATAGAGAGAGGTCTTATGGAAGTCCAAAAACTGAAGTGTTCACGAGATCTGACACCAGGAATCAACAGTACATTTTCTTCCACGGCTTTCTGGCCTCCATTGTGCATTTCCCCTCCATTCCTTTCCTCTCTATCAGGTAGTTCTTACTGGCCCCTTATGTAGGCTGCTAAGTTGCGGTGCGGGGGAAACTCCCCTTCTAGCTAGGTTAGAAGGGAGCAGCTGGTAAAGAGGAATTTAATTAGAGTTGGCACCACCTTCTAGGATGGTAAAGAGAGCCACGTACACCTCTGGTCATGTAAGCTAGTCCCAGGGAGAAAAAGAAAAAAAGCAATTCCTTCCAACACAATTATGCTTTTGCAACTTGTCGAATTAATGCCATTTTCACATACATTTTCCTTGTATATGATTAGACACTGTAGCTGAGAAAAAAACTACTCACCTTGGAGAGTGTTCCCTGCTTTTTAGGAACATTTCTAAAGATGTCAAGCACATCAAACACTAGGGATTATCCTCGTGCTTCCAGAGTCAGCAGTGACTAAGCAAAGCAGAGCCTCTCAGGTGCTCGAGTTTGCAACTCCCTGCAAAAGACAGAGAGGAGGACTGTCCTCTTCCTCCAAGGAGGGCAGGGGTTTATTGAAGGAGTGGGCAGGCATGGGGGCACCTTGCTGGAGGCTTCAAAGAGAGGCTACATAGGTGGAGAGGGGTTGAAGAGAGGGAACATTTATATTAGACTCCCTGCTTTTGAAGACCTAGTCTGGAAGGCATTTGCTGGTGTCTAGCAGAATAAAAAATAAAGTCCAACACCATTACAAGCCTAATCCTGGGTGATGAACATCTGTAGCTCATTCATAATACAGTGTGTATCTGGTCAGGGGAGACTGAGCAGCAAAGCTTCTCGGGAAGGAGCAGTAAGTGCTCTCTGATGGCTTAGTCGTGCTCCAGCAATGAGAGGGCAGAAGACACGCCTGCAGCATCGGGGCAGAGTCTCGCAGCACCAGAGACAGTCAGACTGCCTTTTCCCTTAAGGCAGAAAAGAAGAGATCTGTACTGCTTTGCCCCACATGCTTCATATTCGCGTGCTGCATAAGGACCCCTGATAAGGTTGCCAGATTTAGCAAATGAAAAGTGCGGGACATCCACTTACATTTGAATTTCAGATATACATAATGAATGAATAACTTTTTAGTATAAGTATATCCCATGCACTATCTGGGATATACTTTTATGAAAAAACGTTTTGTTGTTTTTGTTGATCTGAAATTCAAATTCAACTACTCTTTATTTTATCTGGCAACCCTATGCCTGGGTCTACTTCATAACCTTTCAGATCAGCTCATGATCTGAAACTGCCAGAAACTTCCCTCTAGATCTTTTGAGGGAGAGAGCAAAAGCTAGAGGCAGAAAGAGGACAGGACTGGCCCAGTTTTTCCTGTTTTGGAAAAGCCCTGCGTACCAGGCCGTGCTAGGCCATTGGTCAGCATTCAAATGGCCCTGTCCTGTGTCCACTTCCAGTCTAACCAGTGTGGCCATGGTCATGGCTGTTGGGAGGTGTGGTGGCCCATACAGAGTTTGTTTACATAGGTAGAAGGCAGTTAGGCATGTCATTATGTCCAGGGCACTTATGTCTGCCTGCAGGTTCCTTCACTCCAGCCCCCCTCCTCCCCCACTTCTCTACCTCACGCCAGAAGAGGCTCCTTTTCTAGAACCCGTAACCTGAACTCAGTGCTGGCCCCTCTCCTCCCTTAGTCTGAAGACTCTCACATATGACTCCGATGTTTTTTGACCTGCTTAACTGCCTCCTGACACTCACTCACTCTTGCCCCCATCAGGTTGACCTTCTAGCCTGCTTCTTTTCCTGCACTATTTTCCTCTGTTCATCCAGATCATTTAAGGCTCAACTAAAATCACTCAGTTCTGTGAAGGCTTTCCCACTCCAATCTGTACTGTTCTGTCCAAACTTTATACATTGTCCTGGATCACCTCAGAAGTTTAATTGGCCTATGTTTGTTTCCTTTCTTTTAAATTGAAAATCAAAATCATAGAACTAAAAACTTTTTAAGCACTCATAATGCCAACAACTCCAACCTAAAATGACTTTTTAAAAATTTTGTAATATGCATATATCATTTATACGGCTGCCTGCTGTCCCATATTTATATCTTTCAGCTTTTGTGATCTGAGAGGTAAGACTCCTTGTCACCCAGCTCCAAATAGCAACAACCCAAGAGGATGATTAATCCACCTTAGAGCACATGCCCACCACATAGCGTCCCATTCCTTTCAACCAGTGGCTGTGGCTAGAGAAATGACCTGTTACGTTTGGCTAGATCTAGATCACCCTGTGGCCACGGGATTAGGTACTATGATTGACAGAGTTCGCAAGTAGATGGGAGAACAGTACTCCAAAGGAAGGAACGTAATCATGGGTAGACAGAAATAAGAGCTGTCTACAAAAACCAAGATTCTTCTAAGTTTTGGTAGAACGACCCAATCCCCTCAAATCTGGTCATCCTTTGGTGAATTGAAAACAAAATTTTTGCAACTATTACATTGAGGACTGAACTCTCAGGCAATGGTATGTGTCAGAGGACACTCTAATTTGAGAGACACTGATTTTACTTAATTATACCTTCTTTCCTTTGAGTGTCTGAATAAATTTTGTAATAATCAGATGGTATGGAATGTCTAAGGAGGATTATTGTTCTCCTTCTTTTAAAGAGGAGGGCACTGAGTCTTGAAAGAAAGGAAAAAATTTAAAAGGCCTGTCTAACGACATACCCTGGCCCATTGCCTGAGGTAAGTCAGAACTTTTCCGCCTTGTACCTTATACCCTCCATGAGGGAGGCTCCTAAAGTTCAAAATATCAGTGGATTTTTGTAAAACTGGACGATGACTTCAGGGTATGCATTTTTATTTGTTTCCTCACCCGCCAAAAGTGTTTTAAATGAAAATCCTTCACCTCCTTTCAGGAATAAGGCAGAAGGAATGTTGTTTAAATTACACCCACATCATAAAAGTTCTGTTTCCAAATCTATCTGGTAGGTTTTCCTGTTGACAACATTTTGGTTTCACACAAGCCAAAAATTTCCTCTAACGTCTGTGTTTTTAAAGGTGCCTAGTCTCACATTATGTAATTGCTGTGAACAGTTAGCTATTAGAATATTACTACCCACATAAGAGGGAGGTGAAGCAAAACATTCTTCCCTTATTTTCTTTTGCCAGCCAGTTGCTGACTCATAGAGCAGTTTTAAAAAACTGTATTGTCTTCTGAGCCCTGTCTAACTTTGGTATTTGCTTGCAATGTATTTTTTGAAAATCTGTTTACATTGTTGAATAGATAACATTTTCACTTTGTTCAAAACTAAAAAATGTTCAGTGAAAAGTCTCACTCTCACCTCTTTCACTGCCTTTTCAGTTCTTACTGCCCCATACGCAATGGTAACCAATTTTATCAGATGTATATAACTTGTACAGCTTTTTAATATAAATGTGAACAAGTATGAATATATATATATATATATATATATATATATATTCTCATTTTACCCCACTTAAAACAAAGGGCAGTATTGTTCTAAACATTGCTTTTTTACTTAGCATTGTATCTTTTTTTCTTTTAACATCTTTATTGGAGTATAATTGCTTTACAATGGTGTGTTAGTTTCTGCTGTATAACAAAGTGAATCAGCTATACATATACATATATCCCCATATCTCCTCCCTCTTGCAACTCCCTCTCCCACCCTTCCTATCCCACCCCTCTAGGTGGTCACAAAGCACTGAGCTGATCTCCCTGTGCTATGTGGCTGCTTCCCACCAGCTATCTATTTTACATTTGGTAGTATATATAAGTCCATGCCAATCTCTCACTTCATCCCAGCTTACCCTTCCCCCTCCCCGGGTCCTCAAATCCATTCTCTACATCTGCATCTTTATTCCTGTCCTGCCCCTAGGTTCTTCAGAATTAGCATTGTATCTTAAAGATCTTTCATAATGGTAAATAGAGAACTTTCTCAGTCTTTTTAAAGTTGCATAGTCTTCCATCAAATGGATACGCCATATTTATTTAATCAGTGCTCATTAATTTACACGTGTTTTTTTTTCAGTCTCTTACAAAAAATGCTGCAATGATTAATCTTATACATAAGTCATTTGTTACATGTACAAATACATCTGTAGGACAAATCTCAGAAATAAGATTGCAAGGGTGAATAGTTAACGAATTGTCATTCTTGCAGTTTTCCTAAAGCAGTCCTACCATTCTTCCCTTCATGAATTCATCCTTATTCTCCAAAACTCATTTTAAACTTTAGCTACTCTGCAAAGACTTTCTGATCCCCTTTCTAAAGATTGTCATTTGCTTCCACATCAGTGCTCTCACTGCCTCATATTTGTACCCTCATTATAGCTCTTAGATTTTGTACTGAGATTATCTATTGGTATGGCAGTTACTTTCACTCGTCTATGATGTTCAAAAGCAGGGATGCTGCCTGTACATTTTTGTAACTCTAGGACCATGGACAGTGCCTAGTGTGCAGTAGATGCTCAATACAGATGGATGGATGCATATATTGATGAATAAATAAATATGACCAAAGAAATTTCTATTACTGGAAAAAGTTCCAAAAATTATCCTATAGAGAACCTAGGACAAATATCAATGTTAAATACAAGTGTGCATGATTATGCACTAAGATTTGGCTTGGCTAGGTGAGTTGACTGAAAGAGAGGTTCTGAACCAGGAGCAGGATACATTGAGCTCAGATAAGTAGTCAACAATTGAGATCTGGGGCTTCCCTGGTGGCGCAGTGGTTGAGAATCCGCCTGCTGATGCAGGGGACATGGGTTCATGCCCCGGTCCAGGAAGATCCCACATGCTGTGGAGCGGCTGGGCCCATGAGCCATGGCTGCTGAGCCTGCGCGTCCGGAGCCTGTGCTCTGCAACGGGAGAGGCCACAACAGTGAGAGGCCCACGTACCGCCAAAAAAAAAAAAAACAAAAACCAACAATTGAGATCTGTACTGGGTAAGGTTCCTATGGATGCAAGAACCAGAAACAGATCTTCTATCACTTAAGCAAAACTTAGATTTATTGTGGAAGTTTACAATAGAAGGCAGAGCTATTGTAAACAGCCAAGCCTCAGGAAGGGTTGGTAACAGGGTCAGTCCTTTAGAAACAAGAAGAGCTTGTGGGTTTCTCTCCTGAACATTGCCAGAGATGACTCAGCTCTTATCACTTTCTGTCTCTGTTTAAGTTCTCAAAGTTCCCAGGAAAGTACCGGATGGGTCAGGAGTCTCTTCCCTTGGATCATTCAGGCATAACTAAAGGACAGAATGGGTAACATAGGCATAGCCTTTTGGGACACCATTATGTGTCAGGCCGCCATTGTAATTCTTGACTACAGAGGAACCAAGGTGACGAGGTGTGGGTTTCTTATCAGGTGTGTAGGTCAGAATGACAAGGAAGCCAGGGAAACCTAGAAACCAGGTCAGTGGGGTAAGGAATAGGATAGGAGAGCAAACAGAAGCCTAGACATCAAGACTAGGGCAATAGGTCAGAAGTGGACTGACAGGCAGCCAAATGTGGAGTTGGAGTCATCTGAGCACATCTGGCCCCAGGTCAGGATTGGCTCTGGGAACTAGAAGAGGCCAAGCCTGCCCTTGGGAAATGAGTTGGGGAGCCAGTAGGAAGGATGTGCAGGCTGGGCCTGGCATGGACCATTCCTTGACGCAGAATTTGGAGCAGAGCTCTTCATTCATACGTACTTCCCTTCACTCATTGGCCAGCTGGCAGTGTGAAGGACTGGCCCAGCATGCCTCAATCCCAACAAAGTGTACCAATAACAATGCTCATGTAGGTCATTGTCTCTCGGTTATTGGTGTTTATTGGTTTTTTTCTAGTTGTTGCTATTTGGCCTTGAATCCAACTTATATGCTGGTGTGACTGAGAAAAGGGAGGACATTAGTGTTCATTTTGTGTCTACTATGTTCTAGACATAGTGATAGAGATCTCATATGCATTATTACATTTTAAAAGTATCCTCAAAATAGCTCTTTGAGGGAAGGATTAGGCCCCTTTTTATAGATAAACTAACTGAGGCAAGGAATGTGTCTTTGTCTGTTCAGGCTGCTATAATGAAATACCACAGACTGGGCAGCTTATAAACCACAAGTATTTATTTTTTACAGTTCTAGAGGCTTGGAAGTCCAAGATCATGGCCCTGGCAACTTTGGTGTCTGGTAAGGGCCCACTTCGTAGATAGCTATTTTTGTTGTAATTTCACATGGCAGAAGGGCTATGAGGCTCTGAGGCTTTGAGGCTCAGGCTATGAGGCTCTGAGGCTTTCTCTCTGAGGCTTCTCTTAAAAGAGCACTAATCCCACTCCTAAGGGCTCTGTTTTCAAGACCTAGTCACCTCCCAGAGGCCCTGTCACCTCATACAATCACCTGGGAGGTTACGTTTCAACATATGAATACTGGGGGAACACAAACATTCAGACCAGAGCAGAAGGTCTAATAACTTGAACAAAGTTCTCTCAGACCCCAATGCTCATATTTCCTTCTTCACAGCACTCTCTAGACTCTTTAGGGCCTCCTCACATGCACATTGGGACCTGTTTTCTTGATAGTGACTGTATGACAGCCATACTGCCACAGGCAATGGAACGTACTTGGAATCAGGAAACCTCAACTCTGGGCTCAGCTGTGTTATCAGTTAGGTGGTGGCTTAGTTTTCTCATCTGTAAAGTGAGTGGGTTGAACTAGCCAACATCAAGGCCCTTTTACTGCTCTAAAAATGCCGTGCCTCTGGTTTCATAGCCTTTGAGGCAATTAAAGATCACTTCTGCTTTAGAGAACTTTAATTTGGTCTGTAGCTATATGCCATGCTGGTGCCACGTTTTGTTAGCCTCTGCAAAGATATGTTGTATTCTTGACATTTTTCTTTATTCCTTTGCTAATTTTTTCCATGTGATATCATATATGATTCAGGGAAGCAGACTTGTACACCACAGCAGTGTGCTCTGGCATTCCCAAGGAGTCTTTGAACTTACCTATATAGTTTCTCAGGGATAAGGTACATTGCCATTTTCACTTTCACGATTGGCCCATAAAAGTTATTTTAAAACTTTCTCCCCATTTTTAGTGGTGAAAATGGTTTTTCAAATGTAATTCTTATTTAGAACTCCAAACTGTAAAGCAAATGTAACTGGATGTGAAAAAAAAAGTTATTACATCAACAGCTGAGAAAAAAAAATCCTGCTGGGGGAAAAGTGGTTTTTGGATTGGAAAAGACTTCTATGTAAAGAAAGTGAGACAAACTTTTGAGCACTAGAAGTGAACGGAAATTTGGAGGTGGAAGGATTGTACAAAAGAGTAGAGAAAGGGCCCGGCCGTACAGTGGTAGGCTGGAACTCAAGGCCCCTGAAACTGATGGAAGGATCTTTTCTAGGAGCGGGGTGTGTCTAATATTCAATTTTTAATTCTTAGGTTTCTGTGATGGAAATCTGAGTGTAAGTGCCTGACATTAAGCTTTTGATTGCCGAAGCATCCATTTCGAAGATATCCATCTTGAATAAACATACTGCCAGCATTGTGCTTTATAAGGTTGATAGATAGTCAAATCATAGAAAGTAGTAGAACATAGCAGTTAAGAGCACAGGTCTGATTTCTTAGTGTAGACACATCCTGGCTATATGAAACCAGGCTACTTATCTGTATTTTCATTGTCTCCCCTATAAAATGGAGTTTACAGGCTAGTTTTATTGCTTTATACAGCTGCACTTTCATTTTTGACCTAAACTGAATCACCCCACTTTGTCATTGATTTTTTTTCCTCCAGACTTGGATCTTAATGATTTTTAGTTTATCCCAAATACATGAAAATCTTCATAAAATAAAAGGGATAATTACAGATAAAACAACAACTAATAAACAAACTTCTGAAAGCAAGTCTATTGTAGAAATTTTAAACTACATCTAGTAATAGTATCTAATTGAGCATAGAGTTTCCCATGAAGGTAATTTTTAGTGGGATGGTTTAACTTTATCATTATCTCAAGTACTATAAAATAGGAGAAATCACACACACCTTCCACTTGTGGGCATGTGGATCTGCACAGGTGAGACCCCAGTGTGACACCCACAGAAAGATGGCCAAAGATGAGTTCCCTGGTAATTAGCATGGGCACAGTAGGAATAGGCCACAAAAGATTAGGGTTGACCAAGTTTAGAGATGTGGTTCTTATTTTCCCTAATAACTAAATCCTTACAGATACCCAACATTCCCAGAGGCTGCGTGTCTTTGTCCTTTTGTCACCCACCCCCACCCACCCTGTCTACTATCTATTTAGCTCTACCTGTGATGTTTCTTACTTCTTTTGGAATTTGCCAATAGGCTGCCTCTTCCCAGCTTAGATGCCCTGGACCATCTTCCTATTTGGATATTAGCTAGCAGCATTCAAATCCTGTCTCTTGTTTCTATAATAACCAATCGCCAGATTCAGGTTTCCCTAAATTAACTGACCCCTAGCTTTGTTCCTAAGTTCATACCCAGACTTCATTGGTTTGGCTCAGTGAGATAGCATCCAGGATCCAGTTAAAACACAAAGAACCTATATTCTAGAGCCTGCAGGTAGAGCAAATAAAACAAAACGTGAATAGAAGGAAAGAACTAATAGAAGTGAGAAAGGTAAGTCACAGAAGTAGTATATTAAATTATTAAAACAAACAGTGGATTATTTGAAAATATTAATGGAATTGAGGAGGAATGATAAAGAAAAAAACAGGAGAGGCAAAATTATAAATATCAAGAACAAAAGAGTCTCTTTAGACAGTGGTGCTGGGAAAGTTGGACAGCTGCATGTAAATTAATGAAGCTAGAACACACTCTCACAGCATACACAAAAATAAACTCAAAATGGCTTAAAGACTTAAATGTAAGACATGACACCACAAAACTCCTAGAACAGAACATTGGCAAAACATTCTCTGACATAAATCATACCAATGTTTTCTTAGTGACCTAAAAAAAACCATCTACCAAGGCAATACAAATAAAAGCAAAAATAAGCAAATGGGACCGAATCAAACTTATAAGCTTTTACACAGCAAAGGAAACAATCAACAAAATGAAAAGACAACCTACACCCTGGGAGAAAATATTTGCAAATGATGTGACTGACAAGGGCTTAATTTCCGAAATGTACAACAGCTCATACAACTCAATAACAAAAAAACAAACAACCCAATCAGAAAATGGGCAGAAGACCTAAACAGACATTTCTCCAAAGAAGACATACAGATGGCCACTGGGCCCATGAAAAGATGTTCAACGTCACTAATTATTAGAGAAATGCAAATCAAAACTACAATGTGGTACACCTCACACTGGTCAGAATGGCCATCATTAAAAGTCTACAAATAATAAAGGCTGGAGAGGGTGTGGAGAAAAGGGAACCCTTCTACACTATTGGTGGGAATGTAAATTGGTGCAGCCACTATGGAGAACAGTATGGAGGTTCCTGAAAAAACTAAAAATAGAGTTGCCATATGATCCAGAAATTCCATTCTTGGGCATATATCTGGACAAAACTGTAATTAAAAAAGACAGAGTCAAGGGCTTCCCTGGTGGCGCAGTGGTTGAGAGTCTGCCTGCCGATGCAGGGGACACAGGTTTGTGCCCCAGTCCGGGAAGATCCCACATGCCGCGGAGCGGCTGGGCCCGTGAGCCATGGCCGCTGAGCCTGCGCGTCCGGAGCCTGTGCTCCGCAATGGGAGAGGCCACAACAGTGAGAGGCCCGCATACCGCAAAAAAACAAAACGAAACAAAACAAACCATAGTTAAAAAATGGGCAGAAGACCTAAATAGACATTTCAACAAGGAAGACATACAGATGGCCAAGAGGCACATGAAAAGATGCTCAACATCACTAATTATTAGAGAAATGCAAATCAAAACTATAATGAGGTATCACCTCACACCAGGCAGAATGGCTATTATCAAAAAAGCTAGAAACAATAAATGCTGTAAAGGATGTAAAGGGAACCCTCCTACACTGTGGGTGGGAATGTAAATTGATACAACCACTATGGAAAACAGTATGGAGGTTCCTCAAAAAACTAAAAATAGAACTACCATTTGACCGAGCAATCCCACTACTGGGCATATACCCTGAGAAAACCATAATTCAAAAAGAGACATGTACCACAATGTTCACTGCAGCACTATTTACAATAGCCAGGACATGGAACCAACCTGAACGTCCATCGACAGATGCATGGATAAAGAAGATGTGGTACATATATACAATGGAATATTACTCAGCCAGAAAAAGAAATGAAATTGAGTTATTTGTGGTGAGGTGGATGGACCTAGAGACTGTCATACAGAGTGAAGTAAGTCAGAAAGAGAAAAACAAATACTGTATGCTAACACATATATATGGAATCTAAAAAAAAAATAAATGGTACTGATGAACCTAGTTCAGGGCAGGAATAAAGAGGTAGACATACAGAATGGACTTGATGACATGGGGTGGGAGGCCGAAGTTGGGGTGAAGTGAAAGTAGCATCGACATATATACACTACCAAATGCAAAATAGTTGGCTGGTGGGAAGCAGTAGCATAGCACTGGTAGATCGGCTCAGTGCTTTGCGATGACCTAGCGGGGTGGGATAGGGAGGATGGGAGGGATGCTCAAGAGGGAGGGGATATAGGGACATGTGTATACGTATGGCTGATTTGCTTTGTTGTGCAACAGAAACTAACATGGTATTGTGAAGCAATTACACTCCAATAAAGATGTATTAAAATAAAGATACATGTACCCTTATGTTCATAGTAGCACTATTTACAATAGCCAAGACATGGAAACAACCTAAATGTCCATCGACAGAAGAATGGATAAAAACGTGGTATATATATACAATGGACTATTACTCAGCCATAAAAAGAATGAAATAATGCCATTTGCAGCAACATGAATGGACATAGAGATTATCATACTAAGTGAAGTAAGTCAGAAAGAGAAAGACAAATGCCATATGACATCACTTACATGTAGAATCTGAAATACGACACAAATGAACTTATCTACAAGACAGAAATAGACTCACAGACATAGAGAACAGATTTGTGGTTGCCAAGGGGGAGGAGGGGTGGGGGAGGGATGGATTGGGAGTTTGGGATTAGCAGATGCAAACTATTGTATATAGAATGGAGAAACAACAAGGTCCTACTGTATAGCACAGGGAAATATATTCAATATCCTGTAATAAACCATAATGGAAAAGAATAGGAAAAAGATATGAATATATATAATATATTCTCTGAATCACTTTGCTGACACCAGAAACTAACACATTATAAATCAACTATATTTCAATTTTAAAAAAAGAATAAAAAATGAGGGCTATCACTATAAATCCTATAAAAAGAAGGATAATTAAGGAATATTATGATCAGCTTTATGTCAATGAATTTGACAAATTAGATAAAACATACAAATTCTTGGAAAAACCTAACTTACCAAAACCAATACAAAGAAATAAAATACCTGTATAACCCTATAACTGCTTAATAAATTGTATTTGCAATTTAAAAAACCTTCTCAAGAAGAAAACTCAGGCCCAGATGATTTTATTTGTGATTCTATCAAAAATTTTAAAAAGAAATAATATCAATCATACACAAACTCAGGAAAAGGGAAGATACAACACTTCCAGATTGTTTTATGAGGCCAAAAAAACCTGACATGATTATCACAAGAAACAGAAACCACAGAGTAGTATCTCTCATGAACAGAGACACAAAAACCTTAACTAAATATTAGGAAATTGAATCAAGAAATATATATATGAGGATAATACATCATGACCATGCAGAATTTATCTACGAATGAAAGTTTGATTGGCTTAACATTCAAAAATCAATCAGTATAATTCATTGCATTAACAGAATAAAGGTAAAAACTGTTATAGCATCTCAATAGATACAGAAAAAGCATTCCACAAAACTCAACATCCATGTATGAAAAATTTCAGCAGACTACAAAAAGAAGGGAATTTCCTTAATCTGATAAAGATCACCTACAAAAAATTATAGCTAACTTTATACTTAATGATGAAAGACAATGCTTTCCCCCTAAGGCTGTGAACAAGGCAAGGATGCTGTTATGGACTGAATGTTTGTCTCCCCTCAAAATCATATGTTGAAACCTTACCCTCCAATGTGATGGTATTAGGAGGTGAGGCCTTTGGAAGGTAATTAGGATCGATGAGGTCATGAGGGTCGAGTCCCCATGAATGGGATTAGTGTCCTTATAAGAGTCATGAGAGAGCTTGCTTCCTCTTTCTTTCTGCCATGTGAGGACACAAAATGTCAGTCATCTGCCACACAAAAGTGGGCTTTCACCAGAACCCAACCATGCTGGCACCATGATCTTGGACTTCTAGCCTCCAGAACAGTGAGAAATAAGCTTCTGTTGTTGATAAGCCATCCAGCTTATGGTATTTTGGTATAGCAGCTCAAACTGACTAAGCCAGATGTCTACTCCTACCACTTTCATTTGATACTGTATTGGAGGTCCAAGCTAGTTTAATAAAGCAAGAAAAAGGAATAAAAAATATAAAGAGTGGAACAGAAGAAGTAAAAATGTCACAAACAACATGACAGTCTACATAGGAATTGCTACAGAAACTGTGAAAAATCTACTAGAAATAATAAATGAGTTAGCAAGATTGTAGGACACAAGATGAATAATAAAAAATAAACTGTGTTTCTGTATTACAGCACAGAACAGTTGGAAGTTAAAATCAAAAATCAATATGATTTAAAATGTCATTAAAATCTGAAACACTCAGGGATGAATTTAATGAAATAACTGTACACTGAAAACTACAAAACAATACTGAGAGAAATTTAAGAACACCTATTTAGGAGATGTATACATGTTCAGGGATTGGTAGACTCAATATTATTAAAATGTTAATCCCACCCCCTCAAATTATCTGTGGATTGAATGAAATCCTAATCAAAACCCCCACAGTTTTTTTTTGTAGACAATAATCACCTGATTCTCCAATTTATAGAGAAATGCAAAGGACCTAGAATAGCCAAAGTAAACCTGAAAAAGCAGGAAAAAATTGGAGGACTTGTACTTCCTGATTTAAAGGCTTACAATTCACCTGCCATGTAATATTTATAAAATGGTAGCAATTGAATAGAATATCAAGTTCAGAAATAGACCCACACATATATGGCCACTGATTTTTAACAAAGGTGCCAAGGTTCAATGCAGGAAGGCATAGTCTTAAGGGTGTTGGATCAACATGAAAATATATATGTATGAAAAAAAAAACCTAGAACTTTACCTCACATCCTTTATAAGAATTATCTTGAAATTCATCATAGATATAAACATAGGAGCCCAAACTGTAACGTTTATACATGAAAATAAAGGAGAAAATCTTTGTGGTGTTGGGTTAGGCAACGGTTTCTTAGGTAGGGAACAAAAGCATAACCATAAAAGAAAAATTAATAAACTTGACTTCATCAAAATGAAAAATTTTGCTCTTCCAAAGACACTATTAAGAAAATTAATGGCAAGCCATGTAGGGAACATATTTGCAAAATTCATATCTTATTAAAAACATGTATCTAAAATATATACTTTACAATAATAAGCAATGCAGTTAAAAATGGGCAAAAGAGTAGAATTGACATTTCACTGAAGAATATTTTAAAAACTGGCAAATAAGCACATGAAAAGATGCTGAACACCATTATTCACTAGAGAAATGTAAATTAAAACCACAATAAGACAACACTACAAACCACTGGAATGATAAAATTCAATAAATGACAATTTTTGGCAAGGATATGAAGCAACTGCTACTCCGAAAAACAGTTGGACTTAAAAAAAAAAAAGTTAAAATACACTTACCATACATCCCAGCAATCTTGCTAAATATTTTCCCAAGAGATATGAAAACATTTGTCCACTCAAAACTTCTACTCAGATGTTCATAGCAGCTTTATTCACAATAGCAAAAACTGGAAATAATCCGAATGTCCAGCAACTGTGGAATGGATAAACATATCGTAATGTTACAAAATAATCACGAAAACCAATTCGATTCTATACAATGAAATATTACTCATCAATAAGATGGAATAGACTGCTGATATACACCAACACAGAGATAAATCTCAAAGGATTATGCTGAGTAAAAGAATTTCTATTTCTAAAATCACTGTGACAGAAAATTGACTGGTTTTGGCCTGGGCCTGAGAGTTGCGGGAGGGGAATGACTGCAAACTGGCATGGGTCACTTTTTGGGGCTATGGAATGTTCTGTATCTTGTTTGGGGTCATGATTATAGGACTGTCTACATTTGTCAAAACTGATCAAACTCCACTTAAAATGTGTGAATTTTATTGCATGTAAGTTACATCTCAGTAAAACTCAATTTTAGGAAAAAAACATTGTCTTTACAGAAAGGAGTAATTTTATTTACTTATTAAATCAAGTAAAGCCCTTATAGCTTTTCTTAAAAGTATAGCAATTGAATAGAATATCAAGTTCAGAAGCTTCAATTTGTGTTTAATAATACTGAGAGTGGGGCTTCCCTGGTGGCGCAGTGATTGAGAGTCCGCCTGCTGATGCAGGGGACACGGGTTCGTGCCCCGGTCCGGGAAGATCCCACATGCCGCCGAGCGGCTGGGCCCGTGAGCCATGGCCGCTGAGCCTGCGCGTCCGGAGCCTGTGCTCCGCAACGGGAGAGGCCACAACAGTGAGAGGCCCGCGTACCACACAGACACAAAAAAATAATAATAGTGAGAGTGAAACTCTATAAGACTTACTAGAAAAAAAGAGACAAAGCGGCTGCTTAGAGAGAATTACCTGGGAATTGATTCACTAGGTTTGACCACATCTCACAATAGATCTGTGTTCCCTGAATTTTCAATAGAGGGTTCCTTATTAACACCTGGCAGTCAAGGTAAGGCTGCCTTGCTCATGCTCAGCACACCTTGCTTAAATTCAGGTATCCGAAGAGGGTTGCCAGGTATCTTCACTCCACACTCAGAATAGACTGAAGGGAACATACTTGTAAATGCAAACACAGGCTGTGTTCTGTCCTGGGCAGGCTCTGGAGGGTTCCCGCAGGGCTGAACATAGGCCCACATTCAGCTCCTCTAAATGTCTGATCTGGAAAGAAGACAGCTTGTGATGAAAACCAATCTCTTGGCAAAAGCTACAAATTACCATTTCAGAATTTTCTAGCACGAAATAACTATACCATATGTTGTTCATACCCCTTGGGAGATGCCCTTTAAATTATGTCTTAATGCATGAAAGAACCTTTACTCAAGGGAGAACAAGAAAGGCAGTTCCTATAAAGGACTCCGAATAAAAGAGCCAATGAGCTAAAAAGCAGGAGTCAGCAATTATGGAGGAAAAGGACACAGGATTTGGTTTCTTTAACCAGCTTGACACAAAGCAATCCCCAGCAGAAATCTCAGAGCTCAGAGCTAAGCTCAGTTGTTTGCAAAGTCTAAGCTAAATATACTGATACCAACTTCAAGGATGAGGTGGAGTGGCAGCAAAAAGCAAAACAAAGGATGATAATACCTGTTTTGCTGTTCTTAGAGGCAACTTGGTACAGAAAGATGGTTTTGTGGCTTAAGTCACTTCACCACTCTGGGTTGGCCTCTCTCCCCCATTTTCTTTAAGGTTAATAATATCTGTCTTGATGAGCAATTGTGAGGTTTAAAGAGAACGCATGCAGGGCACCTTAGCACAACATCTGGCTCCAAGCAGTTCAGTGAGTACTAAATATTATAGGTAACAGGATGTTAAATGTCACATGTTGCAGATTAAATTGTAAATATGCTATGTGAAGGATGTATGCATTTTCTGTGGCTCTCCACATGGGGAAGTGGTAACATTGCAGGATTAAATTCCCAGATGGTTAGGAAAGAGTAAGCAACTCATCACAATAGAGATGCACTTGCCTTTATCAGGGGACGCGGAGAGATCCCCAGTGGCGGGGGTGTCTTGGTTATTCTGTGTATCCTCCTAGATCCATTATTCTCCCCAGGAGGCTAACCCCAGAGAACTCTATTACTTGAGTTCCCTTGCTGGCTAGCTACCAGGTGGGTTTGGCCAATGCAAAGCACTGGCAGGAAATCACTGAGCAAGAGGAGGGAGTTCTAGGCATTTCTTCCCGCTGCCTCCTTGCATAGGTATTGTGTCTTTGGCAATGTTTGCATCCTTCCAGGACAACACTACAGAGAGGCGTCTCCTCTTTTGCAATCTCAGCCTTCACTGGGCTCTGGTGCTACTGTTCCCTTCCCTTGCCCTCTCCTACCAGGAGTGGTAATGGCTTTCACTGTTACAAATCTGTATGTGACATCATCCCTTCTGTGTTCCATTAATCCTGTGCTCACCTCTATAAGCAGGCCCTTCATTAGAGTCTCTTTGTTTGAACCATCTGGGGCAAATGTTATTGTCTGCTAGATCAGGGGTCTCCCCAAAACTCATAAATGCACTCTCTAGAGAAAGATAAAGCTTTGATTATCAGGCAGTTTCAAAGAGTGCCAACTAGTTAACAGTGCAAGTAATAATTTTCCTGGAAATACAAGAAACACAGGTAGTAAAAGAGAGGCGAAGCAGTAAAAGCCCAAAGTGAGAGAAGGAAATGAGTTGATAACATCTGGCAATAAGCCAGAGCTGGGCAATGGGAGGAGAGGCCCCAGCTGAACATGAAGTTCGAAGTTTGACTATTACATGAGACTTGAAATACTGAAAATTGACCAGGGGATCTTGAATTACCTGACGATAATTAGAAAAGCCATAGGATCTGCTTCCATTTTTATGCAGGGGAAGAGGAAGAACAAGCCCCAGTGACTATATTTCAAAGGAGAGTGGGAGATAAATTTGTTTATTCTTATACACTAAGGGCATGCTATTCAATATAATGCTTACATAATGACAGCTCTAGAAAGACTCATTTACACAGCACAGGTCACGGAGTTGGGGCCCAAGCTGGATTTTGCTTGCCTATCTACTTAGCTCTAGACCTGCTGCTAAATCATCAACTTTATACTGGCACGGCAACCTGTTCATTTCCTTATTTTATGAGCAGAGGACATCTCCTTCCTATTCCTTTGCCCTGGTATAATCTTTTACAAATGCCACACTGACGTGCAGATGTATAATATTTATATACTTACATGGCACCATATAACAAATCACCATGGCTTGATTAGTTTAACTATTAATCTCTACTCTCTGGTTAGATGGAAAGAGAAGATAAGTGTTGTTCCTGTTTAGATTGCACGCAGAAACCCGTGGTGGACTTGCAGGAGGGCGGTGGATCACAGAAGCACGACCTAGGAAAGGACCGTCATCACTGAATCCAACTTCATATCATGGCCATATTTTGTGCTACTTTCCAAGGGATGATACTTAGCGTTTTAGCATCTGAAATGCAATTGTTAGGGCATCCTAAAGTGTTTGGGCCTGGGGGCCTGACTCCCTTTGACCAAACACACATATATAAACCTAAAATGCCTATTTGTTAATTAACCACTAGGTCTATACTGATCACGACCAAAGAGTTATGTTGCTGATCAACATGTTCTTGTCCTATTTGCAAAATCTATGTGGGAAGCCAGAATCCAATAAGAAGATTACTCAGGGAGCACAGAATTAGCGCAAAGGAAAACAACTGGATGACTTTAATGGCTAATGTCATCAAGGAATGATAAATGGCAGGAATCTAGCTGTTAGACTATCTTGGCCCAAGGGTGGGGACAGCAGCGTGCACCCCGGCCCCGTGCTAGATGCATCAAGTCCGCGTCTGTGTCTCTGACTCGTTCATGCTGGTTGGGTTCATTTACCAACCCAACCACAACCAGATAGACACTCTTTCTTTAGGTGTGTTAACAAACATACTTCAAGTTATGGTTACCTTGGCTGGCCTAGAAATCTTGGCATCCTTCTCTTTACCATAAGATTGCCAACCTCTGATACAATTCTTTCTTTGCTTATGATATAATCCAGCTCACAGAGGGCATTTTTTTCCCCCTTTATCTCCAACTTCTAATCGAATCCTCATTTTGGGCTATGTCTACCACCTATGGCTACCAGATGGGAATGCATGATCTCTAGAACTAGTTTTCACGGAGTGCTATGCTTCTTAATTTCAGACTTCCAAGCAGAGGGCCAGATGGTTATCTGTCTGTAGATGTTTCTCTAAATAGTTTCTGCCCTCGGGACCTCGTATCAAAGGTTATTGCTTTTTAAAAAAATTTATTCATTTAATTAATTAATTTTTGGCTGCGTTGGGTCTTCTTTGCTGCACGGGCTCAGTAGTTGTGGCGTGCAGGCTCAGTAGTTGTGGCTCACTGGCTCTAGAGCGCAGGCTCAGTAGTTGTGGTACACGGGCTTAGTTGCTCCACAACATGTGGGATCTTCCCAGACCAGGGCTCGAAACCAGGTCCCCTGCATTGGCAGGAGGATTCTTAACCACTGCGCCACCAGGGAAGCCCTAGGTTATTGCTTTTTAATGGGCACATCTTGAACCTGACGAGCTATCATCTCTAAAATCGAAAACTCTAAAAGTCCATGCTCTGACCACAAACTCCCATCCTTCCAGCTCTCACTCCAGCTCTAACCCCTAACCCTCAATCTCAGTGGAACGTTGAAATACCTTAATCTCTTTATCTACCCACTCCTGGCCATATTTCCCTCACCTAATCCACAGCCTGATGGATTAACACATAACCGCTCTCTCACTAGGAGGCTCAAGACTCACATCCTAGTGCTCCTCCGTACTTGCCCTGTACTTCCATGAGCCAGACCTTGGCCTTCTTTGCTTCCACACAAAGGCAGCAGTTTTGCTGAAGGAAGAATAATCATTAAGCAGACTGGAACCACTTCAGGTTCATAATCTTCAATTTTAACTGTACTCACCTTTTTTTTTTTTTTTTTTTCTTTCTTGGCCCGGAGGCTTGTGGGATCTTAGTTCTTCCACCAGGGATTGAACCTGGGTCCCGGCAGTGAAAGCGCCAAACCCTAACCACTGGACTGGCAGGGAAGTCCCTGTACTCATGTTTCAATAATTTCTTTACCTGATAACAACAAGCTCCTCTCTTATTTAGCAGTCAGAGAATTTCACCATTCTCCTCCAGGCTTCTAACTCACCCCCCAGCTCTGCCTCCCTCAGTTGTTCCTGCTTATTTATTTCATAGATAAAATAGGGGCCGTCCCACAGACACTTACTTACTACCTGCGCTTCCCCACATCAGCATTTATACACAGACACGTGCATCCTTACTTCTTTTCTCTCACTCACAGGAGCAGCTGTTTCTCCCTACAGCATTTTCAGGCTAATCCTTCCACCTGGGCTCTGATTAGGTTGGGGCTTTTAAAAAATCATGTTTTCTTTCTGACCTTTCTCTACTAGCTCCTTCTTCTCGGCCTAAAAATGTGATCAAATCTCTTTTATCTTAAAAAAAATAAAACCAAAGTCCTTCATTAATTCTACATTTTCCTCTACACATGAGCCCCTCTATCCTTCCATTCACAGTGAAGCTCCTTACAGGTCTACACTCATCTCTACCTTTTCATCTCCCATTCATTCTCCAGTTTACTACCATCTGTCTCCTGCCCACAGTATTCCATTGAAACTGTTCTGGAAAATGTTATCAGTGGCCTTTTGGGAGAAGTCAATGAACTCTTATTTGATCTCAATACATACTGTTGCTGTTGAAAGTTGGTCGCACTTTCATTAGAGGGCTTTTCTAATTACTTCGGCTGCCCAACTTAGAACCCTCCTCTGCTGAATGATTTCTTCACTCCATGAACCTTGGGGGAGGCAGATACTACATCTCACGATGGATGCTAAAAATAGAGTCACTGCCAGCTTCCTTGATAGAGGGCACAGCTCGTGAGGTAGGCCTGGCTATTCTGATGCATCTGCTCCAGACACTTATTCCAGCTAGTGATGCAAAGAACAGAGACAGTAGACTTCTCACTGATCGTGGAGAACATGCCTGCAGTATTCAGTGTCTTTTCATTCAGGCACTGCAAGTAGTCTAGTCTGCAGAGACTGGTGGTGGCCTCACCCAACCAATTCTGTGGTGTGATTTGTGGATGTGATTCTGACTGCGTAGCCTCTGAGCCTTCCAGGGGATTTAATGTGCTACCCAATAGCCTTAGATCTTTTCCCCCTTATGTTTAAGTCAACCAGAGTTGGTTTCTGCTCTTTGCAGCTAAGAGCTCTGACCACTGCAATTTCATTTTTGAACTGAATACCGCCTTTGATTGAAGAATTCTCCACTCCCACTTCCTTCTTCCTCCAATCGGTGACCAGTCTAATGTATTAACTATATCTTTGAACTTGAATGTGTTCTCATATAATGTGTAATGTTTTGTGTGCATGTTTTTTAGTTCACATAAATGGTATTTTGCTAGGAGCTTTTTTTCTTTTGTACCTTTAAAAAAACTCAGCACCAAGTTTTAAAAATCCGTTTTGTATATCTAGTGTGTTGTATTTAACTGATGCATGGAGCTGTTTCCACACTAGATCTCTGGCTTAAAACTTCCTTCTAACACATAAATGTTGCAATGAACCCCTTTGTACATGTGGCCTCACGCTCACCTGTGGGTGAATGGCTCTGGTATGGTTTACGAGGTTTATGGGACATACGGAATACACTGATTAAATGTAAGTACTGTCATATCGCCTCCTAGAATGGTCACAGGAGTCATCTACTACAGGGGAAGACACAGTTTTCCTCGGCTCTCTTAGGATCCCTGGCTGGGTCTGAGAAGTAAACAGACAAAGACAGATGAACGGGAGAGGAGCATACACATCTTATTGAATTTTCATATGTACATGGGAAACGTCACAAGAAAATGAAGACCCGAAGAAGTGACTAGAGCAGGATACGTTTATACCTTTCAGACAAAGAAACAAAAAAATTGTGAAGAATTGACAAGATAAAGGGTTTGGGGATGGGCGTAGTACACGTTGAAGCAGTAACTGAGAAGATAAGGGTTAGTTTAACAAGAATTGTTTGTACAGGTTTCTTGGCCCCAGATTTCCTGTCTGGTGATAAGAATTTCTTCCTGGTGCAGGGAGGGTACCTCTCATATGGGAGTCTGATGCCTTGTTTCAGGAAAGAAGGGCAAGGGAGAATGGGGGTCAGAGTGACGTTTTTGCTTTTGCTGTTTTCTCAGATTCCTTCACCTGAAGAGATTCAATATGCCAAGATGCCATATTTTGGGGTACTGTATCCTGAACCCCTTCACTACCAACTGTACTCCCATTCCTCACATCCTTACCAAAACTTAGTATCTATCATTCTAATTCTTAATGACCAGTTGTATGTCATAATTTTTTAAATAGCTGCCACAGAAAACTCATACAAACCGCCTGATGATTTGTTTTTTACATTAAGTATACATCCGTGAAACCACCTTCTCCAACATAGAGGTTGGAGGTATGTGCCTTGAAGAGGTGCAGTGGAAGCAACGGAAGTGGCCTGAGGCAGATTCCCTGACAGCAGAGGCCCTGACAGCAGACATCTTTGAAAGGAGCCAGAACAGAACACGAAGGTAGTAACAGATGCCAGCAGGGTTCCTGAAAATACCTGGGAGACTTTGCAAGGAGATGGTTGACACTGAGAACGTGACCGCCATTTGATCAACTCTGGGTTGGATGGGCTGGGAAATACGTAACTACTTTCTGCCCCCTCCCCTCCTTGACTACGGAGCCTAAAAACTATATCTTACACGTGGCTTTATTTCTAGCTCCTGGAACATTTCTTGGCCTAGGGTAAGTACTCATTAAATGTTTGCTGAATGAAGAGCTACAGTCTCTTGACTCATTCTTTTCTATTTGCAAAATGGAGAGTTTCTCCTATACTGAAATGACATTTATTTTGCCTTTTACCTCGAAGTCCCAGCTAGCACTTAATCCTAAACTTCATTTCACTGCCAGCCTTGGCTCAAAAATGTTCAGTAGTGGGGCATCTCAGTTTCAATACTGCCTCCACAGCTTGGTCTCAGTCTTGTACCTCGTGATCACAGCACTTCGTAATGTGCACCTGCAGTATCCAGGCTTTAGGATGGGACCTTGAGTCACAAGCCCCTGGGCCTGGTGAATGGTTCCTACAGTGCCTCTCCCTGGATGACACATCCTCTAGCCCTAATCAGCCCTGGGATGCCTACTTACCCTTTGAGACCCAGGTCACCTCTACGAGGTCAAGTTCTTCATCCCCTCGGGCACAATTAGTCACCTCCTTTTTGATTTACACAGCACTTTATTCTCACTCTAATAGACCTTACCGTGAGATCTAATTTCTCTCTGAACATGTTTCTTCTGCAGTTAAGAACGGCCATCTCATCGATGGGTTTATCTGGGTCCTCACTGATTAGCACAGTGCCTAGCACACAGTACGTGCTTGTTTTCACCAGGGTTTTGCAGAGAAATAGAACCAATTACATAGATAGATAGAGATGGATAGATAGATAGTAGATAGATAGATACACAGATACATAAATACATAGATACACAGAAACATAGATACACAGATACACAGATACATAGATACACACACACACAGATACACAGATGCACAGATACATAAATACACAGATACATAGATTTATTTTAAAGAATTGGCTTACATGATTGTGGGGGCTGGCAAGTCTGAAATTTATAGAATGGGAATTCAGCTAACAGTTGGTGTTGCAGTCTTGAGTCTGAAATACATAGGGCAGGCCTGCAGGCTAGAAACTCAAGCCAAGTTTCTCTGTAGCAGTCTTGAGGCCGAACTGCTTCTTCTCAGCAGCTGATTAGATGAGACTTCATGAAGGTAATCTACTTAAAGTCAACTGATTATAAATGTCTATCATATCCACAAATACCTTCACAGAACATCTAGACTAGCCTTTGACCAAACAATTGTCACCATAACCTCGCCAAGTTAGCACATAAAGTTAACCATCCCAGTGCTCAATACACATTTATAGCAAAAATTAAACAGATGTCTAGTAAGTCTTCCGGAAGTCGAGAGAAGACAGCAATGGGCTTTGGCACAGATTTCCAAACTTACAATGCTCTCAAGTGATAAAATAATCGTATTTGTTCATTGAACAGGTAGCCATCAGAACCCCACAAAAGACAGAGAGAGAGGGAAAGAGAATACATACATCTGCTGTGAATCAGACCAATCTATGTACGTGGACACAGGCAATACATCCATCCACTTACTTTAATTCTACATGGTGGCAATATGGCTTTAATAAACTTTGATCAAAATTATTTATTTTACCATTAATTGCTGTGGCACCAAAGAAAACACTCTCAGAGGCAAACAAGAATGCTTTAAAGTGGTTCTTTGTACAGACTGAAAATGATGAATTCAAGAGTGTCATCTCCAGGGTTTTTTTTTTTTTAACATCTTTATTGGAGTATAATTGCTTTACGATAGTGTGTTAGCTTCTGGTTTATAACAAAGTGAATCAACTATACATATGCATATATCCCCATATCCCCTCCCTCTAGCATCTCGCTCCCACCCTCCCTATCCCACCCCTCTAGGTGGTCACAAAGCACCGAGCTGATCTCCCTGTGCTATACGGCTGCTTCCCACTAGCTATCTATTTTACACTTGGTAGTATATATAAATCCATGCCACCCTCTCACTTCCTCCCAGCTTACCCTTCCCCCTCCCTGTGCATCTCTAGGTTTTGACTAAGTTGTGAAACCAACAGGGTGCTGGAAGGAGTGGAACTGAGGGCCAGTGGTTAGGGGTCCTGCCTGAACAGAGCCTCCCTTCATAAAATGGTGTTTCCCAGGCTGGATTCTTTCCTTTAAGTAGCTCAGGAGGCAAGAGTGGAAAGATTCAGGGCTTTAACAGAAAAAAAAAGTTTCTGCATCTATAAAATGGGCATAATAATAATGACAAACATTAGGCTGAGCCATATGAAATTACCAATGTCCAACCACTTCTGGATGCCAGAAATGGAAATTTCATGTGACTCAGCCAAAGAGATAAGCTATTAAGTGAGGAGTAGAGGTGCATTATAGGTGATCAGTAACTACTGAACCTCATCTTTGTCATGAGGCTTGGGCTGGAGGCTGAGGCAGGCCCTGGTCTAGAGAAGCCAAAGTTAACTCAGCCCCCGAGGTGGGCAGGCAGCATGAGGAAGCCCAGCGCTGGGCTCCAGTGGGTGCGGCTGAGTCTTTAACAAGACCTTGGGGTTTTTCCTCCAAAATACCCTGGTTCCGTACACTGAGTAAAAAGAATCTCAGTGTTGAAAAGACTAAGAGAGCATGGAAAAATGAATGGGGAACTGGTGGATAAAAGTCCTTATTTGTACAGTAGCCCTCCCCGACATGAAGTTGTGGAAGCAGAAGCAACAGTAACTGATTTTCCTACTGTTACACCCCTATGTGCACACGTAGGTGGAGAACTGAAAGGGACTGAAGTTCTCAAAAGTCACACGGAGGAAGAAAAAACAAAAGGGTGGAGAAATATTGAAACTATTATCAGCTCCTCAACTCGTCACACTGAAATCAAATTATCACTAATCAGATAAATGCATGAGAACATATTTAATTCTTGTGATGCCTCTGTTGGTGTTACCATTCCTGCTCTATAGAGAAGGAAACCAAGGGGAGAAGAGATTAGACAATTTTTAAAAAATGATTCCAATTAAGTCAAGTGCTATTTCCCACCAGTTGTTAAGAATGCCATTTAGTACACAGACAGCTGGCTCTTGGTACATGTCTCCTCTCGATTTCAAAAATTCTCTTGTAATAAAAAAATGATCGCCTGGGCAGTCTCACAAAAACACATTCTGTTTCATGTTGTCACACACTCAGCTTCCCCAGGACACTGTGTAAGTACTACTTTTCAGATTGACTTTCTCATGCAATTGCCAATTGTTTCTTCTGGTCCTAGAATATTTATTTTTAATCGTATGATTTCGATTATTTAGGTTATGTTCACATTCTCTAAAAAATCCTATTGAGCAAGGATGCAAAATGGGCGAAAAACTGTTCTGCACTACAGAGGGTAGAATCTAATAGTCATGTTAATAGGGTTCATGAATGCACGCTGCTTGGCCCATCAATTTTTCCATCCAGGAAGGCAACAATAGAAATGCCTAACAGTTTGAATTTTTTTTTTTTTTTTAAAGATAAGTCTGGGGACTTCCCTGGTGGCGCAGTGGTTAAGAATCTGCCTGCCAATGCAGGGAACACGGGTTTGAGCCCTGGTCTGTGCAGATCCCACATGCCGCAGAGCAACTAAGCCCTTGCACCACAACTACTGAGCCTGCGCTCTAGAGCCCACGAGCCACAACTACTGATCCCATATGCCACAACTACTGATCCCGCATGCCACAACTACTGAAGCCCGCGGGCCTGGAGCCCATGCTCCGCAACAAGAGAAGCCACCACAATGAGAAGACCGCGCACCACAACAAAGAGTAGGCCCTGCTCGCAGCAACTAGAGAAAGCCCTTGTGCAGCAACGAAGACCCAACGCAGCCAAAATAGATAAATAAATAAATAAAATAAACTTATTAAAAAATATATGTATATATAAGTCTGAAAGGTAAACAGCATCTTTTTCTACATATAGCATCCATGCTGTCTCATTATGGAAACTTTGAAAATTACGGGAAAATATAAAGAAGAAATAACAATTCAAAATTCTTCCTCCGTGAAAGTGCCACTGTGAACCTTGTAGTGTGTGCTTCCCCTCAGTCTGGCAAAGAGGTTTTTTCAGCTGAAAAGAATCCTGCTGCAGAATAATCAGTGAGGTGATTGTTCAAAATTCAAGGGAGAGGGCTTCCCTGGTGGCGCAGTGGTTGAGAGTCCGCCTGCCGATGCAGGGGACACGGGTTCGTGCCCCGGTCCGGGAGGATCCCACATGCCGCGGAGCAGCTGGGCCCGTGAGCCATGGCTGCTGTGCCTGCGCGTCCGGAGCCTGTGCTCCACAACGGGAGAGGCCGCAACAGTCAGAGGCCCGCGTACGGAAAAAAAAAAAAAAAATTCAAGGGAGAAAGGTGAACTGGTTGGGTAATCATTTAATGCTTCTACCTTTGCTCTGATATAATCATTTCTTAGTAACAGAGGACAGTGTAAACTTTGAGATTGCTGCAAAATGCTTTCAGGCTCTCACAGATGCAATCTTTTCACTAGAGCGGCTATATTAATGAGCAATATCAGTCCGATGTCAACTTCATTAGATCTTTTCACAATTAGTCATACTCCAGAATATTATAGTAGAGCTCCGGAATTTGGAATTTAAGGGCTTTTGGGGGAGATAATTTTGATTTAAGTGCAACTGATTTCCATGAATGCTTCTACTGGTGCAAACATTTTGGGAAAGGAACAAGTGAATACACGATAACCTGATTTTGAAGTAACTGAAGAGAGGGACTTTAATATTGGAGGATGGTGTGGTGTGTGCTTCTAGCCGAGCTCTCTGCAAGGGTTAAGCTGGAAGTTGGAGGAGCTGATTTGTTGAGAAACTTTAGGGTCTTGGGACCCTGGTCCTTCAGAGCTGGTGGCACATGATGGCACAGAGCCAGGGCAGATGCCAGCCTTCTTGGGCACTGGGTTTAGATGTGGGAGATAGCACATTTGGGGCTGGCTCTGGAGATCTCCCAAAGATACCATTAGCAGTGGCCCTGGCGGAGATATTCCAAGTGGCATAAAAGGCAGGGGCTGTCCAAGGAAGAAGACAAGGAGAGGAAGCCAGCATATTGCCCAGAAAATTTGAGAGGAGGTGGAGGGAGGATATTGCAAGGAAGGTTAGAGAGCCTGGCTGAGTAAAAAGTGCAAAATTAGTAACCAGGTACTTTCCTTAGGAATTGCATTTGGCTGCCAACACAGAGAACCGACACAGCAGAAGCCTATACAAGGCGGGCTGGAGTGGCTTCAGAGTGTCGCCTGTGTCCTGGGTTTATTCTAACTTTCTGCTCCACACCCTTCACAAGGGGCACAAGGTCTTTCGTGGTTTCAAGACAGGAAATGCAGCGCCTCCTACCACATCCACTTTGAGGCAGAAAGATGGAGGAACGGATATTACTGGTTTACTAGTGCTACCATAAAAAAGTACCATAGTCTGGGTGGCTTAAACAACAGAAATTTATCGTATCACAGTTCTGAAGGCTAGAAGCCAGAGATCAAGGTGTTGGCAAGGTTAGCTTCTCCTGAGGCCTGTCTCCTTGGCCTGTAGATGGCCCCCTTCTCTTGTCCTTACACGGTCTTCCCTCTGTGCTCCTCTTTGTCTGTGTCCTGATCTCTTCTCACAAAGACACCAGTCATATTGGATTAGGACCCACTTTATAACTTAATTCCCATTTTAACTTAATTCCCTCTTTAAGGGCCCTATGTCCAAATACAATCACATTCTAGGGATTAGGACTTTCACATATGATTTTGGAAAGGAGCACAATTCAGCCCATAACAAGGGGCGGAAAGGCAAAAGGGTGGGTCTCAGCTGGCAGCCCTCCTTTAATGGGTTTTTCATGAAGCCGCTACCCAAAACCTGTCACTCTCACCTCTCAGGTCGTTCTTCATGAAAAGGTGGGAAATGTAGTTTTTTATGACTTGGCACATGGCTGCTTCACGTACTAAACTTGGGTTTGCGTTGGTAAAGAAGAGGAAATGGATATATGAATGATCTGGCCAGACCAGGGTAGTGAAGCTCATTATTCTGACTGACTCGTATGGCTCTGTAACACATGGCTGTGTCTGTGAAGAATGTACACCTTTGGACTATGGATATCTAGTCACCAGGATTGTATATTGGGGCCAGTGTGGTATGGCATGGAGTTGGTGGCTGGGCCATCCACAAGAGACCTCAGCATCCCCCGTGGGGCAAAACGTGTGGCTGCCTTTGTAAGGGCGCTAAGGCTTAGGGTGCAAAGTAGGGCAGCAAAGGTAAAGCGGGAGAGAGAAAAGAGAAAGGAAGTGTGGGAGCAGGGAATGAGGACGAGGACAGGAGGAAAGGATAAACCGTGAAAACAAATGCCGGGATGAGGAATAAGCAGGACCCCTTTCCAGACACTGCAGTTCCCACCCCCAGGGACACGGTGGGAGGGGAGGGGCAGTGAGCTGGGGTGGGAGGATGTCCTGGGACCAAGTTCCCTGGCAGGATGTATGAATCACCCAGGCGAGCAGTCACTCAAAATCAAACCGGAAAGGAAACAGAAGCGAACAGAAGAGAATGAAGGCGAGAAAAGAGAGGAGAGAGGGGGGGAGTGAGGGAAGAGGGAGAGAGAGGGGGAGAGAGAGAAAGAGGTCCTGAACAAGCACTGAGGCAATGTGTTGGGGGCCAGGTCAGCTGGGAGCAGTCCTAAAAACCTGGCAGACTGGCTGGGGAAAACTCCAGTTCTCTGTTATTTCTTTGGACAAGAGGGAATTCTCGTACTTGGTACTAACCTCTGCTCATCTACGAGCTTCCTGAGTTCTGAGTCACTGATTTCCCACGCTACTAAAGGGTGAAATGATGCTAAGATGAATATTACAAACATTGGGCTAATTCTGCTCATTTCCTTCAAGGCTACTGCCCGTGATCCCTGTGCCTGGGTCCTTGTGCTTGCATTAGTCATTGAGGTTTTTACTGGAAAGTATTATTTGATTTCTAATGCAAATGCGGCAGTGCTCCTTCCCTCAGCTGAGGCAGGCAGAGCTCCCCAGAGTGGGAAGGGATGGTGTTACCGTGGTGATGAGATGACTGGCTGAGCACAAGGCTAAGCACCCTGCTGTAGAAGGGCAGGAAGAAGTCATTCCTTACTCTCTCCCCGTGAGTCATAGCTGATTTACATAACCCCTTCGTTTTTCATTAAAAGCTGGTATCTACTGGGAAAGAAAGTCAGAACAATGGTCAAGGTGGGAAAGGGTTGCCTCTTCAACCAACACCATCTTGGTTTTCTGGTTTAAGCTTCTAATTAACATATTGGTGGGAATTCCCTGGCAGTCCAGTGGTTAGGACTCCGCGCTTCCACCGTAGGTAGCGGGTAACCAGGTACAATCTCTGGTCGGGGAACTAATCCCGCAAGCAACGTGACACGGCCAAAAAAAAAAAGATATTGCTTTCTGCTGAGGGCATGTATAAAGTGATTAAATTTTAAAATGTCAGCCAAAATTTGAAGGATGGGATAAACTGGCTAGTAAACTGGGTTATCAGCTATGTCACACTGAACAGCATACTCTACCTTTTAAACTTGTGTGAGAATACATGTATTTCCTCCTAAGGTTGATACTTGGAAGTAGAAAACACTCTTCGACGTTTGCTTACAAAGTCCTGAGGATAGTACTGACATTTTCTTTATACCCCCAGTACTTGTGGCAAATAGTATACGTATAAGCATTGAATAAATGAATGCTTTTAATAAATCACTCACATGAACACTCATACCTTGCTGGTGGGAATACAAAAGGGTACAGCCACTTTGGAAAACAGTTTGGCAATTTGGCTAGGTAATAAGGCCCAATTATTTGGTCAAACACCAGTCTAGATGTTGCCATGAAGATATTTTTTAGATGTGATTAATATGTATAATTAGTAGACTTTGAGTAGAGGCAGTTACCCTCCATAAAGCGGGTGGGCCTCATCTGATCAGTTGAACGCCTTAGAAGCAAAGGATGGGGTTTCCTGAAGAAAAAGTAATTCTGCCTCAAGATTGCAACACAGAAGGTCTTCCCTGGTGGTGCAGTGGTTAAGAATCCGCCTGCCAATGCAGGGGACACGGGTTCGAGCCCTGGCCCGGGAAGATCCCACATGCCGCGGAGCAACAAAGCCCGTGCACCACAACTACTGAGCCTGAGCTCTAGAGCCCGCAAGCCACAACTACTGAGCCCACGTGCCACAACTAGTGAAGCCTGCGCACCTAGAGCCCGTGCTCTGCAACAAGAGAAGCCACAACAATGAGAAGCCTGCGCACTGCAACTTAGAGTAGCCCCCGCTCACCGCAACTAGAGAAAGCCCATGCAAAGCAATGAAGACCCAACACAGCCATAAATAAATAAATAAATAAATAAATTTATTTTAAAAAAAAAGATTGCAACACAGAAATCCTCCCTGAGTCTCCTGTTTGCCAGTGCCTGCCCTGCAGATTTTGGACTCAGGATTGCAACATCAACTCTTATCCCTCTCTCTCTCAAAAAGTATCAGTAGGTATAGATGTAGATAGAATTTCCTATTGGTTCTGTTTCTCTGGAGAACCTAATACATCATACAATTCATCAATCCTAGGCCTAGGTATTTACCTATAAGAAATGAAAAAATATGGTAAAATAAAGACCTGTATGTGAATGTTTCTATCTGCTTCATTCATAATTGCCAAGAATGGAAACACAACCCAAATATCCTCCAACTGGTGAATGAAGAAACAAACTGTGTTTCATCCATGCAATGCAATATTACTTGGCAACAGAAAGGAAAAGACTATTGCTACACGCAACAACTTGGATAAATCTCAAAGGCATCATGCTGAACAACAGAAGTAAATTTCAAAAGTCTGCATGACTCTATTTTTTTTTCTTTTTGGCATGAGTGTATTTAAATGAAATTCTGGAAAAGGCAAAACTATATGAATAGAAAACAGATCAGTGGTCGCCAGGGCCTGGAGTTGGGGGTGGGATTGCCAACAAAGAAAATGAGGGAATTTGTTGGGGTGATGGAACTGTTCTACATCTTTTTTGTTGTTGTTGTTCTACATCTTGATTGTGGTTACATGACCATATGTACTTGTCAAAACATAAATCTATACACTAAGAAGGGTAATTTTACTGTACACAAATTATACCTTATTGAATCTGACATAAAAAAAAAAAACTGTCCTTTTATGGTCATTCTTGTAATCTCTTATTCTGTGGGAAGACATGGTAAAAAAATTAATTCTAAAAAATCATTGCATTTTTCAGGGAGACAGAAGTATTGATACTTGATTGGTAGGTTATATTTAAGCTAACTGAAGTTATGTTTAGTAAACAGAGATTTGCTTTTCTTTTTTTTTTTTTTCCGGTACGTGGGCCTCTCACTGCTGTGGCCTCTCCCATTGCGGAGCACAGGCTCCAGACGCGCAGGCTCAGTGGCCATGGCTCACGGGCCCAGCCGCTCCGCGGCATGTGGGATCTTCCCGGACCGGGGCACGAACCCGTGTCCCCTGCATCGGCAGGTGGACTCTCAACCACTGCGCCACCAGGGAAGCCCCAGAGATTTGCTTTTTAGATAGCTATATCCTTTGACCTAGTGATTTCCTACTTAGTATATTCTGAGAAGACAATTAGACAAGAGTATGGGACATTCATGCAGTTTTGTTTATAGCAGTGAAAAATGAGGAATAACCTAAATGATCATCAATAAAAGATTGGTGACATAAGTAATGCTGTACCCATTAAAAAGCTATAGGTCTATATTTATTAACACCGAAAGAGGTATGATATAATAAGTGAAAAAACAGGTCACAAAGAAGAATATATGCTATGATTTCATTTTTTAAAAAATGCATGTGAATGTATATTTATTTTGTGAGTGTATTTAGAAAAAAGTTTGGAAGCTTACAACAGACTATGAACAGTATTAAATTAGTTACTCATGGTGGGATTACAGAGCCAACACTTTCCATATTGTTTGCATTTAAACAATTAAAATACTTTATAATTAGAAAAACAAATCTATTTCTACTTTGTAAAAGAAACAAAACTTGTCTACTGCTCCCCACACATCACCAAATCATTAAAAACATGAAAATAATTACATGGGCATCATGTTAATGCAAAAACAAAGACAGTTTTATTTATGTAAACATAGCTAATCCAGGCAGTTTAGCCTTTATAAATATGAAATATATAAGACTGAAGGAAAAAATTGGAGAGGGGTACAAGTTTTCAGGGCATGCAACAAAGATATGTAAAAATAGCACAGCGGCTCAGTGACCTCAGAAAAATGCTAGCAAAAATATACCCTCTGGGGCTTCCCTGGTGGCACAGTGGTTGAGGGTCCGCCTGCCGATGCAGGGGACACGGGTTCGTGCCCCGGTCCAGGAAGATCCCACATGCTGTGGAGCAGCTGGGCCTGTGGGCTATGGCCACTGAGCCTGCACGTCCGGAGCCTGTGCTTCGCGGCGGGAGAGGCCACACCAGTGAGAGGCCTGCGTACCACAAAAAACAAAAACAAAAACAAAATTCCCTCTGGAAGTAAATACTGCAAATAGCAAGGCCAGGAAAACTTTCCATAGTGAGTAATAACAAGAGAACTGTCATGACACCAATACCAAGATCCTAAAATATAAAAAGTGGGAAAGAGCAGCAAAACTAACCAGAGAAGATTCAGTTGAAAATAGTGGTGAAGAAAATCACCAAACATTGTGCTATGAGTTTTCAAAAATCATAAAACATTGCTTCTCTAAAGGAAGACACAAAAGCGACATATTGTTTATGGATACACAGATACAGTAAAAGAATAAGAACCTGCATGAGAAATATAAACATCAAATTCATGATAATAGTTACATTTTTAGTGGGAGTGCACAGGGGGCCTTAACAGTATCTGTAATGTTTCATTTTTAATATCTGAAGCAAATATGACATAAGGGAAAGATCTGATAAATCTTTGAGTTGGATCCACAGATATCTCCTACATTATTCCCTATAATTTTTTCTGTATGTTTGGTAACCTCATTATAGGTAACTACATTTTTTAAAACTTTGTAAAATGTCTTCCTTTGAATCTACTGTCCGCCAACACGATCATTCCTCCTCCTTTCCCAGGTTGGGAGCCTCCCAAGCATAAAATACTGCTTGAACAACAGCTATTCCCACTGATTAACGTGTCATCAGTGGAAGTCTTTTTGTCAAAAGGGTACGCCTTACCTTTGATTGTACTAAATCACATTCTTGAATCTATAAAGCATTCAGTTTAGACCTTTTTTTTGCCTGATGCAGGCCTCTAGGGCCACTTTGTTTAAAACAATACTGAGAAAAACAAACATTACGTTGACTGCCTTGGTTTTGCAAAAATGACAGATGGTTAAAATGACTTAAATGGTGGCACCACTGACCGATTTTTTTTCCCTCCTAAGTTAACAACTCTTCTGTTCTGTGAATGAGCTGTATCAACGCTGGCTGCCCTTGGATAGTTAAAAAGGAAAAGCCAAGTCCAGCTTCAATCCAGAAAAATTAAATCAGAATCTCAGAGATAGGGTCAATTTGGGCTTTCTTTAAAATCCTATATCAAACTCCTCCCTCTTCCTCTTCCTCTTCTTTCTTCTCATGAAGTTTAATAAATATAAGTTAATAATGCATCTAAAGCTTTTATGTAGCCCTCCTACCCCTACAGAAGTAACCACTATCCTGATTTTCTCTTTTAACTCAGGAGATTTTTATAGGCCTTTTGACTTACAAGTCTGACTTACGAGTCTTGTTCTACTCTTTGCCACCCTCTGAGCACACCTATTAAAGTTCCCAACTAAACAGCAGTTACTGGGCTTCCCTGGTGGCGCAGTGGTTGAGAATCTGCCTGCCAATGCAGGGGACACGGGTTCAAGCCCTGGCCTGGGAAGATCCCACATGCCGTGGAGCAACTAGTCCCGTGAGCCACAACTACTGAGTCTGCATATCTGGAGCCTGTGCTCCGCAACAAGAGAGGCCGCGATAGTGAGAGGCCCACGCGGCACGAAGATGAAGAGTGGCCCCTGCTTGCCGCAACTAGAGAAAGCCCTCGCACAGAAACGAAGACCCAACATAGTCAAAACTAAATAAATAAATAAGTGGCATTAGTTGTTATTAAAAAAAAAAAAGAGCAGTTACTGTACTTCCTATTCTGAGCAATTCTGAACAATGTCCACCGACAAATGATCATTACAATCAGGAACTGTTGCTTCTACTAAAATTTGCTTACAAACTGATCTGCTATATGCAAATCTATCCCACGATAGACTTGTTATTTTATCCTTCATAGCTATTTTTGTTCCATAATGTTATTTAGTAGGAATAAAATTGAATGAAGGGCTTCCCTGGTGGCGCAGTGGTTGAGAGTCCGCCTGCCAATGCAGGAGACACGGGTTCATGCCCTGGTCTGGGAAGATCCCACATGCCACGGAGCGGCTGGGCCCGTGAGCCATGGCCGCTGAGCCTGCGCGTCCGGAGCCTGTGCTCCGCAACGGGAGAGGCCACAGCAGTGAGAGGCCCGCATACCGCAAAAAAAAAAAAAAAAAAAATTGAATGAAGATATTTTGAAAGTAAAGACTCTTGAAAGTTGTTGACATAGTTGGGAGTTTCTCAACTCAGGGTATATCTCTAAAGAAATAAGCTTCCTATGTGTTTTATGGAAACCAAGGAGGTGTAGTCACAGTGGGAATGTGACATATCCTGGGTGCTTAGGGTTGTTCTACTTCCTATGGTGAATGGACATGCATAACTGATATGAATAATTGAGTTCCACAAGTTACTGATATTTGAATTAAATAATATGGAACTCCATGCAAAATTAACTGCATGTGAGACACTTGACACTTTAAAGAAGATAATTAAGATGAAAAGTAAATATCTGTAACCAACATAAGTGACTGAAAGAAAACAGGGAACTTCTTTTTAAAAGGATGGTGGGAAAGATGTCTATGATATTGTAGCAAGCTCTTTTCTAGAGGTTTAATGTGTTCAAATAGATGATTAATTATGAGAGTGAAAGGGGTCAGAGTATGCCACCTGTAATATGCCACTTTGGCATATTTATTTTGAGCTGAAGAGAGTTGAGAATCATCAGATGCAGAAAGAAGTCTTCTCGGAGCTTCCCTGTCTGACTGAAAACAGAAACTTCTGAGAAATGAGTACAGCCAGAAATCCCCTCTCCTGGGGGACTTTTCTGGCCTTGAAGAAGATGGAAAGTGAGAACCAAGATGGACCTGCACAAACAAACATTATTAAAATAATACAAAAAAACCCCCACCCCACATAGTTTGGGAATTCCCTGGCGGTCCAGTGGTTAGGACTTGGTGCTTTCACTGCCAGGGTCCTGAGCTCCATACCTGGTTGGGGAACTAAGATCCTAAAGACCATACCATGTGGCCAAAAAATAATAATAATAATACTTATCTTCCATTAGTTTCCCCATATATTTATCTTCCCACTCTTTACTACTCCTAGAAGCTAAAAACCCTTTTCCTTTGTCTTATCACTTCTCCACAAATTTATTGTCCTTTGTTAAAATGATATATAAGCCTCTGAGTCTGATTGCCTCTTTGGGGTTTTCATTTTATTTCTGTAAGCCCCCCACCATATGCATACATAATAACCTTTTTTTTCTTCTTGTTAATCTGTCTTTTGTCAGCCTAATTTGTAGGGCCCCATTCACTGAACATAAGAGGGTATAGGAAAAAGTTTTTTCCTCCCCTACAAACATGAAGACTAAAGAATTATCTTTTATTATTATTATTATTATTTTTTTTTTTTTTTGCGGTATGCGGGCCTCTCACTGCTGTGGCCTCTCCCGTTGTGGAGCACAGGCTCCGGACGCGCAGGCTCAGCGGCCACGGCTCACGGGCCCAGCCGCTCCGCGGCACGTGGGATCCCCCCGGACCGGGGCACGAACCCCCGTCCCCTGCATCGGCAGGCGGACCCCCAACCACCGCGCCACCAGGGAAGCCCAAGAATTATCTTTTAAAATGAACCACAAGAGTTAAATTTAGCTAAAGAAATTTTTGTTCTGGGAAAAAAAAAAAAACTTGAGTGGAAAAATATTCGGTGAAGGTTTTGACCATTCAGCTAAGTGATGAACAGAAGAGCCAAGAATATTCTTCTCTTCTATTAAAGAAAACTGGGAAAAGGTTGTTTTTATTATTTTTTTAAACAGTAGGCAGTAGGCTTAGTTTTCTGCCATGACCTGGAAAAAACATATTGAAGTCTGTGGCAGAACACTGCTCCAAACCACCAAGTTGTCAAAATCATAGGCAGAATCATTTGCAGCAACATGGATACAACTAGAGATTATCACACTAAGTGAAGTAAAGTCAGAATGAGAAAGACAAATACCATATGACATCACTTATATGTGGAATCTAAAATATGGCACAGGGCTTCCCTGGTGGCGCAGTGGTTGAGAATCCACCTGCCAATGCACGGGACATGGGTTCGAGCCCTGGTCTGGGAAGATCCCACATGCTGCGGAGCAACTAAGTCCATGCACCACAACTACTAAGCCTGTGCTCTAGAGCCGGTGAACCACAACTACTGAGCCCGTGTGCTGCAATTACTGAAGCCTGCGCACCTAGAGCCCATGCTCTGCAGCAAGAGAAGCCACAGCAATAAGAAGCCCGCGCACCACAACAAAGAGTAGCCCCCGTTCTCCACAACTAGAGAAAGCCCGTGCTCAGCAACAAAGACCCAACACAGCCAAAAAAGTAAATAAAACAAAGAAATTTAATAATAATAAATATATGGCACAAATGAACCTATCTACAAAACAGAAACCGAATCACAGACACAGAACAGACTTGTGGTTGCCAGGGGGGAGGGTGGGAGGGAGAGGGATGGACTGGGAGTCTGGGGTTAGTAGATGCAAACTATTACCTTCAGAATGGATAAACAGGTATAGCCCAGGGAACTATATCCAATCTCCTGGGATAAACCATAATGGAAAAGAATAAAAAAAGAATGTATATACATATATAACTGAGTCACTCTGCTGTACAGCAGAAATTAGCACAACATTGTAAATCAACTATACTTCAATAAAAAGCAGAGAATAAAAAAATCATAGGCAGAATCTATGTTGAAAAGCTTCTATGACAATCAAGAATACATCCTGTAAGCAAAAGTAATCAGTCAGAACATCTTAATGGTTCGACCCAATGGTTTTATGAGTAAAAGCCAGTAGTGAGGGAAAAAAAAACCCCACAGTGGCATCCAGGCTCATAGCCTGGCTTTTCTGAAATTGTTTTGGACCCTCCCAAGCTTTTCTAAAATCAGCTGTGAGTGACTTCTGGCTTTTTCCAAAATGAATAATCCTTAGCAAATAAAATAAAAGACAAAATTTGAAGGGGGTTATTTTGATGAGGAATTATTAAAATTATACGTGGAGTAGTGATAAGGTTATGAGAAGTGGTGTACTGCCTCCTAAAACAAACAGGGGGCCTAACATTCACTGGACATTTTTTGAGTATCCCCTGTATGGAGCAAATTGCAAAGTTCTGGAAGAGATGAACACTCATTTGGATGTCTCTTAACCACTAGTATGTAGCAAAACTGGTTGGTCTTGGGACCCATAGCCACCCTGACGTGTAAGCCAGGACTAGATTCCTAACACATGTTTCAGGTACACAACCATTGCTGGATCTTTATCCCCAGTGTTTCTTGACAACCATTCCTTGTCTATGCTAGTCAGCAATACTTCTCTATCCCCATCTCATCAGTTTGTCTCTCCATGGACCACGATTCCAGGTCATATACACAGGTTCACCAGAGCAATGCTTGTCAATGTACATGTTTTAAAAGGCATTTTGAAAAACACATTAAAATGTGAATCTTTATGAAATAAAGAAGAATTCACACACGTATTTAACTTCTTACAAAGATGCCAGTCACAGTGTTGCTTAAAAATAGGAAAAACTGGGTACAAATGACATGTCTAATATCTGGGGATTGTTAAATAAATATGGTAAATCAAAACAAAGGAATACAAGGCAGCTGCTTAAAATGATGTTACATAAGGAAATATCTTGATGTGGGAAAGCTGTTCATGATTTATAATATTGTGAAATGAAACCAGATGATAAAAATGCATACTTCCTATGAACCTCATTTTATAAATACATATGAATATCTTTCGCTGGAAAAAGGTCTGGAATGATAGATTCCAATGGACTTTAAACTTTGCTCTGAAGAACTCTAAGGTGCCAAGAGGTGCTTCAGGGCTCAACTTGGGGGCTGTTTGAGGGCCAAGCCCTTGGGCTTTCAGGCCACCACCTTCCATTTTTTAATCTGTTTTACATACTAATCTCCTACATAAGAGTCATTTGAAGAAAAGGTTTTGGAAATTTTAAAAATGTGCTAATCACTAGTATATACTGTGCGATTAAGTAGTAGTTATAAAGCATCACTAGGTGTTTTTCTCTATTTTTTATTTAAACCCTCAAGTCCCAATTGACTTATTACTAGGAAGTCCAGTTACCTCAGGGGTAACTTTCTCATCTTCTCTTTCCTTATATGCATTTTCAGATTTTTTTTTATAATGCAGAGCATTGCATTTGTAGTAAGAAAAAAGGTTATTTTAATTTTTAAAAAGCTAATGACATAAAGCTGACTGCTGATTTAATATCTTCAAATGTCACTGTCAAGTGGATTAAAGGCATAAGCATAATTGAAATGCTCTATTAAAAATAAAACATACAATCATATCTTGATTTCTCAAACTCTTGATAGATTTAAGATTTTCCCTTTGAGTTTAGGCCTGCTCTTGGAATTACCATCCGCTTTCTTACTTGAACCACCCTCTTAATTTCCACCAACACCAAGTTCTATTGGACAGCGCTGGCTTGTCATCCAAATACCAAAATGCCATGCAAAAGCCGTAATGCTTTTCTTTCCAGCCTGACCTTCTGTTAGTCCTTCATGCTCCCTCTAGGCTGAAGTCACACTAATAGTACCACTTATATATCTACACCCAACAGCTGTTCATATGTCACTGCATTTGCACATGCTGTTCCGTCAGTGGAACAGGGCCTGGTGAGTTCCTTTCCACTGAATAGGGCCCTTTCCATTGAACAGGGCCTGATGAATTCCTCCTACTCAGTCCTTTGTGATCTAACACACTTGACAACTCTCCTTGTCTTTCCTGATTCTCCCAGGCATAGACAGTTGCTTTGTTCTGTTTCTTCCAAAAACTCTGTTTACATTAGTGCGCTTTCCACATCCTCTCTTCTCTGGTAGACTGAATTCACGAAGGCAGGAACCACATCGTACCCATCTTCATATTGCTAGCAGCGAACCCACCTCCTGGCGCATAAGTTCTTGATCGAAGTTTATTGATAAGTACTGTCTTATGATAGCTTTTTTTAAAAAAATAAATTTATTTTTGGCTGCATTGGGTCTTCGTTGCTGCACAAGGGCTTTCTCTAGTTGCTGCGAGTGGGGGCTACTCTTCATTGCGGTGCGCGGGCCTCTCATTGCAGTGGCTTCTCTTGGTGTGGAGCACGGGGTCTAGGTGCACTGGCTTCAGTAGTTGTGGCTCGTGGGCTCTAGAGCGCAGGCTCAGTAGTTGTGGCACACGGGCTTAGTTGCTCTGCGGCATGTGGGATCTTCCCAGACCGGGGCTTGAACCCATGCCCCCTGCACTGGCAGGAGGATTCTTAACCACTGCCACCAAGAAAGTCCTTATAATAGCTTTTCAAATGTATGTATATCTTGTGCAAGACTAAGCTCCATCTCATGTGACAACCAAGATGCTCTCTTGGGAAGGGATGCAAGACTATGACTGAGTGGGGAAGAGAATTGTGACTGTGGGCACAAGGGGGCAGCTGTGTATTTACTGATCCTGGTCTAGATTGGATTTTTTTCAGTTTCCCTCTGTGGTTACTGAACAATGCTAATACATGTGGCTTTAGTCCAAATGATATCACATGCAGAGAGACAGATTTCTCACCCTAAATAGTAATTTGACTGGCTAAAATGAATTTCTCATTCATGTGCATAGGTAAATCAGTTACTTGACACCCTGGCTACCCGTTAGAGTCATCCAAAGAACTTAAGCATTTTTAAAGTCTGGGCCTCACTTCAGACCAAATAAATCAGAATCTCCGGAGCAGAGCCAGGCATCAACATTTTTAAAGGGCTTCCCAGGCGATTTTCATGGCCAGAGTGGCAAAGCACTGAGTTACATCGTTTGCATCTTGTCATAATCAGATGTGGGTTTTTCTTCGTCAATTGCGTCCGGAACATGATGGTGGAACATGTCAAGTCGCTGTTATTACCAGTGAAGTGTAGCTGTTTCACCAGCTGTGTTTACTGCATGACTAGTGAAAGTCAGAGAAAATGACAAAGGTCAGCATGGGTTTATTTGGTATCTTTGGTGAAAGAGGAGTTAAGATCAAATTTTAGGAGACTTCCAATCTACCAAATTGACTGTTGATAATACTTACATGTCTCTGCTACATGTTCACCACTTCCACTGACTCTGGGTGGAAGCACAAGCAGTAGAGATGAGGTCTCTGTGCTCAAGGGAGAAAGGTGAAGGGGAGGGGAGGAATGGTGACAAAGATTTATGTGTGTGTTCTAGGCACTTTTTATAGCTCATCGCATGTAAGCCTCATGACAACCTGGCACATTAGATGTGACTATCATCACTTTACACATAAGAAAACTGATTCTCTTAGTTTCTTCCACAAAATGGAAATATTAATGGTTTTTACCTCTTTTTTTTTTTGACAGTTCAGATAACATTTTTTTTTCATATTGTAAGTCCATAAGCTTTATTTTATTTTTTAAAACATCTTTATTGGAGTATAATTGCTTTACAGTGGTGTGTTAGTTTCTGCTGTATAACAAAGTGAATCAGCTATACATATACGTATATCCCCATATCCCCTCCCTCTTGTGTCTCCCTCCCATTTACCTCGTTTCTTTTTTTTAGATGTTGGGGGTAGGAGTTTATTGATTTATTTATTATTTTTGGCTGTGTTGGGTCTTCGTTTCTGTGTGAGGGCTTTCTCCAGTTGTGGCGAGCGGGGGCCACTCTTCATCGTGGTGCACGGGCCTCTCACTATCACGGCCTCTCTTGTCACGGAGCACAGGCTCCAGATGCGCAGGCTCAGTAGTTGTGGCTCACGGGCCTCGTTGCTCTGCGGCATGTGGGATCTTCCCAGACCAGGGCTCGAACCCGTGTCCCCTGCATTAGCAGGCAGATTCTCAGCCACTGCGCCACCAGGGAAGCCTTACCTCCTTTCTTGAAGAGTGAATGAATTAATGCATATTAAGCTCTCAGCATCACTGGAACATATAAGCTCTCAATGAATATTGGAAATTATTGTCATAATTTTTTATTGTCATGCAGCACTGGTGGGGATTTAAAATTAACGCCATGATACTGCAATATAAAGTTGCAATAGGTGCAAAACACAATGAAATGTCAAAGGCAGGTATAGGAAAGAGCGTGAGATCTGCACATCTGTACTCAGCGAAGGAAGCCAGTGAGTGTGAAGCACAAGACTGAGAAATAAAAAATCTGGAGGTTTGGGTGGTGGCCGCTGCTGGGCTTCAGCTTCCAGTTGTAGAGGGCAAGGTGGCAGAGACCCTGGCACCCTGTGCCCCACCGCTGATGCCCAGATGGAGGTTGTCAAGTGGGTGGTGGTGGGAGACGGAGTTGTAAGTAAAACTTGCCTACTGATGTGGGATGCCAGCAATGCATTTCCTGGAGAATAGATCCCCACCGTCTTTGACGACTATTCTTCCCATGTTATGGCAGATGGAAAACTGGTGAGTCTGGGCTTATGGATGCAGCTGGACAAGAAGATGATGGCAGATCACATCCCCATCCTCTCCACAAGCTGACGTACTCTTAATTTGCTCTTCTCTTGTGAGTCCTGCATCTTGTGAAAATGTCCATGCAAAGTGGTATCCTGAAGTGGGACACCGTTGTCTCAACACGCCCCTCGTCCTAATGGGAGCTAAACTTGACCTTAGGGATGATAAAGACATGACTGAAACTGAAGGAAAGGCTGACTGCCGTCAGGTCTCCTCAATGTGTAGCCATGGTTGAAGAAATCTGTGCTGTGCAACACCAAGAATGCTGGGCTCCGACACAGCGAGGTTGCTACATGGTGTTTGATGAAGCTCTTCCAGTGGTTCTCTCCCATCTCCCGTCAAGAGGATGAGAGAACGCCTGCTGCTGAAAATGTCTGAGCACCTCCTTGCCCCATGCCCCTGAGAACTTTTGTACACTTTGCTGAAAAACGTTGGCACCTTTGCACTGAACGCCAACTTTTTGTTACAGATTAGGTTCCCCATAAAACCATTCTGAAACAAGCAGGAACTTTAAAGTTTTGTCTAAGGTCTAAGAGTTAAAACTTGCATGTTCTATTAAAATTCACCCCTAAAATGGAAAAAAAATCTGGATTCAAGCCCTACCTTCACCATGTACTAGCTAACTGACATTAGGCTAATTACATCTGTAGTGGCCTCAATTTCTTCACTTGCATAAAATAGGAATAACAATAGTACTTATTTTGTGATATCTTTTTTTACAAAAAATACATGTGATCATCTGTGTAAAAGACTTATGCTAATTAAATAGTTTGGTTTTAGTTAGGTAGAGGAAAGACTTTGAAGCTAGGACAGAAGAAACATGGGTCTGCCATGATCCAGCTCATTTTCTTTGGGCAAATTCCCTGACATCCTTACTTTCAGTTCACCCCTTGTTAACTAAGGTTGGTAAGCAGGTAGCAGTGTGGTAGGCATTCAGTATATGTTAGCGCCATCTTTCTCCTTCCAATCTCTTATAAAATGAAATAATTGGAATGGGTTACTGCTTTACAACCTGGCTAATTATCAGAATAATCTTCGGAGCTTAAAAAAAGAAGAAAAAAACTAATCAGTCAGAACGTGTGTGTTCAGAGCCACGGACTAGATGATCTATGAGATTCATTCATGGTCTGATGATTGGTTATTTTTAACCTCATGAGGAAAATATGATTTGTGTTTGATTTTAAACTATTTGTTTATTCTTCTTTTTCTACAAATTATTTGAGTCCATGTATAATATTACATAACAATAAAAGGGACAACATATGAGGATCAGGGAAACTTGAAGGTTATTGTGAGGATGAAACGTGACAGTGCAGGCAGGCATTTAACACATGGCTGGTCAAGGTTGAGAATCAGTAATGGCAGCTATTGTTAAATGGGTGAATAGATCAATTATCACTCTCCCTAAACATCACTTTGAAAGATGGGTTTGGAAAACAGTGGGTGACTGATGGATACTGTGTTCTCTAGAACACAGATATTCTGTAATATTAAGGGCGATTAAAGGAAGTGTAGAAGAGTAGGGGGGGATAGGACTTTCCAGAAGAAGGGGACCATTTGGGCAGAGTTCCCAGGTTCTGACTTGGTGTGTTTGGGTGACTGATGAGACAACCTGAGGGGGGGGTGGTGCTGGGGAATAAGGTCAGATTACAGAGGTCTTGAAGGCTGAGTAGAGAAATGTATATCTGGCGGAACTACTGAAGCTTAGTTTGCTGAGTTTATGGCTATGGCCACCTCTCACAAACGCATAAGACTATCTTGTATTTCCAAAGCAATTTTAAGGACATATGCCCGGGAGAAGGCACTAGGAGGCAAGCCCGTCTTTGTTTTCTTCTGGGGGAAAGAAAGTAAAAAGAAAATGTTCAGGACACTGTTCCCCTCGGACACAGTTTGTACCTCTAAAGGGCATGATGCAGATTGGCGGTCACACTTTCCTTCTGTGAATTCATATTGGTGATGTGAACTAAGAATGCCGCCTGCTGTATCATAAACAAAGGATGTTGCAGCCATCAAGCCACCACATTACAGCCACCCTGACAGTGAGTCCTGAGGGAACTCAGGATGGAAACAAAGAATGCCTACCATCTAGCAGTCAATGACTGCAGCCACCCCCAGTGGTGCACACTGAGGAGATTAAGGATGAGAAAACACAGGATACTGCCCCCCAACCCCCTGCCAATAGCTGAGCTGCATATCAAAGGAATAATTTCTATAGGCCCAGACTTTGCATCTTCCCATACATAGAAATGTGCTAATTTCATTAACTTGAGATGTCTGGTTTTCTTTTATTAACAGTAATCTTTTGATGTTCCCAATACCTGGTCTTTTGTTGCTAAAACTCCTATATATCCTGGCTCCCTGAGCCCTCTGCCTCTTTGGAGTGGTCTCTCAGAGTTATTTGAGATGCTGTCTCCTGCACTTGAAGTCCTAAGAATGTTTGCCGAATAAAACATAACTCTCAACTTTTAGGTTGTGTATTTTTTTTCAGTTTTCAGTCGATGGTGACAAGTCCTGTGCTCTACCACCAAGTCACCCCAGAATGACAGAAGCCCATGGTCCTCTAATGGATGCCTGATCCAGGTGCCTGCCATGGGGCAAAAAATATCTGAGTAATTGTAGCTCATTTAAAGGTAGCTATTGGGAAGAATTTCACTGCTCCACCTGGGCACCCAGTATGACTTGTGACAAACTTCCGTTATGGCCTGGTTGTCCTTATCTTTAAAATAAAATCATTTATGTCACAATTTGTACTGATCCAACTCCAGGTATTTTCAAGTGGTTTATAGTCTGTGTCCACATCCCAAGCACATTTTTAGGGGAGGGGCCACTGGGCTTTCCTCCTTCCCCCTTTTGCCTCTTGGATTCTCATTAGTGTTCAAGAGCCTTGAGGCTGAAACTGAGCAGGACCCTGTAGGGCCTTCCCAGGGACAGACCACCACCCCCACCACACCCCCTATCCCCCACCTCTTGTTTGTAGAAAAGCTTTAGATTTCTAGGCCTTCCCCAAGTTCCAAAGAGCAATTTTAATCAGAGAAGTGAGAAAATGCAGAAACAAAGGAAAACAGTCAAAATAATAATAGGTTATTATTATTATCAAAACAAGACAAAATAATAATAGGTTAGCTATAAAACAAAGTCAAGGACCTTTAGTTCCTCCTCAAGGGCTACAGATAATATCCTGAGCCATATCCTTGAGTTGTTTTGCAGAAACTAAAACCCTCACCAGGTGGAAGAAGTTAACTGCATGCTGACCACAAGCACGTAGACCCCAGACCGGATGATGATGTTAATTCTCAAAATCCACCCTATTACCTCATCATCAACCAATCACAAGAATGTCCACAAGCTGATCAGGCACCGTACAACCCTCACCTCTAATGTTGCCTTTAAAAACCCTTCTGTGAACTGTAAACAAGATGAAAAGACAACCCTCAGAATGGGAGAAAATATTTACAAACGAATCAACAGACAAAGGATTAATCTCCAAAATATATAAACAGCTCATGCAGCTCAATATTAAAAAAACAAACAACCCAATCCAAAAATGGGAAGAAGACCTAATAGACATTTCTCCAAAGAAGACATATAGATGGCCAAGAGGCACATGAAAAGCTGCTCAACATCACTAATTATTAGAGAAATGCAAATCAAAACTATAATGAGGTATCACCTCACACCAGTTAGAATGGGCATCATCAGAAAATCTACAAACAATAAATGCAGGAGAGGGTGTGGAGAAAAGGAACCCTCTTGCACTGTTGGTGGGAATGTAAATGGATACAGCCACTATGGAAAACAGTATGGAAGTTCCTTAAAAAACTAAAACTAGAATTACCACATGACCCAGCAATCCCACTACTGGGCATATACCCAGAGAAAACCATAATTCAAAAAGATACATACTGGGCTTCCCTGGTGGCGCAGTGGTTGAGAGTCCGCCTGCCGATGCAGGGGACACGGGTTCGTGCCCTGGTCCGGGAAGATCCCACATGCCGTGGAGCGGCTGGGCCCGTAAGCCATGGCCACTGAGCCTGTGTGTCTGGAGCCTGTGCTCCGCAACGGGAGAGGCCACAACAGTGAGAGGCCCGCATACCGGGAAAAAAAAAAAAAAAGACACATACACCCCAATGTACATTGCAGCACTATTTACAATAGCCAGGTCATGGAAGCAACCTAAATGCCCATCGACAGACTAATGGATAAAGAAGATGTAGTATATATATACAGTGGAGTATTACTCAGCCATAAAAAGGAAGGAAATTGGGTCATTTATAGAGATGTGGGTGGGCCTCGAGACTGTCATACAGAGTGAAGTAAGTCAGAAAGAGAAAAACAAATATTGTATATTAAAACATATATGTGGAATCTAGAAAAATGGTACAGATAAACCGGTTTGCAAGGCAGAAATAGAGACACAGATGTAGAGAACAAACGTATGGACACCAAGGGGGTAAAGGGGGAGGCGGGGTGGTGGTGGGATGAATTGGGAGACTGGGATTGACATATATACACTAATATGTATAAAATAGATAACTAATAAGAACCTGCTGTATAAAAATAAATAAATTAAATTAAATTAAAAATAAAATAAAATAAATAAATAAAAATAAAACCATTTCCGTGAAAGCCATCAGGGAGTTCATGTCTTTTCAGCACAAACTCCCCATTCTCCTTGCTTGGCCCCTCGTTGGGTACCTTGCAATAAATGCAGTACCGTTCTTTACCACAACCCATTGTCAGTAGATTGGCTTTACTATGCATTGGGTGAGAGGACCCAAGTTTGGTTCGGTAACAAGGTCAGGGACTGAGTTTCACTCTCTTTTCACCTGCCACCGCATCTGCCACCATGCTGGCCCAGACCATGCGCATGAGACCGATAGCTGCTTCCACTGGGATTTTCACAGGGGTCTCCAGCTTACTCAGCACAGAAAATACATATTGCCTTGTCATTTATATGAGCAAGAAGCACTTTTAGAGAGGATGACTAAATTTCAGTTAGCAGCCAAACTCCTACTCCTGCACAGTGATGGTTGTTATTTTTCTTTTTCTCAGATCAATGCTTTTTTCCACTACCATTCCAGACTCCACTCACAGAGCTGTGTGGAAATTTTAGAACAGCAAAATGAATGGTGAGTGTATAAATGCTTGTGGGTGGTATGTGCACGTGTATGACATTCTATGTTTCCTGGCTAAAAGTTTACGGATGTGTTGGTATTTTGTGAGTGTGTTGGTCAGAGGGACGATCAAAAGAGTAGGTGTAACTACTCTTCCAGTCATACCTTCTTCCTTCCAAACCTCAGAGGTATAAATCAGACTGGCACTAAACATTATAAATAATGTTCAGGGATTTTTTTTCTTCTAAAGCCAGGTCGATTTGCTTCTTACATTTTCAGGGATGGTTCCTCCTGACAAACAAACACAATGTGTCCGTTATGTTACTCTTGGTCAGTTGTTGTCATTTCTAGTACAGGCTGCCTCTACTTTCGTACATCACATGTTCTTGGAAATGTGTTTCTAAGTTGAGTACCTGAAAGCAAAGTGTCAGACTCACTTGCTATAAAGAGCGTTCTATTCCCAGAGGCTCAAAACATGTCAAGTTTATGCAGGGGCACCTTGCCCTGGGGTGAGGGGAGGGACGGCAGAAGGTGGAAGGGAGACACTGGGCTCTGTCAGGTGATTCTAGATGGACTCCCCAGAGCACGGCGGGGTAGGGGTGGGGAGAGTAAGCGCCAGGGTTCCAGATGTCAGGGTGTGCAGGTCCCTTCAGGTAAGGGAGGGACAGGAATGTTAGAGCAAGTTTGTGTGCCTGACACACAGTGAGGCCAAACAAACCGTAAAGTCAGAGTTTGGCGCAGAGAAAGGTTTATTGCAGGGCCATGCAAGGACGCGGGTGGCTCCTGCCCTAAAAAGCCCCGAGCTCTCCGAAGGTTTTGGCAAAGCATTTTTAAAAGCCAGGTGAGGGAGGGGGGTCGCCAGGTAAGTGAGCAGCTCATGCCCAGTTCTCTGATTGGCTGATGGTGAGGTAACAAGGTGGTGTCACAGGGGTTAACATTATTAGTCCTTAAGCTCCAGGAGGCCTGGGGTGATGTGCTCACGGTCATCAAGTAGTTAACATCTTCCACTTGGTGGGGGGTTTTCACATCAGTAAAACAACTCAGGAAATGTGCATCAAATACTGTTATCCAGGTACTTCAGAGAGGAGCTAAAGCAGAGGATATGCGGGAAGGCCCCACAGGGTCCTGTTCGGTTACGGGAACGTGATCATAAGACCCGAAGAAGGGGTGTCTGTGCTGACCTGAATGATCACAAGTGAAGGCAACTTTCCCTGATATCTTGCCTAAGACTGACGCTCCACAGTGAAAGTAGCTTATAGATGATGGTCAGTTATCACTGGCCAGCTGGAGTAAGAAGACTAAATCCAGAGAGATGCTTTTCCAGGATGAATGTACTAAGTCAAAAACACTCGAAGGCTGCTGTCTTGGTCCCTTCACGCTGCTATAACAAAATACCTCAGACAGGTGGATTATAAACAACAGAACTTTGTTTCTCACATATCTGGAGGCTGGAAGTCTGAGATCAGGATGCCATCAGGGATACGTTCCTGGGTTGCAGATTTCTCACATGGTAGAAGGAGCATGGGAGCTCCGTGGGATCCCTTTTATAAGAGTGCGAGTCCCAGTCATGAGGGCTCCACCCTCGTGACCAAACACCTCCCAAAGACCCTACCTCCTAACACCTTCACATTGGGCACCAGGATTTTGAGATGACACATTCAGACCACAATGCTTAGAGTGGAGTTCCTTCACATAACTGAACATCAGTCTTGCTATATGTAACCCATGGTCAGTTACAGGTGTGCTCTGCTTGAAGCTTTCCAAGTTAGTCAGATACTGAATTTAACAAATTGAATCATGTTTAAAAAAAAGTTTCCTTGTTATTTTCAGGAAACTTTTAGTGAGTGCTTGTATTATAATAATTTTTATGCTTTACCTTTCCGGTAATTTTAATTTTTTAAAATATTGAGTCCAGTAGCCAACTCTAAGATGGCTCCTAGTGACCTTTGCCTTCTGGTATTCACATCTTATATTGTCTCCCCTCACACTGAATTAGGGCTGGCCCTGTGTGACTTCTGAGGCTAGGTAATAAAAGGCATTGTAGCTTTTGCCTTACTCTCCTGAACCACTTGCTCAGCAGAAAGCCAGCCATCATGCCACGAGGACACTCAAGCAGCCCTGTGGAGAGGAACCAATGCTCCTGAACAACAGTCAGTACCGACTTGCCAGTCACATGAGTGAGTCCCAGTCAGGTCTTCTGGGAACTGCTCCAGCTCTCATCTGACTACAACCACCTGGGAGACTGAACCAGAACTGCTGAGGGAGATACTTCTGAATTCCTGACTCATAGAAATTGTGAGAGAAAATAAATAATTATTATTGTTTTAAGCCATGAAGTTTGGGGATGATTTGTTAATTAGCAATGAGTAATGAACATATTAAGTTTCTCAAAGTAGGGGATACCTGTATTATTTAGTCACACCATGAGAAGTTTCTTATTATTTTTGTGATTTGTTTAACCTAAGAAGTTTAACCTTCTTAGACATGTGGGTTTATAGTTTTCTCCAAATTTGTAAAAATTTTGGCCATTTCTTCAAGTATTTTCTCTATTTCCCCTCTCCTTCCTCTCCTCCTGTGACTCCAATTACACATATATTAGGGTGCTTGACATTGTCCTACCGCTCACTATTGCTGTATTTACTTTTTTTTTTTCTTTTTGTTGTGTATCATCTTTTTTTTTTTTTTTTTTTGCGGTACACGGGCCTCTCACTGCTGTGGCCTCTCCCGTTGCGGAGTACAGGCTCCGGACGCGCAGGCCCAGCGGCCATGGCTCACGGGCCCAGCCGCTCTGCGGCATGTGGGATCTTCCCAGACCGGGGCACGAACCCGTGTCCCCTGCATCGGCAGGCGGACTCTCAACCACTGCGCCACCAGGGAAGCCCTGTTGTGTATCATCTTTAATGCTGTGTCTTAAAGTTCACTAATATTGCCTTCTGCAGTATCTAATCTGCTGTTACTATCATCTAGAGTAGTTTTCATCTGAAACATTACATTTTTCATCTTTAGAATCTCATTCGGGTGTTTTGTTGTATCTTCTATGTGTCTATTTAACATGCTTGATCTTTCCTCTACCTTCTTAGATATATGGAATATCATAATAACTGTTTTAATGTTCTTGTCTATGAATTCTGTCATATCTATCATTTCTGGATCTGTTTCTAGTGATTGATTTTTATTTTCCTCTGCATTATGGGTTATTTTTTTCCTACTTCTTTGCATGCCTGGTAATTTTCCACAGTAACATGACAGACAATTTTCCCTTTTAGTTTTATTGAGATATAACTGACATACGGTACTGTGTAAGTTTAAGGTGTACAGCATCATGATTTGACTTACACCACAAGCATTTTGTATTTAATCTGTTGAGTGCTGTACATATTAGTATTCCTATAAATATTGTTGAGTTTTGTTCTGGGACACAGTTAAGCTACTTGGAAACACTGGTATACTTCTGGGTCTTGCTTTTAAGCTTTGTTAAGCAGGACCAGAGCAGCACTTGATCAAGGGCTAATTCTGCCCCACAACTGAGCCAATTCCCTTCTAAGTACTCTACTTGATGTCCTATGAATTATGAGATATGCTGCTCTGTCTAATGGAACATGAACAATTACTGGCACTGTATTATCTCCCAGGATTGCTCCTTCTAATCACTAATATAGTGATGATTAGTTAGCTGCGGACTCAAGCAGGTTCTTCTGCAGATTTCCAGAATTCTCTCTCTGCAACTCTCTTCTCTCCAACCCTCTGCTCTGTGAACTTAAACTACTTTGGCCTCCCTGTGCTTCCATATGTCTCCTCAATTCAGGGAGGCTATTGGGCTTCCTCCAGTTTCCCTCACCCTAAGCTGCAGCCTGGAAACGCTTTCCGGATAGTAAGGTTGGCCAATTATAGGGCTTATTTGGTTTGTTTCCTATCTTTCAGGGACCACTGTCTTGCACTGCCTGATGTACAATGTCTGAAAACCATTGTTTTCACACATAATTGTTACACACACTATTTTTCAGTCATTTCAGACAAATGGATAAATCTAAGCCTTCTTACTCTATCTTGTCGAGAAGCAGAAATCACTTTCTTACTATTTTTGAGGTTGGAATATATAATAGAACTGCTCCATTTGAGCTGCAATGTGTATATGTTTTTATGTTTGTTGATGAAAGTGTGTGTGATGAGGAGGGATGGGAAAGGTCATAGAAATCAAGGTCATCCATTTCTTTTAAAAAACAATTTTCGAATGTATTTTTAAAAAGTAGTAAAAAAGATATGAAAATAATACAAACTTAAGTAAATAATATAAATACAACACAGATAATAATGTGGAAGTTAAGTCTCTTGACTGACTCACAACTCTATCATTCAATCCCACCTTAATCCTCAGAATAGACTGCAGTTAACAGTTTTTTTGGTGTATTCTTACAAAAGTGTTTCTGAGTGGGAATGTAGTGCTATGTTTTCATGAAATATAATCAAGCATAGTATAGTATTTTTGACACAAATAATCATTAGAGGTATAATTTAAATTCTTTATATTCTATCAATTCTTTAAGAACTGATATATTTAAAATAAAATTTTTACTTTTATCTTTTGAAATCTGTTTGGATTACATATTTTGAGGAAAGCTAAATAAAGCTACAGCATTTTCCATTAAATTTCCACTGCTCTATTCATTAATATGTTAATGAGTTAAAGTCTTTACAGTAATGTATTAAAATAGTAATACATGTTCATGTGCTCATTTGAAAAAGATCAGAGAAATATAAAAAAGAAAAACTATTTTGAATCCTACCACTCAGAGATGATTTGGCCACTATAGCTGTTTGATAATTTTTTATCAATTAAATTAGCAGAAGACACCCTCATCCCTTATTAATTACATGACATAGCACATAAGGATTATTTTGGCTGTATGTGATATGTACCTAATAAGCATCTCTCTCTCTCTCTCTCTCTCTCTTTCTCTCTCCCCCTCCCTCATTCTCTTAAACGAATGTTCTCCTGATAACATGTGATGTTCAGTAAACGTACGCTGATAAAGTAATTAAAGTAGGTCAGTTGATTTCATTTATTAATTCAAACTACATTTGTTGAGTTAAATAGTTATAGTCCCCGCTTTCATGAAGCTTTTACAGTCTCAGGAGGGACTAATATTAATCAAATAATTATACAAATAAATATATACTCACAAACTGAGATAAATGCTATAAAGGAAAAGAAGACTATAAAAGAGTATAACAGGGACCTGACCAAGCTAGAGGAGCCAGGAAGGTTTTCCTTGAAAAGTGATTTGTCAGTTGAAAAGTCATCCTGACAAAAAGTCATCCTGACAAAGGATGAAGGAAGGAGTATGTGGGCATAACATATGCAAAGGCCCCAAGGTGGGTGGCAGTTGAATCTGGGGGAAATAGAGAAGGCTCATATGCTGAGGCACAGAAAGTTAGATGTAGTATGTCTGAGTTAGAGAGGGGCTTCCCTGGTGGCTCAGTGGTTAAGAATCCACCTGCCAATGCAGGAGACACGGGTCCGAGCCCTGGTCCAGGAAGATCCCACATGCCGCAGAGCAACTAAGCCTGTGCGCCACAACTACTGAGCCTGCTCTCTAGAGCCTGTGAGCCACATCTACTGAGCCTGCATGCTGCAACTACTGCAGCCCATGTGCCTAGAGCCCGTGCTCCGCAACAGGAGAAGCCACCGCAGTGACAAGCCCGCACGCTGCAACTAAAGAAAAGCCCATGCGCCGCAACAAAGACCCAATGCAGCCAAAAATAAATTAAAAAAGAGTTAGAGAAAGACCACATCACAATGGGCCTTGCAGGCTACGTTAAGGATGTGAGTCTTTAGCCTAAGGGTGGCGGGAAGCCAATGAAGGATTTTAAAAAGAGAAGCGCCAATATTAGATTTCTGGTATGAAAATATCCTTGACTGCTGTGTAGAAAATAGTTGGAAGGAAGCAAAATTAATATAGGGTGGGACTGCCCTGGTGGTCCAGTGGGTAAGACTCCGTGCTCCCAATGCAGGGGGCCTGGGTTCGATCCCTGGTCAGTGAACTAGATCCTGCATGCATGCTGCAACTAAGAGTTCACATGCCGCAACTAAGACCCGGTGCGGCCAAAATGAATAAATAAATAATAATAAAATCTTAAAAAAAGATTAATGTAGGGAGACCCATTAGGAGGCTGTTGAAGTGTAACAAGTGAGAGAATAGGGGCTTTGACTAGAAGGGCAGTGGTAGAAATGGAGGTAAAAATCATGATAATGAGACGATGTGTAGGCGAGGGAAGTGTTAAGGATGACACCTAAGTTTCTGGATTTCAAAAGTGTGTGGACCAAAAATGTATAAGAGAAATTATACACCATGACCAAGTGGAATTGATTCCAGGCTTGCAAAGCTGGTTCAATGTTCAAAATCAGTCAATATAATCTATCATATCAACAAGCTAAAGAGGAAAAATCATATGATCATATGAATTGATGCAGGAAAAGCATTTAATAAAATTGAAAATCAATTCATGATGAAAAGTCTCAGCAAGTTAGGAATGAAGGGAAATTACCTCAACTTGATAAAGGGCATCTATAAACAGCCCACAACTAAGATCATATTTCATGATGAAAGACTGAATGCTTTCCCTCTAAGATCAGGCAAAAAGCAAGACGTCAGCTCTCACCTCTCTTGTTCAACATAGTACTGGAAGTTCTAACCACTGCAATAAGAAGAAAAGTAAATAAAAGAGATACAGTTTAGAAAAACAGAAATCTGTCTTTAATTACAGATGACATGATAGTCTATGCAGAAAATTCCAAGGGTTCTACAAGAAAACCTCCTAGAACTAATAAGTGAGTTCAGCAAAGTCACAGGATCAATATATAAGTAAGTAACATTTCTATATACTAACAATGAACATGCAGCAACTGAAATTTAAAAATGCAAAATCATTTACTGTTGCCCCAAAGAAAATGAAATACTGAAGTATATACTTAAAACATGTACAAGATCTATATGCTGAAAATTACAAAGTACTGATTTAAAAAATCAAAGACATAAATAAATGGAGACATGTACTGTACTATGGATTGGAAGAGTCAACATGGTAAAGATGTCAATTCTCCCCAAATTGATCTGTAGTTTTATTGCAATTCCTATCAAAATCCTAGCAAGCTTTTTTGAGATAGAGATGAAGTTATTCCAAAATTTAGGCATGGGTCCCCAAATAGCTAAAACACTCTTGACAATGAAGAATAAAATAGGAGGAATCACTCTACCTGATATTAAGGCTGACTGTATATCTGTAGTAATTAAGACAACGTGGGGAATTCCCTGGCGGTCCAGTGGTTAGGACTTGGCCTTCTCACTGCCAGAGCCACGGGTTCCATCCCTGGTTGGGGAACTAAAATCCCATAAGCCACGCAGTGCGGCCAAAAAAAAAAAAAAAAAAAGACAATGTGGTATTGGTAGAGGGTTAGACACACAGATCAATGGAACAAAACAGAGAACCCAGAAGCAGACCCACACAAAGATGCCCAACTGATTTTTGACAAAGGTGCAAAAGCAATTCAATGGAGGAAGGATAGACTTTTCAAAAACGGGTTTGCAGTTATGGGACACCTATAGTCAAAAAATGAAACTCCATCTGAACAAAATTCAATCTAACACCAAAATTAACTCAAAATGAGTCATGAACTTAAATGTAAAATGTAAAACTGTGAAACTCTTTGAAAAAAAGATAGAAAACAAATTCTTTAGGATCTAGGCAGAGTTTTCTTAGATGATCTATGAAACGAAAAATTAATCCATTTGAACTCAACAAAATTAAAAATTTTGTTCTGTGAAAGCCCATGAGAAGAGAGTGAAAAGACAAGCTACAGAATGGGAAAAATTATTTGCAAACCACATATCCAACAAAGGAAAAATACCTAGAATACCCTCAGAACCCAAGAGTAAAGACACAACCCAATTAGAAAATGGGCAAAGGCATGAACAGACATTTCGCCAAATAGGATACATAGGGGGCAAACAGGCCCATGAAAAGATGCTCAACCTCGTTATCCATGCAAATAAAAACTACAATGAGTTATGACTAAACACCTTTCAGAATGGCTAAAATAAAAAATGACGATAACCTCATCCACTGGAGAAGGTGTGGAGAGACTGAATATTCATACTCATTGCTAACGGAAATGTAAAATTGCCACTTCTTATAAAATTAAACATCCAATTCCCATACAACCCAGAGAGTGCACTCTTGGGCATTTAACCCAGAGAAATGATAACTTATGTTCACACAAAACCCTGTACATGAATGGTCATAACACCTTTATCTGTAATAGCCAAAGCTGGAAACAACCTAGAAGTCCTTCAACAGACGATCGGTTAAACACACTGTGGTACAGGTCTTTCCTGGAATACTATTTAGCAACAAAAAAACAATCGATTGACACATGTAAGAACTTGGATGAATTATGAGGAAATCACGTGTAGTGGAAAAAGTTAATCCTCCAAAATTACATCCTGTATAATCCCACCTATGGAACATTTTGAAATGACAAAATTTTAAAAGTGGAGGACAGATTAGCAGTTGTCAGGGGTTAGGGATGAGGGTTGAGGGTGATGTGAGATGGCAGGGAGGCGGGTATAGTTACAGAAGGATAATATGAGGTATCTCTGAAATGCTAACACTCCTCAATTTCTTGACTGTGGTTGGTGGTGGATCCACAAAGCTACACATGTGATAAAATCGTATAGGACAAAATACACACACACATACAAATGAGTACAAATAAAACTAGGAAAATCTGAATAGGTTGGTAAATCGTATCAATGTTAATATCCTGGATGCCATTTTATACGAGTTTTTTTTTTGGCCGCACTGCACGGCTTGCAGGATTTCAGTTCCCCAGCAAGGGACTGAACCTGGGCCACGGTAGTGAAAGCCCGGAATCCTAACCATTAGGCCACCAGGGAACTCCCCGTATGAGTTTTACAAAATGTTACCATTGAAGGAAACTGGGTAAAGTGTATACAGGATCTCTCTTAAGAAAAAAAAAGAAGGACAGTGGGGACATTACTGAAAAGAGCCGTAGCCTAAGACGATTGGTATCAGGATAAACTCCAAATTCCATAATCAGCATTTTGTACTTTATGCTATGGCCCCAACTTATATTTTCAAGCTGTCATCCATGACACACTTAAGCAACCCAAGCATTGCAGGCCCTCTGAGCTCCTTGTCATTTCCCCAAATGCTTAGCACATTCCATATGGGAGAGTGTACGGCTCAGGGCATCGGTCCCCCAATCTAGCTGTGTGTCAGTCTTTCCTTTGCCTCACCCAGTACAGGGTAGGGATTGGGATATTTGCTTGAAGCAAGTAGTCACCCACGAGCTTGAAGTTCTCACCCTTAGTTTAGTAGCTTACCAAAGAATTTTCCAAACAAAGAATGTTCTCTCCTATTCTGGTGCTAGTGATTAAGACAAAAAAGTCATCTTTTTTGTCTTCTTTTCTAGCAGTTCTTTTGCCTGGCATTTCTTGCCCCAGCTCTGCCCCTCCCTCTGCTACCACTCTTAAAGCTACCTCCTTAGTAAAAAAAAAAAAATTCTTGTCCGTTCGGCCAGAGAAAAGTGCTTCCTTCTTTGAAATTCCAAAGGCCTTTCATCAGTAGTTTACACTTGTGCTATATTTTTGGTTATTCATACACCAGTTTAATGTTTTCACTAGACTATGAATGACTTGGGGGCAGAGTCCATTCATCCTGTAGTCCCTCATACTGGGTGCTGTGGAGACAGACATCGGTAAAACAATTCTAAGTCCTTGAGGCTCTTACAACCCAGTGGGGGAGATGGTTTTATCAATAAATCCCTCTATCTTTCACAAGGTGCAGAGGAGCCAGAGATCAGTGCCCCATTTCAATGTTTTCTGAAGCCCCGTCACAGTAAGAGGCAGATTAAATCGGCAATAGTTGATTCCCTCTACACATTACTTTGTGCTGACTGCTTCACTCAAGCTGCTGAAGCCAGAAACTCTTGGGAAACAGGAATGGATCACTTGGGAAAAGAGATGTGGAGGGTAAAATGGCTGATGGGGGAGTTTCACCCCATCTTGGAAGATAGCAAGTCTCCAAGGCTTTGATACACGAGGCAAAGAAACAAAACAACATATAAACATGCTTATTCATGTGTGTGTATACACACGCACACACACACACAACCCAACAACAGGAAAGGAAAGAAAGCCATTTATACTGTTACACCTTTTTCCTTTTAGATTTCACATTTGATAACATGAATAATGGAAATGTAATCTAAAGTCACAAAGCTCTGACTAATTTTATAAGCCTACTACACATGGGCCTGGTGGGTAATGGGAGTGGTATGTAGCCGAAAGCTTACTATTTTGAACCTTACAATGCACTCAGAGGAAAGATGGTCCTTTCATGGTAAGGCAAATATGGTAGATTTTTATCTTATCATTGGGACTTCTTCATAAAGTTCCTTATCTGGTCACATATTCTGTGAACCTGTTATTTTTACCTATCCTGTGTTCATTCACCCTGCTTTTGGCAGCAGTACCTTGATGTTTCCCGGGGAACCTCTACTCCCCTGTTGCAGTCCATGTGTCTCCCCAGAACCAGCGCACAACTTGGAGCAGCTAATCAGAATACTGTATTCCTCTGGTCACCGTAACTGGTTCTGTGGGTGGGTATGTGACTCAATTGGGTCCAATTAGTGTGAATGCCAGGACCTTTGCCAGAACCATTGGGAGAAAATAACTCTTTGAGCTGAAGTTGCTGTGAGAGAAAATAGGGTGATCCTGGAAGTACTGGCAGCCATTTTTTTCAATAAAAGAGACTTTGCCAGAAAACATTGTTGTCTCTCTCTCACACACACACACACACACACACACACACACACAAACAAAAAACAGAGCTGAATCATGGAACGAGCAATACTAAGTCCTTGATATCTAGCCTAAGCCTCTGTATTCAGCATGCCCAGTGCTCACTCTAGTCTTGGACTTTTAATTTATGTAGGTTAATAAATTTCCTATTTTGCTTAATAAATTTCCGATTTTACTTAAGCCAGCCTCATTTGTGTGTGTGTTTTTTTTTAAATGTCACTTTCAAGTAAATGTATACAGAGATAGTAACTTTGAAAAATAAATGAAAACTACAGACATTTTTTTGTCTCTACTTAACTAGAACTTTTGGTGTTTGCTGGTCCATCTATTTTAGGAGATCTTACATGTGTTAGGGCAAATCACTAGGTTTGAGCAGTGAGAAATGAGAAGTCCTGTATTAGTCAGGATAGAGCAGCTAGGCTCTGCTGTGATAATAACTTCAAAAATCCCCTAAGTCTGAGGTGCTCACACTATGTGTCCATTGCAACATTCTGTGGGGCTCTGCTCTGTGGTCACTTAGATGGACACGGGCTGATGGAGCCTCCACCGCCTTGTAGAAGCACCATCTGGAACATATGGCTTCCTTGGTCATCAAATGGGAGAAGAAAGCACATCAAAATCTCATACCTAGGGGCTTCCCTGGTGGCACAGTAGTTAAGAATCTGCCTGCCAATGCAGGGGACATGGGTTCAATTGCTGGTCTGCAAAGATCCCACATGCCGCAGAGCAACTAAGCCCATGCGCCACAACTACTGAGCCTGCACTCTAGAGCCCGCGAGCCACAACTACTGAGCCTGTGTGCCACAACTACTGAAGCCCACGCGCCTAGAGCCTGTGCTCCTCAACAAGAGAAGCCACTGCAATGAGAAGTCCGTGCACCGCAACGAAGAATAGCCCCCGCTGGATGCAACTAGAGAAAGCCCGTGCACGGCAACGAAGACCCAACACGGCCAAAAATAAATAAATAAATAAATAATAATTAAAAAAATCTCATACCTAATCTTCTATATTTAGAGTCCATCTGTTAGAACTAGTCACATGGCCCCATTATTTGGAAAGTGGCTAGGAAGCAGTCTTCCACGTACCTCAAAGGAGAAAAAGCCAGGATATAGTGTGTTCTAATAATGTCTAACACATGACCAAGTTTATATTTTTAGATCATAACTCTGATAAGAATTATGATAATAACAGGTAAAATGTATTAAGCATTTCTATATACTAGACATTTTATATACATCATGGTATGTACTCCTTACAGCATCTTTATGACTTATAACTGCCTCCATTTCCTATATGAAGAAATTGAGGTTTAGTTTAATTAAGTCACTTGCTAGCAGTCACAAATCAAGGGAGCTGAGGTTCTGCTGGAACCCATGTTGGAACCTGGCCGCTTACACTGTGCCCTAGTGCCTCCCTGATGTGAAGGATCCATTGATGACCCAAGGGATTGGGCTCAGTGAGATCAGCTGAAAATTCAATTAAGAAATGATGAGATGCTGCTACTCAGAACCTGGGTGGATGGAGAGAAGAGGCATTACCATGGTGAAATGATAAGACTTGATGATAGATTAACTGTGGGAATGTGGGGCAGCAACGAGTCAACAGTGACTGAGTTTTCAAGCAGTTTGACTGGGAGGGATTCCACATGCTATGAGAAATGTGGGTGGGGATGTCAGGCTGGCAGGCAAAACACAGATTTGTAGCTGAGGTGGAGATGCTGATTTGGGAATCCCACACTTAGATGATGGTTTACCTGGGTGGTGAATAAGATCATCCAGGGTGAAAACAGCATGGAATGAGAAAAGGGTCAAGATAGCTTGTGGGGTGGGGTCAGGGGAGGTAAAGGGTCCTAGAGTTTCCAAGGAGGAAAGAGAATGAAGAGTAAGGAATAATAAGGAGCAAAGTGCATCTATCATTGAGTCTCAGACCTCTGTCTCCATGACAACAAGGACTTCACCAATAACAAATACCCTTTTATGAGACAGTGTTCATCTCTGTTGGTTAGAGCATGTCCTAACTAGGATTTTTCCATTAGACACAATTTTTTCCCCTAACCTGGGTATTAATAAGCTCTGGTATTCAGTTTTAATCTCTTGGATTTTAAGAATGGGTATTCAACTGAAAGGATTTGAAACCAGTGAATCTAAAACATAAGAGAAAAAGAATGTGACATCTTTAACATCACAGGTAAGACAAAGGTGGGAGATCAATACTACAAAGCTACAGTAATCAAGACAGTATGGTACTAGCACAAAAACAGAATATAAATCAATGGAACAGGATAGAAAGTCCAGAGATAAATTCACACATCTACCGTCAACTAATCTATGACAAAGGAGGCAAGAATATACAATGGAGAAAAGACAGCCTCTTCAATAAGTGGTGCTGGGAAAACTGGACAGCTACATGTAAAAGAATGAAATTAGAACACTCCCTAACACCATATACAAAAATAAATTCAAAATGGATTAAAGACCTAAATGTAAGGCTGGATACTATAAAACTCTTAGAGGAAGCCATAGAGAGAACACTCTTTGACATAAACCACAGCAAGATCTTTTTTGATCCACCTCCTAGAGTAATGAAAATAAAAACAAAAATAAACAAACGGGACCTAATTAAACTTAAAAGCTTTTGCACAGCAAAGGATACCATTAACAAAAAGACAACCCACAGGATGGGAGAAAATATTTGCAAACGAGGCAACTGACAAGGGATTAATCTCCAAAATATACAAACATCTCATGCAGCTCAAAATCAAAAAAACAAATAACCCAATCAAAAAATGTGCAGAAGATCTAAATAAACATTACTCCAAAGAATACATACAGATGGCTTAATTTTGTACCCCCAAATGCTCTTTTGCTTAAAAAGGGCTCCCCAGTCTTTACAAGTTTCAGGTCCACCAGACATGGATCTGCTGTGTATGTGCCATTTTTATTACCAGTCATTAGTGAGTAAATTGTCCCAATCCAAGACCCTTATCTTAGCCATCTTTACATCTACAGATCCAGCATGCTGCCTTACTCATACTAAACTACAATAAACGTTTGCTGAATGAATAAATGTGGAGGAGTAAATTATGAATTAAGAAAAACCCAGAGTTTGGGAGAGGCAGTATGGTCCTGGGTCCTAAGATGCATGACAGGATGTTCATGATCACATGGACAGCTCTGTGATGGGGAAGAGTGATCAGAAGAGCAAAAATTTCTGGGGTTTTCAATTTTGTCTGGGGAAGCTAGACTTGGTAGATATGGCAGTTTTCATTTTTTAAAAAATGTCTAGGGCTTCCCTGGTGGCGCAGTGGTTGAGAGTCCGCCTGCTGATGCAGGGCACACGGGTTCGTGCCCCGGTCTGGGAAGATCCCTCATGCCGCGGAGCGGCTGGGCCCGTGAGCCATGGCCGCTCCGCAACGGGAGAGGCCACGACAGTGAGAGGCCCGCGTACCGCAAAAAAAAAAAAAAAAAAAAAAAGATTCATATGACCCTCCCTCTGCTGGCTGCAAAATGCACGAAAAATTCATAGAAAGGAGACTACAGTAGAGCGTCTCTCTGGTATAAAGTTTTATATTCTTCCATTCAAGATCAGGTGAGAGATACTTGCTGTAATAATTTTATGTGATAAGAGCCTTGCTCAAGTTTTCTGTTTAAGGAAGCAGGACAAAGGTCAGGTGTTTTTAGTTCTATTTTATACTACAGGAATCTGAAAGCTGGGGTCTATCCATTTTATGGGGTACAAAAAGCAGATAAAATTTCACTAAAACCTGTTTTCTGCTTTTATAAAATCCTCCAGTTTTAGTTTATATAACTGAGCATCACGATTCTTGTCTTCTAATTTTGTTTTGTTTTTATGTAGATGTTTTAAATGACCAGGAAGATAAAGTGAGAACCACTGGGAAACATTAAGTTTGACTTGACTGTAGGTTGAACTCATTTCAGGTCTAGGTATTACCTGAGTTAGAAACAAAACTTTGTCGAAGACAACAGAATAAAAGAAGAGTAGAAAAAAATTAGCCTAAATATATATTCTTCATTGCTTCATCAACTTTTCACTGTTCATAGTTAATTAACTAATAAATAAGTGTCTCTAAGTGAATCCTTGCTGGCTCTGGAGTGAAAAGCAGCCCGTCGATTTAGAATCTGGATATTCAAAAAGTGCATGATAATGTTATTTTTATTTTATTTTAGGTGAAGAAAAAGGGAATGAAGAAAATCATAGAGGGTGGAAGTTTAGGAAAGTAGGAGGAGAAAAGATCAATCCTCTCCTCTTCTCTGCCCTGAGAAAAACAAGATTTCTAGAGCCTAAATGGAGAAAACACTATTACCAAATTCTGAGAGTGGTGTGGTCTTCTTCCACATCTTTTTGGATTTAATATATGGTGGCACTGAGGCACCACGGCTCAGTAGAGAGAGTGCAGTGGCCAAGGACTCTGGCACTATGCTTCATTTCCTGTCTCATCACTAGCTGAGTGATTTGGAGCATATTACCTCTTAAATTTGTTAGCATTCACCTCTAAACAACAGAAAATCCTAAACTAACAGTGGTTTAAACAAGATAGAGATTTATTTATTTATTTTTAACAAAAAGGAAATTCAGACATAGGCAGTAGAGAGCTGATATGGTGGCTACATGGTCATCAAGGACCTAGTTTCTCTCTATTTTGCTAGATCAACATTCTGATTGTGTATCCTCATAGTACAAGAGAGTCACTTGAATTCCAGCCATTACATCTACATCCCAGCAAATTGAAAGAATAAAAAGGCAAAGGTGAAGGCCAACTAATCTTTTAAGTAAGTTTCAAGGAGTAGCCATACAATGCTTATGTTTACATGTCATTGGCTCTTTTTTAAGGTTGTCACAGTTGGAAAAAAAAGAGTCTGAGAAATGTAAATCTCTGTTTTGGTTACTTGTGTCCAGCTAAAAATTGGATTTTCTATTGCTGAGGAAGAAGAGAAGAATGGATATAGGGGTGGTAACCTCATCCTCTACCATACACTTTTAAGCTTCAGTTTCCTTTTCTGTATAGTGAGAATCAAAACAGTAACCACCATGTAAGGTTTTATATAGAGAATGGATAAACAACAAGGTCCTACTGTATAGCACAGAGAACTATATTCGATATCATATGATAAACCATATGGAAAAAAAATTAAAGAATGTATATATATATATATATATATGTATAACTGAATCACTTTGCTGTACAGCAATTAACACAACATTGTGAATCACTATACTTCCATAAAAAAATACTGAAAACAGTATCTACCAGATAAGATAAATCAGATAATATAAGTAAAGTGCCTGGTACATTGTGCATGCTCAACACATGTTATTACTTAATCTGTTGTAATTCTGCTCTTTGTTAAAGCTGTCAAATTGAGACCAAATTGTTATCTAGGAGGATAATTCCATATATGTATGTATATATGTATCAGGATTCTTAGCTGCAGGCAACAGAAACCATTTCTTGCTTTTTTTCTTTTTCATTTTTTGGCCACGCTGCGTGGCATGCAGGATCTTAGTTCCCCGACCAGGGATTGAACCCACGCACCTTAGAGCGAGCACGGAGTCTTAACCACTGGACCACCAGGGAAGTACCCCAACAGAAACCATTTTTTGCTAACTGAGGCAGAAAAGGAATTAATTAAAAGGATATCTTGCTTGTTTTCCAGAGGGCTCATAGAACCAACTTAGAGACGTCACGACCAGAAATAATGTCCATTATCATGCCACAATGTGGGTCCCACTGTACAGACTCTGCAGTTCATGTTGCCAGTGCTAGTGACACTACTGGACACTGACCATCTTCACTAGGACTGTTCCTCTAGCTGCTTTTGGAAATGGCTTATAGCAGTTTCCACTGTCACTACCCACATTGATATGGATTCTGCAGGATACCTGCTGGTTCACGTACAAGCCTTGAATTCAGCACCTGAGTTGGGCTCCTGTGATCGGTGGACCCTAGGTCATAACTTGCATTCTAGCTACAAAGGAGGCTGTGGAAGAAAGTCTGGCATTTTCAGCTTTTCAAGAGGGAGGTAAACTTTGCCTTAGGTGGGAGTTCTCTCACCACAGAGTTTTAGATTCTGGGTGGCTAAAAACAATGACAGATCATTTCTAAACAGCAGAACTTCTTTACAGAACTGAGAATAAATTTTTGTGTGTGCTCTGTAGTTTGTCATTCAGAGAAGTGGGTGGTGGTGAGAAAAGGACATTTATTAAGCACTTAGCTAGCTGTTTAGTATTTCGTTATGAATGAGAAATCATCCCTGTCTTCTAGAGCTCAGAGTCTAGCAGCTGAGGCAAAACTTACATAGGCGATTTAAAAAATTCTTTTGTATTATAGTTTCAAATGGTAAAAAATAGCTATACAGTCTATCTTCATTATTTGTGGATTCAGTATTTTGAATTCACCAACTAGCTAAAATTTATTTATAACCCCCAAGTCAATACTTGTGGCACTTTCAAGGTCTTTCCTATGCTCCCTTGAACCAGCATTACTATTGTGCTGGTTCACTTACTAATGAATTAAATAGATTTTTAGTGTGTGCTCATGATATGTATCAGAGTCATGTTTTAGCTTTTTGACATTCTAAAATTATAATTTATAGAACTTTAACATTTTATGTTCTAAATTATAATGTACAAAGCAGTGGAAAATTTGAGTCATCCAATGCTCACGTTCCCAACTGAGGTTAAATGAGGCAATACTCTGTTTTCTCATTTCACTGTCATGCTGAAAACCAATGTCCTTTTTGTAGTCTATTTAGTGCCTTTTTTTTTTTTTGCATTTTTGTGCTTCTTGTTGTTTGTTGGTGAATCTGTTGCTTAAACTGGCCCTCAAGCACAGTGCTCATGTGTCTAAGTGTATAGATAAGCTTTGCTCAGGCTAAGTTATAGTGCTGTTGTCTGTGAATTCAATGTTAGTGAGTCAACAATATATATTATATAAATGTCTTTAAACAGAAACACACATAAAACAAGGGTACGTACACTGATCAGCTGACAAAAATGTTGTGACCAGAAGCTTGCAGGAAACTAACCCTGTATTTCCCCTATTAGCAAGGGCTCAGTATTTGCTAATTCAGTATTTGCGGCAACTTTATACAACATTATTACCATTAACAATGAGAATAAACTGCATTATTTTCCCCCTAATTTTTTTTTTTTTTTTTTTCGCGGTACGCGGGCCTCTCACTGCTGTGGCCTCTCCCATTGCGGAGCACAGGCTCCGGACGCTCAGGCTCAGAGGCCATAGCTCACGGGCCCAGCCGCTCCGCGGCATGAGGGATCCTCCCGGACCAGAGCACGAACCCTGCCGCCTGCATCGGCAGGCGGACTCTCAACCACTGCGCCACCAGGTAAGCCCTTCCCCCTAATTTTAAAAGTGATGCAAGTCCACTGTAAAGTAATGTAAACAGTAAAGGAATGTATTTAGAAGAAAGTGAAAAACACTCTACTCATCTCTCAGAGAAAAACGTTGTTGAATCCAGGTCTGTTTTTCCTGATGCGCAGCAAGCCAAACGCTGAGATGCCGACGTTTGCCGCCGAGAAAGGGTTTATTCTCCAGGCAACCAGGCGACGAGATAGGAGCACAATTCTCAGATCCATCTCTCCTAAGGCAAGGGGCTCGGGATATTTTTAGGATAGAGAAGCAGGGCTCTCTGAGGCGTGGGGAGCCTGCGGTAAAGTGATTGGAAATAAAAAGTTCCCGTAATTGTCGTTCTGCGCAGGCGTAGCAGCTACAGGCTTCCTCACTGGACCCGTGATCAGAAAATGGTGGGTTCGCACTTTCTGAGGGTGACGTTTTTGGCACTCAGATGTCAAAAGGTCACTGGTATACACCTAGTTGGAGGGTCGGTGGTCCTAAGCATTCTTAACTGGCTTGAGCTTGAACTGGACACAGCTGACTCGAAATTCCTAAAAAAAAAAAAACTCAGGCAAACACCTTATAGTCTAGGCTACATGCTGCTTGGCGGACATGAAAGTTTTTGTAGCAACAGTTAAAGCAAGCGTGATCAGTGAAGGCAGGTTCCAGATTTAATGGGTCTAACTGATGATTACCCTTGGTTTCAAAACCACTAACGTTAACTATCTTGGTAAAAATTACTTCAAATATTTCCTTCTTTTTCATATACATGTACACATTCATATAAATGGAATGATATGATCGTGGTTCTAAAATTTCTTCATTCAACATTTGAATTATCATTTTAGAATTTTCGGAAAGCTAAAAACATGACTCTAATACAAACATACTGTGAGCACATGTTTAAAAAGTATTTAATTCATTAATAATGAAACCAGTAGGATCCTAACATTGGTTCAAAGGAGCATAGGAGAAACATATGTATCTATAGTCATTGAAAGAAAGAATATAAAATGAGGTTGATAAGTGGATGCAAAACTGGTTAATGTAATTCAGGGCAATAAAACTTTGGGGAAAACTTTTCTGCTGGACAGAAATTGTTTGCAGTTATCAGTCATTTACAAGCAGATATCTAACTGGGACCAGCCATTAGTAAATTGGGTCAAAGAAAAATTACAGAGAGCCTTGTGCTCTTTAGGCAGGATTATGAAACATTGCTCTAGTAAGTAAAATATTAAATAAGAAAAATTATAACGCATTAAATATCGACCCTAAGCTCCCTAAATTTCCTAAAATATAATCAAAACACTGTTAAACTGTTGGGTAGGATAAAAAATGCTCCGTGTCACCAAACAACTCGTATGGTTATAAACAATATTTGTTTTGCAGGCGGTCGTGTCTCTGCATCAGCACCATCTTTGAGGCAGAAACCTGGTGCTGACACTCAATACACTTTTCAAAACCATTTAGGTGAGATTCTAATATTCTACCAATTGTTTTTGGACTATAACATAAGAGTTTTCCTGAAAAGTATTTCGGGAATGTTAATATAATTTTTTATGTAAATGTTGGCTGAAAAACGTCTTGAGAAGTATATATTCTAGGACCTTTGGGTATTTAAAACGAAGAGGCAGTCTACCAGAAAAACGGCAGAGACATTTTTTGCAGCGTATCTCTTTAGTGTATTCTGAAAATTCTTCTGTCCACTCCTGTGTTCGCCAACAGACAGTTTCTCTCCCTGTAGGCAAACAGTATTATCTGTTTGAAGACCCAAAGGCCTAAAAATAAAACAAAGTGTGCCAAGGACCCTCACCTTCACCCTTACAGGCAAGGTAGGCACTAGGCCATCTGTTGTAGCACATGCAAAGAGAGTGAGTTCCCGAACCTGCTTTGTGACCTTGCATTATTATCCACTTCAAGGTGATGCGAGAGAACGCTAAGAATTCTTGAGAGGTCATTGGAATAAAGAGTCAAGCTGATTCTAGGAGAGAGAACGGTGGTGTCCTCTGCAAGTTCTCCTTCTACTCCACTCTGGGGGGAAGAGGAGAGTGGGGTGGGGGCTGTTCCTTCCCTTCTATTCAAGCAAAGGAGCTTTCAGTAAAACCACTCAGAAAACTTGATAGGCATCCACCAGAGCTTTAGGGCAGAGGGATTGGTGTCTGCCTATGCTGGGGGAGGTGTATGTAAAGCCTGGCTGGGGACTTAGCCGGAAAGAAGGGCTTCCTTAGAGGCAAGCTGCACGTCCTCTGATGTCCGGGACAAGTGTGTGTTTCTTGTACACCATTAGATGAGATGCTCACAGATAGAGCTGACTGTACGTTGTCTTTCACAGGATCTTCAGACATTCTCCGGGAACACATGGTGGGAGTGAAGGGTCCCCCCCTTGCCAAAGAAGCATTTTTCTCTGGGAAGCACTGGGGACGAGGGAGGCTAAAATCCATACCTGCAGAAATCTCCAAACAACCCTCAAAAGTCCTTTGCGACAGGAGGAATCAACGTTTGTCATCTGTCCCACGAAGAGGGCACCAGTAGCAGTCAAGTGAGAGCTCTTGTGCCCTTTATCTCTGTCATTCCAGCCTTAGAGAGTCACCACATTTAAAATTTTTATTTATTTTTATTTTGACTTGAAACGTATTTGACATAAAACACTGTGTAAATTTAAGGTGTACAACAGGTTAATTTGATATATTTATATATTGCAATATGATTGCCATTGTAGCAATTGATAATTAGCACCTTTATCATGTTACATAATTGTCACTCCTTTTTAGTGGTTGGAATAATTCATTAGTTCTAGTCTCTTAGCAAGTCTGATGATTATAATATAGTATGACTGTCAGTATTCATTATACTGTGCATTAGATCTCTGGGACCTACTACTCATTACAGGTATGTACCCTCCAACATCTCTGTCCTATGAGGATCCCAAAATTGTAGCTAGTGATGGAGCTAAGGAGGAAGAGTGAGAAAGAGGAAAGAAAGAGTCTGTCTTCTCTCTTCCCTCTACAGAAGCTTGAAATGGGGTGGGGGAATTTTTAATTGAATGATGTTTGGGTTTTTATGATTTTTAGGCTGGGCTAGACTCTAGAATATCCCCGAGTGATGTCAAAAGCTATGGTACCTACCTAAGATTCTACCCAGGATCAGAAAATAGCATGACCAGAAGGGACAGTGGGAAAGAGAATTAAATTGCTTCCTGGTCATATCTTCTTATTTCCTGCTTGTTTGATATATCAGTCAGGGCTATGCATCAGCACACCCCACTCTGCTGGCCGGTGCCACATTCAGCAGGCAGGAGACGCGGACACTGGGTGAAGCCTAGTGCTCTTTCTTTCTCTATTTGAGGGGCAAGCATCCAAATTCTTGGTTTCCCACCAGGAAATAGGTCTGGGGCTGGTATTGGAGGGGACTCAGAATAGAAGAGAACAAAGCTCTAGAACCTGAAGAAAGTGAGAAGAACAAGAGAGGCCGGTTAGTTGAAACCAGTGTCAGTAAGGGAAGCTTCAATTTCTGAAGTTCCTTCTTGTTGGCATTGGTACCTCTGCCTGTCCTGGTTGGACACCAGGACACATTTATGGGTCCTTTCTACCTGTCTCTGGATCCATTAGGCAGCCGGCAGCTGGCATCTGGCATCTGGTATCTGGGAGGCAACGCAGTGCAGCAGAAAGAGCTCTCCACCCATTCCTATAATACTCGTTGCAGTGCAAATTGGCACAGTCTTTCTGGAGGGCAAATTAGCCAGATCTGGCAAAATCCTTGCAGTGTTTATACCTGCGTAAGAGTTAGGATTAGATTCAACTTCAAATAACTCAAGACCCAAAATAACTGTGATTTTTAACAAGATGGAAGTTTATTTCTCTCTCATGTAAAATTCCAAGTGTATGTGATCCAGAGTTGGTACTTGCCGGATCTCCAAGAAGCATTCAGGTTTCTTCCAGCTCAATCATGAACCAAGATGAGAGAATCCATGTTCTAGACAGCAGGATGGAGTGTATCCAATGAAGGATGTGTCCAATGAAGACAAAGGGCAAAGGTCGCAGAATACCTGTGTCTAAGGAAGGGTCCTGGGAGCTGCCACATAAGAGTTTTGCTCAAACCTCATTGAGGAGACCTCAATCCCATGGCCACACCCAGCTGCAAGGGACACTGGAAAAGGCAGTCGATTCCAGATGAGGAAGTATCTGGCTAAAAATTTTGGAAGAAGTGTGAAAGGATATTGGAGAACAATGAATACTGCTTTGTGCCTTGTTTATTTCACTTAATAATATATGTCGGAGATGATTCAATATCAGCCCTTAAAGGGGTTCCTCATTTTTATGTATTTTATTTTTTAAGGCTGAAGAATACTCCATTATTTGGAAGTATCACAAGGTATTTAGCCAATTCTCTGCTGATGGATAGTTAGATAGATGTCAAGCTTCTATTATTACAGGTATTGCCACAGTGAGTAACCTTGTGCGTTAGCAGTTTTACATGTATGTGAGTATATCTATAGGAGAAATTTCCAGCTGTGGGGTTTTAAACTCTGGATCGTCATTGCCAAACTTTTCAAGGAAGACGTGCTAATTTTCCTATTCCCACCTACAGTGCTTGCAAGGAGATTACTTAAATAGCTACGAAGCAGCTACAAAGATAACTTTGGAATCAAATACACCAGAGTTTGAGCTGGATTCTTTTAGATCCTCTGAACAGTATTGACTGATTATTTTTTAAATCAGTGAATTTGGATAAACACAAACAATAAACACTCTTTCCCCTAGTGTGAGTGGCTGCTGAGATTTCAGCTCAGTTCCTTTAACCTTATCTGGGCTGCTTGGAGTTGGCCTCACAGGTGTATGGGTCAGGGGTCAGCCAGAGATTTGGACAGGAGTTTATAGTCCCAGGAGTTAAACCCTATCCCCACTTCCCTTTCCTGGATATCTCCTCTCAACTTCCAGCTGCTGTGTTTGCCCTGAACTCTGTCCTCAGGTTCTTTGAACCAATTAAATCACAGAGGCTCTCCTCAGGCTAATGCCATAAAAAACAAGTAAGCCACAGAGTAAGTTCTTTCTCGAGTATGAGACCCCAGCAGCCTTCAGAATCTACCTTTTCTGGGTCTCTCTTCAGTGCCCTCTGGTAGATTTTTTGTGGTTGAAGGTTGTTACCTGCAGGAGGTACTTCTCTGGACTTGTGTCGGCATTCTTCACAGTTTGACATTTATGATTTTTATAGATCCCTTCTGCATGAAGTGCAGATTTTGAGTTCATCGAGTGTCTATGTCTCCAAAGGCTTTGGAATTGTCTGATAATGACAAAATAAACAGCCGGCAGTGTCGGGGGTGGGTTGTGGGGTGTGGGTGAGTGGTAGGTGGGCTCACCAGTTTCTCGGGTATGTTTGTTGTACTGAGGCAGATTTGGGGGTATTTAAGGCTTTCCTAGCCTCTCCAAAAAACAGCCTCCAGGCCACAGTTATATCCTTTATAAAGGATATAAACAGAAAAGGGCCTTAACATGTGGTTGATCCCCACTCAGTAATGACTGTGGGCAGGTCCTCTAACATCTCAGAGCCTCAGTTTTCTCATCTGTTGAGATGTAGGCCCTGCCCACCTCACGGTGAAGGTGCTTAGGAGGCAATAAAACAGTTCAGATGTGCAGAAATAATACTATGCTGCCTCTGAGCCCAGACTTAACTGCTGAGCGGTGTCAGAGGCTCTCAAACTGCACCTGAGGCCCATCACCCTGCAGCCTAGTTTTCAAAGTTTATATATGTTTCTAGAAATCAATGGGAAATTCCAAGTCAGCTAGAAACATCAAAAAGCCATGAATATAGCCAAGTATATAGATAGTATAAAGTATAGAGAATAGTGTAAATTATTTCCCCTTAAAAATCTTTTTTCCTCCCCAGCATATTAGCTAGTATGGCATTTTTGGGGAAATTACTTGAGATACCTGGTAACTTGGGAACATGTGAAATCACCTCCGTGGCTGCTTCCAGTCACCACATTCCACTCTCTGTCGTAACTGTGAGTCAAGGAGAGCTTCCTTCACTCCAACTAAACCCCAGGGTTGTAGTCTTGTGGATATGGAAAGTCATGTACTTTTATCCCTCATTCTATATTTGACACCACAAAAGAAGCTGAAAGAATTGAAGCGGATTGTTCAAAGATCGCAAATCAGGGTCTCAAGGAGCTAAGCGATGAGGCTTAATTACTGATGGTCCAGTATCTGCGTGGGAATCAGGCTCACTTGGAGCAGTGAGGACCCACCTCTTTTTCACGTCGGTCAATTGAACAAAAGGAAAAATTGATGAAAATGAAATGAATGTGGTTTTATCGAATCACATGAAAATAAAGCTATATTTTCACCACTTAGATTGTTTTCCTCATTGTTGAAAGAATATCAAGGAGAAAAGGGTCACAGTTTCGTTTAGATGGAATGTTAATGTTAGTCTTTGTGTGCTAAGTAGCAGCACAAAAGCACTTTTCTAGTTTTTCATCTTGATCCCTTAGAGGGTGGGCTATATCCGCCAGGTAGGCTGCTTGTGCCCGGGGAGCTCAAGTTGCTCACCACGGTTTAGAGCAGCGATTCTTAAGGGCTGGTTCTTGAATTAGCAGTAGCAGCTGCAGCAACAAGTGGACCCCACCCCAGACCTGTCTAATCAGAAACGCTGGGGATTGGAGCCAGCAATCTGTGTTTCAACAAGCCCTCTGAGTGATTCTGTTGCATGCTCAACTTTGAGAGCCATTGCTTTAGGGACACGTAGAGCTACATTGCAGTGCTGAGTCAAAACTGATTTTAGAATATAGATGTTACTATGTGTAGGTCTTAGGGAGGAGGTTTGTATCTGACTCTTCTCGGTGAGTGTAGGAATTGCCTAATATAAATCCAAAGTGCTCAGTCAAAAGTGTTGTAAGTACTAGGCCTATAAGTGGCTATGAGAATAGAATTGCCAAAGATGGCCAAAGATAATTATTGGTTTACTAAAACTGTGCATGAAATACAATTTTCTTATCATAAAAAAGATGCTAGTATTATTCAGAATGTGAAGAATATTTGGACTGTAGGACAATAATGGATTCTAGCAATGTAAGGGGAAACATGCCAGAAAAGAAGGCACAACAGAACCCCGAGAAAGAGGACTTGAAGGAGGTGTCTTCAGGAAAGAAGGTGTGCATGGGGTGCAAAACTACTCTAAGTAGGTTACTCCAATCCAACACTAGGTTAGAAGTTCCAAATGCTTCAGCTGAAATCAGTGGGAAGGCATATGGGAACCCAGAACATCTAATAACACTTTGAATTAGATACTTACACATATACATTTAAGATTGTTTGCATCTAACAGAAAACTCAGTATAATGGTGACTTAAACAAGATAGTAATAGAAATTAATATAATTAATAGTAATTGAGAATAATAGAAATTTGGAGGCTGCTGGTCAAGTACTTGTGTGGTAGCTCCAAAGTCATCAGGAATCTGGACTCTTTCTGTCTTTTTGTCTCACTATTCTAGTTTATGGCTTCCATTCTCAAGGTATTACTTCATGGTCCAAAAGGGCAGCAGGAGCTCCAGCCATCATGTCTGTTCCAGGCTGTTGGAAGGATGAGAGGTAGAAGGGTAAAAGTGCCACATGCCTTTGTTCAGTCCTTTCCCTTTAAATAGCCTTCCTGGAAGTCAAATATAATATATTTCACTGACTGGAATTTAGTTACATTGGCTATTCCTAGTTGTAAAGGAGTTCTTGAAAATGCCATCTTTTAGCTGGACACCATGCTGCCTTATATAAAATCAGGTTCTCTTATCAATAGAACAAGGGGAGAACAAATAACAGGTGGCAAAGAGCGCCTCTGCCACAGATTCCTTATTTATTCTTGTTTTTAAGTCCTCAACACTGCACTCTGAGGTTTCATATTGCCGCAGTTAGTCTCTGTTCTGCTTTTCTCTTCTGTGGGTCTCTCCTCATCTGAAAAAAACAAGATTAATCTAATTTAAAGAGATATAGTGAAAATAAATAGGAAGGTGATTGGAAAGATTATATGTGTGTGTGAAAAAGTGAACAACAGATAAACAGGGCAAAATGAGTGTTTACCCAGCTCCAAATGCCTAGAGCAGGGATATTCTTAAAGGAGAATTTCAGCCTCCACTAAATGATGAGGTTTTTTTCCCCTAGCATTTAAGCCTCTCTCAGGGACCTGAATTAATCTCCTTTGGGTCACTGAGGGACCTCTAAGTACTTAGCTCTTGTATAATTTTGAAAACAATGAGTAGGCATTAAAGATAGTCATCATGCCTGCCACATCACCCTATGAAAAACATTATTTACTTTTCAGATTTCACATAATTTGCATTCTTTAATCTCCCTCATTATGACTGGTTTTCTCTGTTTTTTAAAAAATCATTATGCTAAAGCATTGGCATTTCAAGGTCTAAACAAAATGCTCTGTGTACTATGAACTTTATATACTTTCATTCATTCACTCAATAACCATTTATGACATATCCATTTAGTGTTGGGCACTGGGGTTTTGCTGTATACACAAAACACAAGGTTCCTTCCCTCATGGAGCTTACACTACAGTGTATGTGAGGGTGCTGTTGAGGGAGATAGACCATAAGCAAGTAAACAGGTAAATGAACAAGATATTTTCAGATAGTGACAAATGCTAAGAGGTAGTAGGAAGACACGATAGTAGGTGATGGAGAGGGAGGGGTAATTTAGAAGGGGAAGTTCCCATGTTGAGCTAAGATATGAATGTGAGACAAAGCCATTGACAAATACATGACTTACAATGATACAAGCACCTGAAAATTTTAATTTCTAAGTGCAAAATCATTCTCTCTCCTATGACACAAATGATAAAGAGGCAATTTTTATTTGAATCAAGTATCAACAAAAAAACCCTTACATCTGCTAAGGGTAACAGGTTTAAGAATACTAACGGTTAGATTGTCTGCAATATTAGATTTAATCTGAAACCTAAACAGCTACCAGTAGATGTATCTTCAAAATGAAACAAGTTCAGACACTGCTGTTGCTGAACCCCTATGCTAGGTTTTTTTGGGAAATGGAATACTTGACTAATCTCATTTGACTGATAGAGTACGTCATTATCAGCAAACTGGCAAGGGGAATTCTGTTACAAAAATGAATTCATTCTAATTATTATTTGAAAAAATCTGTTTTATATTTGTGATTCATAATCTTGAGGAATCACACATGTGCGGGAAGGGGAAGTTGGCATCTGCCATGAGCGCAGCAAATTTGATAAGATGTTCCAGTGGCTAGAGCACACTTATTCATTCAGTGTTCATAATTGGCTCCCTTAGAAACAGGAATGGTACTTATCTAGTGGGGTGAATTTAAAGTACACAGGGCGGCACCTCCTAGAGAAATGGAAATAAAAACAAAAATAAACAAATGGGACCTAATGAACCTTAAAAGCTTTTGCACAGCAAAGGAAGCCATAAACAAGGCGAAAAGACAACCCGCAGAATAGGAGAAAATATTTGCAGATGAAGCAACTGACAAAGGATTAATCTCCAAAATTTACAAGCCCCTCATGCAGCTCAATATCAAAGAAACAAAAAACCCAATCCAAAAATGGGCAGAAGACCTAAACAGACATTTCTCCAAAGAAGATATAGAGATTGCCAATAAACACATGAAAGGATGCTCAACATTACTAATCATTAGAGAAATGCAAATCAAAACTGCAATGGGGTATCACCTCACACCAGTCAGAATGGCCATCATCAAAAAATCTACAAACAATAAATGCTAGAGAGGGTGTGGAGAAAAGGGAACCCTCTTGCACTGTTGGTGGGAATGTAAGTTGATACAGCCACTATGGAGAACAGTATGGAGGTTCCTTAAAAAACTAAAAATAGAGCTACCATACGACCCAGCAATCCCACTACTGGGCGTATACCCAGAGAAAACCATAATTCAAAAAGAGTCATGTACCACAATGTTCATTGCAGCTCTATTTACAATAGCCAGGTTATGGAAGCAATCTAAACGCCCATCAACAGACGAATGGATAAAGAAGATGTGGTACATATATGCAATGGAATATTACTCAGCCATAAAAAGAAACGAAATTGAGTTATTTGTAGTGAGGTGGATGGACCTAGAGACTGTCATACAGAGTGAAGTAGGTCAGAAAGAGAAAAACAAATACCATATGCTAACACATATACATGGAATCTAAAAAAACAAAAAAATGTCTGAAGAACCTAGGGGCAGGACAGGAATAAAGATGCAGATGTAGAGGATGAACTTGAGGATACGGGCAGGGGGAAGGGTAAGCTGGGACGAAGTGAGAGAATGGCATGGACATATATACACTACCAAATGTAAAATAGATAGCTAGTGGGAAGCAGCCGCATAGCACAGGGAGTTCAGCTGGGTGCTTTGTGACCACCTAGAAGGGTGGGATAAGGAGGGTGGGAAGGAGATGCAAGAGGGAGGAGATATGGGGGTATATGTATATGTATAGCTGATTCACTGTTTTAAAGCAGAAACTAATACACTATTGTAAAGCAATTATACTCCAATAAAGATGTTAAAAAAAAAAATGTACACAGGGCAGGACTTCCCTGGTGGCGCAGTGGTTAAGAACCCGCCTCCAAATGCAGGGGACTAGGGTTCGAGCCCTGGTCTGGGAAGATCCTACATGCCATGGAGCAACTAAGGCTGTGAGCCACAACTACTGAGCCCACGCACCACAACTACTGAAGCCTGCGTGCCTAGAGCCTGTGCTCCGCAGCAAGAGAAGCCACTGCAATGAGAAGCCTGTGCACCGCAACAGAGAGTAGCCCTTGCTCACCGCAACTAGAGAAAGACTGTGTGCAGCAATGAAGACCCAATGCAGCCCAAAATAAATAAAGTTAATCGTTATTAAAGTATACGGGGCTTCAGATTTGATCTCTCATTTAAAAAAAATTACCAGCTTTTATCTATAAGAATGATTTCTGGGGGCTTCCCTCGTAGCACAGTGGTTGAGAGTCCGCCTGCCAATGCAGGGGACACGGGTTCGTGCCCTGGTCCGGGAAGATCCCACATGCCGCGGAGCGGCTGGGCCCGTGAGCCATGGCCGCTGGGCCTGCGCATCTGGAGCCTGTGCTCCACAACGGGAGAAGCCACAGGAGTGAGAGACCCGCATACCGCAAAAAAAAAAAAAAAAGAATGATTTCTGAAAAATTAAACTTGATTCTCACTATAACATAGTCATGCCACTAATTAGTGCCAAGTTCTTTTGTACCTCTTCAAAATTTGAGGAGTTGAAATTTGAAAGACAATAATAAAGCATACAAGAGAGGAAGAAGCCACTACAGGATGGTTTAATGTCAAATAATGTGATATTAATTTAGAAGCCAACTAAATTTTAGAACTTTAAAAAACAGAATCATGCATGAGCAATACAGAGTGGAATCTGGATCCTGACAGGAAATCCAGCCTCAGAAAGCTAAGCATAAACAGGAGGTTGGGGGAGGAATGGAAACTTTCAGGTGTATTGGAATTAAATGACCCCTAGGTCCTTTCTAGCTCCACATATCTGATTCTAAGAGTGCTGAAAGAATGTGTTAACCTGTTTTTAAAAGTGGCATTATTGAAATATAATGTACATGACCATAAAACTCACCCATTATAATTATACACTTCAAAGATTTGTAGTAAATCATAGAGTTGTGCAATCATCACCATAATCTAATCCATTTTTTTCCATGTTGTTTGTGGGGTAGAAGCCATTTTATTTTTCTAGTGTAAAGGTACACAGTGACACATTAAAATTGTAGAGCAAGTTTCAAGGATGCTAAGGTGACTCACTGAAAGTATGTGTAATAGACATGTGCAGGCAGCTGATCTACTGAAACAAATAGGGAGAAAGAAAGGGAAGGTGGTGGCTGGAGGCAGTGCAGAACAATGGTTACCACCACGCCTTAAGGTCAGATTGCTGAAGTTCAGATTCTGGCATCCCTACTTCCTTAATAGCTGTCTGACCTCAAACAAGCTACTTAAACTCTCTGACCCTCATTTCACTCATCTGTAAGTTAACAGCACCTACTTCATGGGGTTATGAAGGGTAAAGGAGATAATTTATGCAAGGGGCCCAGCATAATCCTGGCACATAATAAGTACTCAATAAATGTTAGCAATTTTTATAATTGTCACTGGATGACCATTAAATAGCCCTTCATGAGCCAGACACAAAAGATCATGTGCTCTGTGATACAATTTATATGAAATTCTAGAAAAGGCAAAATGAGAGTGACAGGGCTTCCCTGGTGGCGCAGTGGTTGAGAGTCCGCCTGTTGATGCAGGGGACATGGGTTCGTGCCCCGGTCCGGTCCGGGAAGATCCCACATGCCCCGGAGCGGCTGGGCACAACAGTGAGAGGCCCGTGTACCGCAAAAAAAAAAAAAAAAAAAAAAAAAAATGAGAGTGACAGAAAGCAGATCAGGCAGATCAGTGGTTGCCAGAGGCCAGGGAGTGGGGGAAGGAAATTGACAGCAAAAAGGCACAGGGAACTTTTTGGGTGTGTTTTCATGATTGGAATGGTGTTTTGTAAACATCTGTTATCAAATTACAAACTTAAACTTGGTGAATTTTATCGTATGTAAAATAAAGCTGACCAACCCCCCCCCCCACCAAATACCCTTATAATTTTTCAGTTGGATAGTTCAGTTACCTTACATGTTATACGCAGGAATCAATTTCTAAACGAAGCCAACAAATATTTGTTGAGCATCTACCACGCGTAAGGCACTGTTCTAGGTGCTGGGGATACAGTTTTGAAGAAGACAAACAGCATCCGTACCCTCATGGATCTTATAGTTCAAGCACGAATTATGCACATATGTTTGGGGTTACAAAATGGGTCATCGTGACAGGATATTGGGAGGAGGGGTAGAGGAGCTCTAAGTTGTATAAATATATGTCCTGTGGTTTTTCTGTTATTTTTCAACCATACACAGAAGCAAACACAGCATTCCTGTATCTGAAGATGATGTCCCTGACTTAGTGTCTGGACAGGTGGAATGACAGAGACCTTTGGGTGACTTGTGACCTTGACTCAAGGCTGCTCTCTGGCCTCACCATCTGCGAGATGCAGTGCGCACCTGGCGAGGGAAGGGGACTGGCACTGGCCCAGAGACCAGGTGGACGGTTCAAAGGGGCATCAGGGTTAGGTGGCTTTGACCTTGGTTGGCCTCGTAAACCCAGCGCTCTCTTGGCTCCAGGCCTCCCCACAGAGTACTGGTAGCTGGTACTCTCAGGTGCCTTTCCAGAGAGTGGGCCAGACCAGCGAACTTCGCCAGTGACTCCGCCCACGAGGTGACCCCGCCCACGCAATGACCCCTCCCATGTGGATCCTAAGTGGATGCCGTCTGGAGGCGGAAAAGCGTTGGGGAATCTGATTGGCTGCTCTAGTCAGAGCCGCGTAGAGGGCGGGGCGAGGCCTGCAGGGGGCGGAGCTTGTGTAGAGGCCTGCCACCCGGCGCCGGCTCGGGGAATGGATGCTCTTCTGGTGTGCGGGCGCCGGGGGCGGGGAAAGCACACGCCCAACGGCGCGCTGGCCCCGCCCGGGACCCGGCGGGAGCGCGGAGGCACCCTCTTCCTCCTTTGCTGGCGCTGGGCTGAGCCCGGAGCCGAGAAACTGAGTTGGCTCTGAGCTCCCTGTTTGGTTTCTGGGCGGCGGCAGCCGGAGGAGGAACATGGCGCTCGTAGGCAACGGAGCAGAGTTGGAAGCGGACGAGGTACTGGCTGGTGGGGAGTGTGGGAACTGCCCCTGGAGCCCGGGAGGAATGAGCGAGCTCGGCAGGGTTGAGCGAGTCCGGCAGGGACGGTCAAGGTTCCGCCCCCTTGGTTCCCCGTCTGGGACCTGCAGCCTCTCGCCCGGGGGAAGGGACAGGGATTGCGGCTGGGGACACGAGGCCTTGGGAGGTCTGTCCTCGCTGGAGCGAGGAGTGTCTCTGCGGCTCTCGGAGCGGAGGCGCTGCTGAAGTTGCGGGCGCCGGCATCGTGGGCTCTTGCGGATCGGAGGACACCACGTCCGGCCAGCGGGTGGATGGGTGCGAACGCGCGGGAGCGCAGGACCCGCAGTTACAGAGCAGTACTGAGCCTCACTAGGGACGCCTAGGCTTTATGAGGTCTGACTCTGAAGTCCCGACATTGGCCCTTTAGAGTTTGTAGAATCGTCTCTTGACCTGGGAATTTCACCTTCTCTGGAAGTTTCCAGTGGCAGAACAGAAAGGCTTGCAATCGATGAGAGGAGGGGGACAGTCGGAGGAAAAAGGAGCCCTCGGGGTGTCTGCACCCGCGGGCAGTGCAGGGCTGCCCAGGGGCTGGAAGGCTAGGGACCTGGAGCAGCAGCCCAGGAATTGGTGCTTTCCCCTCCGTGTACGGGGCCCGGGCCTTTTCCCAGCAGGTTCCCAGTGTGGGTGGTGGACGGAGGGAAGGCTCTTGGAGAGCCGACTCCGGCCTCTAGTGGTCTCGACTGTCTTTAAATAATTAGCCACTTCCTTCTGTGGCTGGCGCGCCCGGGTCTGAGCACCCTCGGGCGGGCGAGCAGGACCTGTTGATTTATCGACTGTTCCTTTGAGCAGTTGGCAGCTCCGGAGAGACGCGCTCTCCGGCGCTTGAAGTTGAGGCCAGCGGCGGCGGCCGCAGGAGCAGCACCCACAGCGGCTGCTGCTGCCATTTTACCTGACTTGAATTTTACAAGTCGCTGCCTGAGGAGGCTTAGTTTCAAATGATGCAATAGTGGAAGATCTGGAGTTGGCGGGTTAAGCTTCCTGTCCATCCCTTTCAGTGTCGGGAAACTCTTCTGAGAACGAATACTATGTTTGAAATGTAGCACTTAAAATAAAACAAAAACCGAGCTCCAGCTCCTTTACACGACTGGCCGACAGGAGGGCAAGCCTGACTGTCCAGAAGCTTCCTTACAACATGTGCCTTCCAAGGAGGGTATCAGGACCACAGATCAATGAACTAGAGCTTGCATAGCTGCATCTATTGTTGAAATTTTAAAATTACACATAAAGGCAAATGATGAAATAGCATATTTGTTGCCGTTTTCATCTGTGACAGCCTTTCTTTATTTACAGCCTTAGGCTGTCTTTTTGGTACGACCTGGAGCTGGCTTTTTTCATTCCTCCTGTCTTAGATCTTTTCTGTAACCAACATCATAACACTCATAGTGCTTTGACTATACATTCACTTTATCCTTTAAAGGTTCTTATCGCTCCCTGCTGTATATTAAATTATGTATCCGTGTTCTTGGCATGCAAGGCTCTCTACAGTGTAGTCTCAATCTGATGTCCCAGCCTTGTTCCCAGCCACTTTTCTATTTATAACCATTTAGTTTAATGTGTTATGCCTGTATTAGAAATAAGGAAACAAGACTGGGAGTAGGGAATTCCCTGGCAGTCCAGTGGTTAGAACTCTGCCCTTCCACTGCAGGGGGCATGCGTTCGATCCCTGGTTGGGGAACTAAGATCCCACATGCTGCATGGCACAGACAAAAGAAAGGGACTGCGAGTAGCTACTAAATGTGGAGTGAAATTTTTGAATCCCTGGGCTTCTTGTTGAAAAAGATTTGCTACACTTAGGGTGATATAATTGTCTAGACCAGGGCATTGTTGGGAGAGAACACTTGGACAGTAGGTGTAAACTGGGACTGTCTTGGGCATATTGAGACATGGCTACCCTAGCTGTGCCCACAGCCTGCAAGGTGAACCTAATGCCATGCGTTTGCTAGGCAGGAGGGCTCTGGCTCTGTGGGGGAAATTAGGTTTTAGAGCAGCAGAGAGCCTGGCACACAGATACTTGGTAATACGTATTTATTGAATGAATAAATTCAATGAATTTATTGAATGAATGAAGACTGTGCTTAATAACGTCTCAGTTTTTGCCATATCTTTCGTTTGTTTTTTAAAATTCAGTAACTGTTAGGCTCCCATTACATGTTAGGTACTCTACTGGTCCTAGGAAATGAGCAAAGTACAATCAGAATTTTTTTGTTCATGCCAAATCCACTTTTGTTCCTCATGGTGCACCATTTCCATTGGAATAAATTTTGCAAACATTTATTGAACATTTGCTTCGTGCTTAAACTTAGTAGGTGTCTTAGAAACAGAAGGCAGTTTTGGCTCTCTACGGTTCTCAGTCTGGGTAAGGAGATATGGCACGTGAACAAGAACTCTAGAAAAGAGATCAAGGCAGGGTAAGCAAGTAAGAAGTGATGCATTGTCAACCGGGTACCCTTGACTTATTTGTGGAAAGTCCTTCACTTTCAGTGGGCTGAAGCACTCTACCACAAGCGCACAAGACCCTGCTCTTCAACTTTCTGGATGTGTGAAACTAAAAGAGCTGGGAAGTTTTTCAAACAATATAAATTTGATAGTCTTTGAGGCCACTATTTGATATGCTAGGAAAGTAAAAAGGGACAAATTGGTGTAGTTGGAAAAGTGGTAGGTTAGGAATTAGGTGAACTGGGCTCTCAGCTCAGTCACTAATTTGCCCAATAGCCATTCATTCATTAAGTGTGCAAACATCTGACTGTGTTATGTCCTAGCTTGGAGATACAACAGTGACCCAGGCTGACAAGGTCTCTGTCTATAACAATATAGTGACCTTGATTGAGCCAGTCTCTCTACCTCTTAGGGCTCTTTTAAGTTTCCTCATCTGAAGATGGAGGGGCTCTATGAGCCCTGAGTGTTCTTCCAGCTCCAAAAGTCTACACTTTTAGAGGTGGGGGGCTCCTTTGTTTGGGAGAAAGGCTAATAGTATGGGAATCCCTTTTCTTTAAAAGTACCCAAGGAGATGATGGTAGTAGAGGGGCCCTTATTATCGTTGTGGGATGGGGTGTTTTCTTAGGTAAACTGGTGTTTTTTGTTTTTTTTGTTTTTTTCTCTAAGTGCTAGGAGGGTAAACGTGGGAACACAGAGGTTAGGGCTTGCAGCCTCAGGGGTGGCAAAAATTGGTTCTGGAGGGAGGCAGAAACTTCTCAGATGTTCCAGTGGTTTGTGGCCCTTCAAAGCTTGGTGGGCAAAATCTTACTTCTTAACATTTAAATTTCTCTCATTGGTTTTTCTTGGGTATTACACAAGCAACATTGACATTGAGTTCATGGAAGATATACAGAATGTATGCAGGGTCATTACTACAAACCTATGGCAACTAGATGGCTATGACTGGAGAACTTTCTGTCCATCAATAGCTTGATCCTGAAGCCATATCTCTGTTGGTGACTTCCTTATCCATTAGGGCTGCCTTTGGCTGCCTTGTGGTTGTTAAGTGCTTATGTTTGACCCACACTACTTTGTGTGTGACTTGGGATTTGAAAATTAAATAAAAGTACTTTATATTTTATTCTTTAATCCTATTAGAATTATTCAACCCACTAAAACTATGCCAAGTATTGAAAAGAGAAACTATTGATGATATCTGAAGGAATATGTAGCAGCTGGATAAGTTAAAAATTATTTTCTCATATAAAACAAGAGTTAAGTTCATGAAAAATAACTTTTAAGAAGATTTTGTTTTCAGTTGTTTTACCTTTTCTGGAAAAATAGCAGTTTTGAAAGTTTGAAAAATTTGGTTACATTGCTATTATTATGTAGAAATTGGCAATTTTTATGTATAATTTGATACATCACATTTTTACATTAAAATTACATTAAAAGTTACTCAGCAAATACAAAGTTTAATGTTAATAGCTTTAAATTTTAAAACATGACTTAACATTTTTATTGCCATTCTGAACCCATTATTATATAAGAAGAATAAACTTTATACTTGCTCTTTTATGTATAAAGTACAGATATATCTCTGTGCTATTAACATTTCATGGGGAATGTGGTTAGGAAAAAAAATGTCTAAAAAGGCTCCTGGGGCAGGAGGACAATATTGAAAAAAAGTTGAGAAACACTGGATTACGGAAAGAAATGGTTTACGTGACAAATGCTTTCATGGCCTGAATTTTTGGCCCAGGACTTTTTGGATCTAATTCTGATTTAGAAATTTTCCCCACTGGCCTTTTAGATGAAGTTTAGATAAAACTGATTGCTACAGTTTTCTTCGTATCAGATTCATTCTTTCATTCCATCAGTGTTCATTGAGCACCTCCCCAGGTGCAGCAGTCTTCAGGTGCTGGAAGTCCATACTGAGATAAGATGGCTTGATTGCTCTTGAGGAACACACGCTTTAGCAAAAGACACAGTTACACAAGTAACGAGTGCTGTCTTTGGGTCAGGGTAGATTTTAGATAGGAGGGTCATATAATTTATCATCCACAGCGGGGCCCTGGGGAAGTCAGTGTGCTGCTTTCAGTAATTACTCCAGGACAACAGGTGCAAACAGAAATGGTTGGTTGCCCTCATTTAGCGGCTGGCAAAGACTTTAAAGAAGAGGTGGTATTTGAACTGGGTCTTTAAAAAAATTTTTTTAATTAAAATATAGTTGATTTACAATGTTGTGTTAGTTTCAGGTGTATAGCAAAGTGATTCAGATGTATGTGTGTGTATATATATATATATTTTTTTTTTTCTTTTTTAGATTCTTTTCCATTTTAGGTTATTGCAAGATTTTGAGTATAGATCCCAGTGCTATACAGGAGGCCCTTGTTGGTCATCTATTTTATATATAGTAGTATGTATATAAAGGAAACAATCCCATTTACCATCGCATGAAAAAGAATAAAATACCTAGGAATAAACCTACCTAAGAAGGCAAAATACCTGTACTCTGAAAGCTATAAGATGCTGATGAAAGAAATCCAAGATTACACAAACAGATAGAAATGCATACTGTGTTCTTGGATTGGAAGAATCAATATTATTAAGATGACCATACTACCCAAGGCCATCTACAGATTCCATGCAATCTCTATCAAGTTACCAATGGCATGTTTCACAGAACTAGAACAAAAACTTTTAAAATTCGTATGGAAACACAGAAGAGCCCGAATTGGCAAAGCAATTTTGAGGAAGAAGAATGGAGCTGGAAGAATCCGGCTCCCTGAACTGGATCTTGAAGGGTGTCCTAGGTGGAGCAAGTGCAATAAGGCAGAGGCGTGGGTGGAAGTTGAGATGGGGCGGGGATGAGAGCACGCCCTGCGGTCAGCAGGGTGCTCAGCATATGGGGAGGAGTGCCTTGGAGGGCTGCGATCTCCTAAAAAATGGGGACCCAGAGGGCTTTTTAACTAGGCAAGAGTGATACAATTATTTATTTTAGGAAGCTAAGTCTGGTGAAGTTGGTGCAGCCAGACTCGGGGTGGTGGCAGGAAGGGCAAGAGGCTGTTGCGACAGTTCAGAATGGGAGGTGGTGAGGACTGGAGTGGAGCAGAGGTCTTGGGGTTGGAGAGAGGAGGCCAGAAAGGAGGGACTTCTCAGGGAGGACTCGGAGGAGGAATTGGCCTGCTGGCCTGTTCCCTAGTTGGAGGGGCAGTGGAATGGGCGGAAGGGAGGAGGCGGTAAGAGATGATTCTTGGCTGGCTGGCGGTGCTGTTACCTAAGAAGACAACTGGGTAGGATTCAGCCTTCCGGTGGGTGTGGAGGGTGGGGAAGGACCTCATGCAGAATTGACTCACCTGCTTGGCTCACTGTGACTTTCCTTACTGAGGGAGCACGGCCATTTGCTTATGAGTGGATGAATCTGGGCAAGGTTAGGAAAGGATGTTTGTAAATTGGTCCTGCAGGTGAGCGAGAGGAAAAAAATAGCATCAGCTTACTGTCGTCAGCCTGGATGCCAGCTCAGGTTAACAAACAGGCAATTTTCCTGAAATGTTCAATTTTTTTTTTTTTTTTTTGCGGTACGCGGGCCTCTCACTGTTGTGGCCTCTCCCGTTGTGGAGCACAGGCTCCGGATGTGCAGGCTCAGCGGCCATGGCTCACGGCCCAGCCGCTCCGCGGCATGTGGGATCTTCCCGGACTGGGGCACGAACCCGTGTCCGCTGCATCGGCAGGCGGACTCTCAACCACTGCGCCACCACGTGCGCCACACGGTGGACATGCCACCATGTCCCCTGAATGTTCAGTTTTGAATCATTTGAAAGAACATCTGTTCTGGGAATGCTACTTTCTCAGTGAAACTTGCCCTCATTTTCTGCTCACATCCCCTTTGCCCCACACCTCCTACCTCCCCCTCAAGTCCAGAGGTGCAGGCGTGCTTCTTAGACAGGAATCAGTTCTTCCTTGGGTTAGCTGTTTGCTTTCCTTCCTATCTTAGCTCCCTGCGCACGGGTGCTGTTACTAATTATGCACCGTGTGAACTGGATACTGTGAGTTCTGAGAGGCTAGTGGTTTCCATCTGGCTGTCTGTTGACAGTCCCCCGGCCCCCAGTCTCAGGTGCCCCGGTGGCCAGCTCAGGCAGGTCTCCTGAAGTTACTGTGTGCTCACTTCCCAGGAGAGGAGTGCCCGGGGATTCGCCTGGGCGCTGAGAGGCTTCCTGGGGAGAGCTTCCCTTTGTCAAACCTCCCCTCGGTCACTGTGTCAGAACTTTCCTCTTCCATCCCTGTGCTTAGTGGGAGTCGGTCACATCCCCAGACTCTGGCCAGTCGGCCGTACTGGCTAGGTCACCACACCTCTCTAAAGGGACTCTTGACGTGTTGACTTCCTGGCAGTTCATAATGCCATTATGCGTCTTGAGCTCTTTATTGAAAGACTGGGTGTGTAGTAAGAGCTTTTTTTGCTGAGATCTGTGGACCTGTATTTTAAAATATTTTAGTGAAATGATGCACTATGTATATTTGTTGGGTCTGATTGTAACTAGTGAAGGAGAAGATTATTCAGTCTAAGTTCATGTATCGGGTTTTATGCCAGGTGCTCCTGCCCTAAGTGATGGTCTAGCGGGAGGTGGGGGTGTAAACAAATAGATGCAGTTATCTGTGCTGAGAACTACACAGGAGGGATGCCGAGGTGCTTTGGCAGCACGGAGGAGGGCATCTCACCTGGAGTGGGGAGAGGGAATGGGTAATCAGGGATGGTTTCCTCAAGGAGGCCATTTCTTAGACATTCTGGGTCTTGCGGGATGAGTAGGGGTTAGCCATGTAGAAGAGAGCTGGGGACAAAGGGGACTCTTGCAGTGCGTCCCGGGGAGAGGGAACAGCAGGCATAGGGTTCGGAGGTGAAGAAGTGCTTGTGGTGCTCTGGGTGGCAGGAAATGAGGCTCAAGGGCAGGAAGGGCTCTTCTAAGTTTTTCATGCTGAATCGTGGATATCATGATGTGCAGTGGTGTGCATTTAAGGGTTTCAGCTGAGCAGAGGTGTGGTGAGATCCGAGCTGTAGGTTGGTCCCTCTGGCAGTGCATGGAGGCCGATTGATTGGAGGAAGACAGGACCGGAGGTGGGGAGGGAGGTTGTTTTCTGGTGTTTTTGTTTTGTTGAATGACTGTTACAGCCCCCTGAAGGCCCACTCTGTGCAGCGCTAGCTAGGTACTGGGATAACATGATGGGAAAGACATGGCTTTGATCCCTCTGGAGCAGCCAAGCAGGAATATGGACACACAAAACCACTCTCACCTGGAATGGAGGGGCGAGTTCGGCGAGCTTGTAAGCAGGCCTGGGGCTTCAAGAAGGAGGAGGAAGAGAGGGCTTTCCTGGGGTTGTCACTCACCCTGAAGGTGCTGGTGAGGCGTGCCTCCCTGCCCCTCCGCCCCCAAGTCAGATCAGCTAACTTGGTTTCCAGACGAAGTCTTTACTGCCCAGCTGTGTGACTTAACCCCTTTGGGCCTTGGTTTCCTCTTATGTAACCTGAAGGAATTGACCTTGATGATCTGTTTCTGAAGTTCTCAGCTTTGACGTTTGTGATCTAGAAGGTGACATGGGATCTGGACTTTGAGGGGTGGAGTTTTAGCAGGCAGCCATGGAGAGCAGATCATGGCTTCATTCCTTCAGGCAGAGGGACCAGTGGGGAAACATGCCCGGGCATGGGTGAAGCTTGGTGGAGGCTGAAGTGCAGACTGTGCGAGGGCTCTGTGGTCGAGGCTGGAAGACAGTGCTGTATGTGTTCCAGCAGATTTTGGTAGGTCTTGAACGCTCAGCTAAGCAGTTTGGCTTTTTTGTTTTCGTTTGTTTTTTTCAATTTTCTTCCTTGACATATGTATCCTCCCACATTTGGGAAATGTGTTTCTTTTTTTTGTTGTTTTTTGATAAAGGAAGCAATGATGATCCCATTTCTTTTCCTTTCCCAGCCCCATTTCCAAAGTACTTAGTTTTAAACTGATGACTGTAACCTGCAATCCACTAGTTAAGGAGGCAGACAAGTCAGGCACGATTGAGTACTTCCATAGGCTGTGTTTTGTCACATAGACTCTTACCCTCAGCTAAGTTCTCAGACGCAGAAGCCCTGGACCCACGACTCTGGTGCCGTCAGCAGGACCAGTCAGGGGTTCTCTGAGGGTGTCCCTTTGTCCTCCTTTTCTCTTGCCCTGCTTCTTTAGGCTGCTTTGCCCCAGAGTTCTGGGCTTCCTGGTCTATTTTCCATGCATGAATCACAGTCCTTCCACTCAGAGCTAAAGGCAACAAACCTCAGAGTCTCACCTCGTTTTTTCAGACCAAATGGGGTAGGATCTTTTTGAGAGGAGGCGAGCAACACAGATGACAGAGTGGGAGAGTCCGGAAGAGAGGTGAATGAGGCCTGGCTCCAGGACCCTCTGCCGGAAGCACTCAGATGTCATCATCTGTGCAAAATCATCACCCGAGTGCTTGTTGTTCGAGAATAGCTACCCCTGGCTTGGATTCCGGTCTAGGCTTCTCGTCTCATTTGCTGTGTGACCTGGAGCTCGTTATTTAACTTGTCTGATGCTTTTCATTTATAAAACAGGAATAATGACAACTACCCCATAAGGTTGGCAAACAGGATGAAATACGAGTCTGTTTTACAAAGCACCTGGCACGTAGAAGTACCCTTAACGTGCTAGTTTTCTCTTCCCTTCTGCTTTACCTTAAGGTATTGCTGCCACGGTTTATTATTTATGGGTTTGATGGAGAATCTGTTTTAGTGTGTCCGAATGTAGTTTCACCTTATTTTTGCAGCCTATAGGGGAGAAACTAATGCAGAAGTTCACAGCCTAGGCACAGGCAGTGACTGGCTGAAGGCCATCCAGCTCACTTAGGCATGGAATGAGGGTTAGAAGCCAAGTGCTGTAACTCTACATTCATGGCCCTTTCCACTAGGTCAGGGAGTGGCAGACTGTGCTGCAAGAACAATGTAGGCTCCCTCCTGCCTGTTCTTGTAAATAACATTTTATTGGAATACAGACATGCCCGTTTGTTTAGGTGCTGCCTGTTGCTGTTTACACTCAATGTCAGAGGTAGTAGTTAGGACACACCATATGGCCCATGTGGCCTAAATATTTATAGGGTCTTTGGGGAAACATTTTGCTGACCCCTGTACTAGGTGATTTCTAGGGCTATATGTGAGTTTGTTTATAAAGCGTCGTAAGCTTTATGAATTAAATTTGCTTGTTTCCTTAATACTCCTATTATAGGCATCAAAAACTCGGAAAACGTAGAAATCTATTTGACACACCCCATGAAGTGCTGTGGCAGAAGTTCTGGAGTCAGACGGGTTTGAATCCCTGCTCCTCCATGTACAGACTTAGATAAGTTAATCTCTCTAAGCTTCAGTTTCTTCATCAGTCAAATGGGGATAATGTTGTAGAACCTGCTTCAGAGAATTATTTATTTATTTATTTATTTATTTATTTACTTTTGGCTGCATTGGGTCTTCGTTGCTGCATGCGGGCTTTCTCTAGTCGCGGAGAGCCGTGGCTACTCTTCGTTGCGGTGCATGGGCTTCTCATTGCCGCAGCTTCTCCTGTTGCGGAGCATGGGCTCTAGGCGTGCGGGCTTCAGTAGTTGTGGCACGTGGGCTCAGTAGTTGTGGCTCGCGGGCTCTAGAGCGCAGGCTTGGTAGTTGTGGCACACGGACTTAGTTGCTCCGTGGCATGAGGGATCTTCCTGGACCAGGGCTCGAACCCGTGTCCCCTGCATTGGCAGGCGGATTCTTAACCACTGCACCACCAGGAGAGTCCTCAGAGGGTTACTGAGAGGATTAACACCCTATAAAGTGCTTAACATATGGGGTGCAAATGTTGGCCCTTAGTACTATTATTATTAAGGCTGCATGATGCGGATACTTGACATTGATTTCCCAATCCAATAAGGAACTGACCTTGCATAAACGTCGGCCCATGCAGAGTCCTGCAAGACTCCTCTTCCACTTGGATTCCTTTAGGATGATGCAGATACCTCTAAGGCTAATCTCAGGACTCCAGCTAGGTCAATTCTGCAAGTTTATAATCCTCACACCTCTCCCTCCCTGAGCGGAGAGGGGAAACCACTTACAGCAAAAGAGAGTATAAACATGGGCTCAAAGGGCCATCTGTTTCAGCAGAACAGTGTTTATAATAGTCAGCAAGGGACTTGGCCATATCCGTAATATTTTGAAACTGACATTTGCCCCCTGACACCTAAGTGGTACGTGTGGTAACCTCTAGTTTCTCCAAATGTGTGGTTGTGCAGGATGGTCCCCTCTTTAACATTGGTGAATGTCATAACATTCTTATGACATTTCCATAAGATCGTGAAGCACCTAGATGTTAATAGGAGACTGTAGGAGGTATGTTTGTGTTCGGCTACTTAGTCTAAGAGGTTAAAAGGTAAAGGAGGTGACAGTGTGTGTGCACTCCTGGGCCCTGGAGGGAGCTCTAGGGTTCTTTCTGTGCCTCAAAATCATGTGCCATGCCAGACTGCTGTGTTTAAAGTTCAAGTCCATCCTCACCTTGCTGCTTAAAATCTGTCCACAGTGTTTCTTTTGCTTTTGAGGTATTATGCAAACACTTGAGCATGGTGTATGAGGCCTTACTTAGGACCTATCTTGGTGGTTCTCACAAGGTGCATAGGTAACCTGGTTAGGGGAGTGGGTGGCTTGTTAAGATGCATGTTCCTAGGTCCTCCCATAAGCCATTCTTCTTCAGTGGGTCTGGGGTGGTTCCTAGGAGTTTACCCTCCTAACAGGACCTTTAATATCAGCTGTGGTGAAGTGCTTGTAGCTCCGCTTCCGGGCGCCATCTCCCAAAGGGGCAGCCTTTCTCACTTCTCAGCTTTTTCATACACTGTTTCCTCAACTTGGATGATTCCTCTTCATCCTTGAAGACCTCCCTCAGGTACCATTTCTCCTCCAGCCTTTCCAGATATTCCCTTATTTTCTCCCCTCCAGGTACTCAATGACCATTTAACATTCCTGGCTGCTTCCAAGGAGAAATATTCCTCTTTCACCATACAGGCTATGACACCCAGCAGGGATAGGATGTAGGTGCCTTGGTGTTCCAAAAGGAAAGGGTGGGACTTTTCCCCCCCAGAAAGCAGCAAAGGAACTCCCTTCAGTGCTTTCTAACAACGTGATATTTTTAGCCTTTCAACCAGAAAGGAGAATTTACCTCCATAATCTATTAGCTTTATCTCAGTATTCTTAAAAAAAAAAAAGCTTTATTGAGGTGTAATTTACATGCCATTCATTCACTCCTTTTAAGTGTACCATTCAATGATCTTTAGTAAATTTACATTGTGCAGCTATTGCCACAATCCAATTTAAGAACATTTCCATTACCCCATAAAGATTTCCTTTATCTGCTGCTCTCACCTCAATATACTTTTCACCTTTAACTTGATTGAAAAATTAAAAATCATTAGGATAAAATAGAATTTCCCAGGCAGAAGTAAAAATGAGCAGCCATTATATATGATGAGGACAAAGCAGATATGTTAGGCATCAAAAAGCAAGACTGTAGAGCAGAGTGCATTTGGGTCAGCGCTGACTTGGCTCTTAACACTGTGACGTCATCAGAAGACAGGCTCGAGGGCTGAGTGAATTACCCTTGTCGAGATGAATAATTTGTCCCATTTGCAATAAAGCAGAAGATGTGTAGTATATACAGATGATGGTTTTTCCTGATTTTCTGGTTCATTCCCCAAGGCAGATGCTACTTATCCAACATGTTTAGCTTGCTGCCAAAGCACAAACAAGCAATTGCATTTCTAAGCCATTAACAGTTGATTGAAAGGGACTGTCACCCTAGCACAAGTCTCAAATGGGGCAAAGAGCCAAAAAATTTCTGCCTCGGGCTTCCCTGGTAGCGCAGTGGTTGAGAGTCCGCCTGCTGGTGCAGGGGACACGGGTTCGTGCCCCGGTCCGGGAAGATCCCACATGCCGTGGAGTGGCTGGGCCCGTGAGCCATGGCCGCTGAGCCTGCGCGTCCGGAGCCTGTGCTCCGCAACGGGAGAGGCCACAACAGTGAGAGGCCCGCGTACCGCAAAAAAAAAAAAATTCTGCCTCTTTTCAGGCATCCCATCTGAATTTCAGATTTGTCGTATCTGTTCCTAGGAAGGCATGTGGGAGAGAGGAAAGAATGTGGATGGGCTTACAGGTTAGTGGACATGGATTGGGTTCTGTCACTTGCAGAGGCACTGTGACCTTGGGCAAGTTACTTAATCTCTCTGTGAGCTTCAGTCTCCTCATAAGTCAGTGGGGGATTCTAATGGTCACCTCAGAGAGTTGCTACTAGCAGCCTTGGCAACTCATCCAGAGCCATTCATTTGAATAGCAATGATGTATAGATTTTGCTTTTTATCAGTACATAAGAATGGCTAGAATTTTCCAGAGCAGGAAAGAATCCTAGTAAGGTTGTATCAAATATTACAACTAGCCATATTGAACATCTTGCTATTCAATATGCATTTGCTGATATTCATTTTAAGATCTAGTTTTCAGAGAGAAGGGTTTTTTTTTGTTTTCATTTTAAAATACAAACAATGGTAAATGCCCTTGCAGACACTGGCCCAAGCTAGGTAACCAAGGGCAAGACACTTGGAGCCATAGCTTCCTCCCTCCTACAGTGGGATGAAGTGAAATAACGCATGTAATCTAGCTGGGCTAAATAGGGAGCATTCAGAAAATGAGGATGAGTATAATTTATTCATACACTTAATGCTTTTAGAAGCCTGAGCTGTTCACATTTCTAACAGTTTTCTATTTAGTAATATTAGCATACGTGCATAGGTGGTATTTCTCCCAACTTTTCAAAATGGAAAACATTGAGATTCGTGGACTTTTTCATCAGACGTCAAGCAAATTTACTCCGATTTCATAAATAGTAGCGATGACTTTATAAGGTGTTAGTTTCCACGAGTCCAACTGTAATGCTAATTATATTGGAAATTTAAAAAGTAAAGCTACTAGCTTAGAAAGAATCTTTTTTTTTTTTTTTAATCTTCTAAAGGCTTACCTGCTTTTACCTCCCTTTATAGTTTATGGTGGAGGAGGTTACATTTTAACCTAGATAAGAGTCCCCCTTTTTGATGTACACAGTCAGAACTTTAAGTCTGCATGCCTCAGGGAGCAGGTTTCACTTGAAAATAGATTAGGTTCAACCTGGTGGGGGGGGGGTGGACACAACATGTGACATACTAAAATGAACTCCTGTCTCTTTGTTAAAGACCAAAAAGCATTCCATTTCAATTGTGGCAATTTGGTGACAATCACCCCTTCCATAATTATTTTAGGAGGAAACACAAGACTTTGGGGGAACAATTTAAAGCAGCATTACTCAACCAAAAAAGCCCTCCCCGTGCCTCATCCTTGATCTTCCCTGTCTGTTCCCCTCAATTTACGCTTCTTTTGCCTCCCACGTCTCTGTCATCAGCTAGTCCTGTCGGATGTACCTCCAAAACATGGCTCCTTACTGCATACTGGCCCCTGCTCTCCATCACCGCTATGTCCCCAGGCCACACCACTGTCTTCTCCCCCCTGCGTCTCTGGAAGAGCATCCTCACTGGTCTCCCTGCTTCCTCTCTGGCTCTGCAATCCACTCTCACTCTGCAGCCCAAGGGCACTTTTACAAATAGTAATCACATTGCCCGCCCCTGCTTCAAACTGTTTATTTAGGATGAAATCCACACTTCTTTTCTTTGGCTTTCCTCTTCCAGCTCATCTCCTGCCCCTCTCCCCGTAGTTCCTCTGCTGTAGCCACCCTGGCTTCCGTTAGGTTTCTTGAACATGCCCAGTTCTTTTCCACCATAGTGCTCCTGCGTGAGTGTTTCCCCAGCCTGGCGGACTGCACCAGTTCTTCATGTGACCAGCTCCTTCTCGGCTTTCCATCCTCACTTTAAAGATCAGGTTCCAAGTGCAGTTTTCCTTGGGTTTCATCTTCAGAGCAGCCTTTCTCTTTCCTCTATTACGCATCCTGTCTATTTCCTCATAGATATAATCACCGTCTGTATTATCTTGTTTGCTTATTTTCTTCTCTGTCATCTGTCTCCATCAGGTTTCAGCACAGGAAGCAGAAACTGGTGTCGGTAGTTTACATAAGAAAGAGTTTAAGAAGGGAATCCCCAGATGTTTACAAAGGGGACGGAGGGGCTGTAGGTGTGGTTCTAGGCTGGGCCTCTGTGAAAGACCCTCAGTGCTGTCCAGAACCGACTCACTAGGGCAGGTGCTGGTATTCTGTGGCTGATGGTTCTAGAGCTAAGAGTTCCCAGCGCTTTGCAGTAGCTGTGGTTCAGGGATCAGGAAGCCAGAATGGAGACACGTCTGCTGCCACTGTCTTATATATGCTAGAAGGTGGAGAAAGGATGCTGAGCCCAGCTGTTGAGACCACGTAAGTTCCCTCACCCTTGCTTGACGGCAGAAAAAGTCAGAAAGGGGCAGGAAAATGACCTCAGCCTTTTGGATCTTGTACGGGTATATCTTAATGGGTGTAACCTAATTCTCACCCAGAATCAGCTTACTTCCTCTACAGCCACAAATCTATCAGGCTCTCAGGAGCTCCTGTCTCTGTAAATTGTACTGCAGTTCCTCAAATTTCTCTTGTGATTGATCAAAACTCCATTGATTGTTCTGACTTGTTCTGTTGTCTCCAGATGTTTCTCAGCTTCCTTTTTTTTTGCAGTATGCGGGCCTCTCACTGTTGTGGCCTCTTCTGTTGCGGAGCACAGGCTCCGGATGCGCAGGCTTAGTGGCCATGGCTCACGGGCCCAGCCTCGCCGCGGCATGTGGGATCTTCCCGGACTGGGGCATGAACCCGTGTCCCCTGCATCGGCAGGCGGACTCTCAACCACTGCGCCACCAGGGAAGACCCTCTCAGCTTCTTAATTTTGGCAGTTCTTTATTTTCAGGTTGGCTGCACACTCTTGCCAGTTTTCACTGTAGATAGCGCTTTCTCTTACTTAAAAAGAAACAATTAAAGAGACTGAGTTTTAGAGGTCTGCACCATTATTCTGATACAAACGCCGACGAGCCTTTAGATTCTCCCAGTATTTATTAGATCAGCTAAGAATTGGTAAGGAAACTCAGCTTCAGATGGCAGCAAATCAAGCAGACCCTTAATGTTCTCTTTTTTAACAAAGTCCATTTTGTAATGTATATCGGCGTGTCAAGTGTGTAGGTCAGTGGCTACATACCTCAGTTTTCATTAGGGGACTCGGAAAAATAATTGAGTCTTATTGCAAAAGTTTAGATGTGCCTAACCTTATAAGATTCCTTGGCAAAACAGAATTCTCATAATAAGCAAGTTCTAGGTATTAGAATTTGCTCCGAGGGGGTAAAGAGTGAGAGATGTAAAAGTTGCCTAGACCAAATTTGGGACAATCTGAGCACCGAAATAAGTAAGGACAGTTATGTATTATAGACCACTGAAAATAGGTCTCCTTGAGTCCATATGGATGATGACCAACTAGATAGACACATGGAGGAGACGGGAGGGATTTACTTTCAGCAGAATGCCAAAGACCAACTGGTAGAAGTGGAGGGAGTGCTAGAGGTGGGAAAGCAGTGTTCAGCTCTCCTAGTAAAGATGGAGTCAGGTAGCCATCATCACAGGTGATATAGACAAGTTTGGGGGAGGAGCGTGATATTGATCTGCTCTTACCCTATCTCACCACAGATTCCTTATGACTTGCAAGACAAAAATGGTAACTATGCAGTGGAGAAATCAGACACCACTTTGACCAGGTGACCAAAATTAATATCACCAGTGGGGGCAGACAGCATCTGTGCCTCCAGATAGAAGTGACCTGACAAGGACACAGGGTCCCTTCTGTACTAGTCTAACCTGAATCTGATCACAGAGAAACTTTAAATAAGGAAGGTTCTATTAAAAAAAAAAAGAAGAAGAAGAAGAGGGCTGTACTCTCCAAAAATGTCAGTGTCATAAAAGACAAAGGCTGTGAAAATGTCCCAGATTAGAGGAGGCAAAGGAGATGGAACAGATAAATGCAATAGTTGACCTAAGGCTAGCTCCTGTATTGAAGGGAAAAATGCTACAAAGGAACATTGTTGGATCAATTGACAAAATTGGAAAATGGACGGGAGTTTAAAGTAGTTAAATTTACTGATGTGGTTAACTGTACTGTGGTTATGTAAGAGAATATCTATATTTTTAAAAAATACAAACTGGAGTATTTAGAGGTACAGGGCCGCAATATATGTAATTTACTCTCACATGGTTTAGAAAAAATTTTTTATCTAGATAGAGAGGAAGGGAAATGGAGTTGAAGAGGGAGAGGGAAGAACAGATTATAAGGCAAATGGGGCAAAATGTTAACACTAGATGAATCTGAATAAATGGCATACAAGCTTTCTTTGTACCATTCTGTAAATTTGAAGTTATTTCTAAATAAAAAGTTTTAGGGACTTCCCTGGTGGTCCAGCGGTTAATTAAGACTCTGTGCTCCCAATGCAGGGGGCCCAGGTTCGATCCCTGGTCAGGGAACTAGATCCCACATGCCACAACTAAAGATCCCGCATGCTGCAGGGAAGGTCCTGCATACCGCAACTAAGACGTGGTGCAGCCAAATAAATAAAATTTTTTTTGCGGTACGCGGGCCTCTCACCGCTGTGGCCTCTCCCGTTGTGGAGCACAGGCTCCGGACGCGCAGGCTCAGCGGCCATGGCTCACGGGCCCAGCCGCTCCGCGGCATGTGGGATCTTCCCGGACCGGGGCACGAACCCGTGTTCCCTGCTTCGGCAGGCGGACTCTCAACCACTGCGCCACCAGGGAAGCCCAATAAATATTTTTTTAAAAAGTTAAAAAAAAATTTTTTTGGGGGGTGTTCCTTGGTGGTTTAGCGGTTAGGATTTGATACCCATGGCCCAAGTTCAGTCCCTGGTCGGGGTACTGAGATCCTGCAAGCCACGTGGTGTGACCAAAAACAAAAAAAATCAACAGTTTTCTAGAAACAGAAAGTGCTTTTCACTTATACTGGGCACAAAAGGATCTGGGTTATGAAGCAATTTAGCTGAAATGTCATCTGACCTTACTGTGCTTGAATTTTTCTCTAGGTATGTTGGATCTACTTATTGCAAAATAAATAACTTTTTTTATATTGTTCAAATTGTTCATTCTTTTTTACATTACTCAAGCAATACATCAAAGCATTCCTGTTGTAAAAGATTTAAGTCATTCAGAAGCCACAACATGATCTTTCACTTTACCATTCCTTCCCTGCCCATGCTTAGCAGAAATCAGCATTGAGTTTTGACTAATGTGAATGGGATCTTATACCATACACCTTTCCCAGGAACAGGCTTTCCATTTAATATATCTGGGAGGTATTTCTACTGTTTGCTTTACTTTTTATCTAATGACGGAAGAGAGTTAGATAATATAATTGTACCATAATTTATTTAACTAGTTCCCTGTTGAAGAGCATTTAGGTCGTTTCAATACAGTGTGTACCATAATAGATGGACCCTTGTGCATGTGTATATTTTAATAGTATAGAATCCTGGAAGTAATATTGCTGTGTATGCATTAAAATTTTTAAATAAATACAGCTAGGGCTTCCCTGGTGGTGCAGTGGTTGAGAGTCCGCCTGCCGATGCAGGGGACACGGGTTCGTGCCCTGGTCCGGGAAGATCCCACATGCTGTGAGAGGCTGGGCCCGTGAGCCATGGCCGCTGAGCCTGCGCGTCCGGAGCCTGTGCTCTGCAATGGGAGAGGCCGCAACAGTGAGAGGCCCGCAAAAAAAAAAAAAAAAAAAAAAAATACAGCTAGACTGACTTCTAAATAGATTGTAGCAACAGTATACGTTCTATTTTCCAACATCTCTGCCAACTGTGGATATTATTAATTTAAAAAATGTTTGCCAGTCTTATGGACAAAGTAATACTACTTTTTAGGTGCACATTTCCAAGTTTATTGGCTATTGGTTTTCTTTTCCGGTGCACAGTTTCTTCATACCCTTTATCTATGATTCTTTTGGTTGTTTGTCTCTTTCTTATTGATCTGTAAGAGTTCTTTATATATTATGGATAATAATTTTTTTGCTTGTTTATGGTACCTTAAATATTTTCTCCTAGCCATTTGCTTGTCTTGGAAGTTTTAAATTTTTATGTAGCCAAACCTTTTACTCTTTTCTTTATGGCTTCTCGGTTTTGTGTCTTATTTAGAAAGATTGTCCCTGTTTTCAAGATTTTGAAAAATATTCTGCATACATTCACCTTTTGTTTTTTATTTATCTCTTTAATGCACCTAGAAATTTGAATATGGGTTTATTTTCACTTTGGTCCCAATAGATAACTAATTTATTCAGCATCATTTATTAAATAATTCATTATTCTTTCTCCAATTTAAATTTTAACAGAATCATAAAATAAATTCCTATGTGTACAGGAGTCCATGTCTGCATCGTTTTTTTTTTTAAATTTTATTTATTTATTTTTTTGGCTGCATTGGGTCTTCATTGCTGCCCGTGGGCTTTCTCTAGTTGTAGCGAGCAGGGGCTACTCTTCGTTGTGGTGCGTGGGCTTCTCATTGTGGTGGCTTCTCTTGTTATGGAGCGTGGGCTTCAGTAGTTGCAGCATGTGGGCTCAGTAGTTGTGGCACGTGGGCCCTAGAGCACACTGGCTTCAGTAGTTGTGGCAGGTGGACTCAGTAGTTGCAGTGTGTGGGCTCTAGGGCACATGGGCTTCAGTAGTTGTGGCCTGCAGGCTCTAGAGCGCAGGCTCAGTAGTTGTGGTGCACGGGCTTAGTTGCTCTGTGGCATGTGGGATCTTCCTGGACCAGGGATTGAACCCATGTCCCCTGCATTGACAGGTGGATTCTTAACCACTGCGCCACGAGGGAAGCCCCCTTCTGCTATTTTGGAATAAGTTTCTATATTTAATTGCTTCTTGTTAGAAGCAAACTGTCAGCATTTCACATATGAAGGGATTGATTTAGTCATTTTGTCTTACAGTATAAAGTTTACTTCTCTACATAATACAAATGTGTAGGTATGCATTTAGCTTCTTGCTGAAATTTTCTTGATGTTGAGGGGGGAGTGCTGGTGGGAGAGAAGGAGAATTTAGTCTTGACAGAAATGAATATATCAGAGTTTTAGCCTTTTGTCTCTTAGACTCCCCCAAAAGAACAGATTAGAGTTCTCAGCATCTCTGCTTTGCTAGCACCTATAGTTCTCATGAGAGTATGTACCCTGGGAGGGAAAGTACTGTCTGAGTGGTCCAGTATTTGGACATAAAACTTTCTCCTGCAGTAATAACAATGAAATTAATCATTTAATGAGAGCTGACATTATCAAATACTTACTATGGACCAGACACCTACATACAGCTCACTTAATTCTTTCAATCCCACAAATTTGGTATTATTGTTATTCCCATTTTACAGTGTTGAATATGAATCTTAGAGAAGCTAAGTAACTTGCCCAAAGCCACACACAGTTAAGAAGTGATGGAGCTGTTGGTGGGACTCTAAACCCATGTTACTAGCATTATTTATTTCCCCCTTGAATTTGAAGCTTGAAGGCTGTGAGTTTTTTGGGTAAATAATTCCTACTATTTACTAGATTTTTCACATCTGTTTCTTACTCTATTCTCAAAATATCTAATGGGGTAGGGAAGGAAATTCGATGGTTTATCCATTTATGCAAAGGTGGGCAAACTTTTTCTGTAAAAGACCAGATAGTAAATATTTTGAGCTTTGTAGACCATATCCTCTCACTTGCAACTACTCAGCTCTGTGGGTGTAACAGGAAATATATAAATAGACAATATGTAAATGATTGAGAATGGCAGTGTTCCAATAAAACTTTATTTACAAAAACAGGCAGCAGTTTGGATTTGGCTCATGAGTTACAGTTGGCTGACCTCTGTGGTGGTGGACTGATCGGATCTCTTTGGGGACACCTGGACATGTCAGCCGGGGGTGGGGCAGAATCAGAATTCCTAGTGCAAAGTGTTGTGCCCTGCCCACTCCCCAAGCTTCTCCAGGCTGCATCACTTAGTACCACTCACTAGTGCCTTTAGGAGAGTCAAGTCCCAACAATAATAGTGATAGTGAGTGTTTTGTCCTGGGTGCTTTGTACTGTGTGCTTTGCACATGTGTCATTTAATCAGTGAATAACCCAGTGAGATGGGAAACTGAGGTACAAGAAAGGAGAAGGCTTGCCCAAGGTCATAGAGCTAGTAGGGGGTGAAATGGATTTGAACCCAGGGAGGTTGATTCTGAGCATGTGAGCTCAAGTCTTACCTAATCTCTCCCACATTATGGGCTTTATCAGCTTGAGGTTGCCTTTGAAGCCTTATTCTTCAGGAACTGCCTCTTCCCAGCACTCATATTAAGAGATAAGATTCTCTTTTTAAGACATTTACTTTGGAACCGAGCTACAAGTAAGGGAATGCTAACTCTGCCATTTTTCTGTTATAGTTGGAAAGTTTGAGGGTGAAATAAGATGATGCAAGAGGTTTCTTTTTGCTTGTCCTTAGGCTGCACTGAAGACTATCAGCTGTAGAACTACTTTAATGATAACAAAAGAAATTATTTGTTAGTGTTGTGTCAACACGGAGCCGGTAAACCTGAAAACAGTGCTGTAAATTAAGTGGCATTATTCCGATTTCACAGATGAAAAAACTGAGGCTCATCTATGAGATGTTGATAAGTTAATTAAATCTCCACGAGTCTTAGTTTCCTTATTTGGATATAATAATAGCCCTATCTCGTAGGGTCATTATGAAGATTAAATGAGTTAAGGCACTTTAAGAATTTAGAGCAGTGTTTGGCACTGAATGGTATTACCTTTTATTATTGTTTTTATTATTATTATCAGAATATAGTAGTAGTAGTAGTAGTAATAGTAGAGGTGAAATTTTTTTTTTTATGATTGTTTGTGAATTGGAAATAAGCATCTAAGTGTCTAACATAGTGCCTGGGTGTTAATAAATGGAATTTATGGTTATTTGTTCATAGGAGGAAGCATAAGCTCTGTTCATTTTAATTTAAAAATACCTCTACTCATGATGGTTTCAAAATTAAGCAGTTTAAAATGTTAAAACTCAGTCTCTTGGTTCTCTTTGTTGCTGTTTGTTTTGTGTAAAATTATTCTCCTGCAAAAATAGTATGCCCTAGGTATTCCTCTGTTTACTATAGATTAGGTAGGGCTGGTACTAGAGGACAGGAGTGCGTGACATATTAAGTGATTGCCAAGGTTCATTTTACAATCATAAAAATAGTAACTGAGGACTATGTACAGGCGAGTAAAGTAATTTGCTCATTTATGTTAAACAAATTCAACAATACACCATTGTAAAAAGACTTGTTTTGCATATATACTCTTTATTACACACCATACATTGCTGTACACATTTTGTGTTTGTACATGCCCATTCCTCTCTGAGGTTATATACAAAACCATGTGAACTCTATAATAATGGCAATTGAAAGTATTTGTTCAATGTCAATTTTGACTCTGCGTGATTTTCCTTTTAAGTACTGGCCTTAGAACTTAACCCCTACTTTAAGCTGCAACTCAACTCCATATTTATAATGAGGTGCAGAAAGGAAAATATTTCCCCCTTCATAAAGTTAACTGTTTCATTTTTTAAAAACATGCTTCTCTATATGTTAGCAGAAACTAAAGTCATGCTGTCCAGTTCATTTGTTATTTGTGAGGGTGACATCTGGTGGTTCTTTTTAATTCTCACGTTTTCTCTGTGCTTGGCTAGAAGTTGTTAGAAATTCCAAAGAATCATTGTGTGAACTGCTTTGCCTGGTACTTAACATACTAGCTGGCTATTAAGGATTGAGTTAGTACAACTGATAGGGCTTTGAAAGCCCAGCACTGCATTTAGATGCAGTCACTCTGGATGTCAGCCTTCCCTGAAGGACTTTATTTTAGCATGTGTGATGGACAAACAGCCACCTTATTGGGGAGGATTTAATTCAGAGAATTTAGGGTTTTGAGTAAGGGATGGCATCTATACCAACCTCTTTGCTTTACTCATGAGGCGGCTAGAGCCCCAAGAGTTTGAATATATTAACCAAGGTCACACTGTGTTGGCCAAAGTCACTGTTCCCCAGTGAGCTGAGGTCCTGGGCTCTGTGCCCATAAGTTATGTTTATTGTGCTGAGTAACCCACTGAGTTGGAAGAGTCCGGGCATTAAAGGATAGGAGACAAAGGCATTTTAAGATGGGAGAAGTAAAGGCGGTTAACATTTTTGAGTATTTATTGCAATAAATATTCCCACATTCAGCCTTTTTTTTCTCTTCCAAAAGAGGGTGCAGAATCTTTAGTGGGAAGGAGTTATTGAGGAAGTACAGTGAGGGATCCCAGCTGTGTCTCTGTGAGTTTACTGATTCATCCCATATCTGAGAAGTTAGTATCCTCAGGAATTGTATTTTGTATTTATTGAGCCTGTTTTGCGTTGGATCTTTATATGCTATTAACTCACTAGCATCCTTCCAACAATCTGGGGAGGCGGTTGGAATCCCCATTGTTAAGAGTTTGCAAAGTGCCAAAGTACTGTGCTGGGTTACAAAGTGGATTCAAAAGGAGGGTCATGGCCCTTGATTTCAGCCAGGGCGTTAAGATAGGCTCTTGAAAGTCAGTGGAGGAGGATTCAGAAGGCTAGACCTTCCCAGGGTTGGGGTAGAGCTGAGATTCAGACCCAGACAGGTTTAACTTCCTGGCCTATATTTATGTTTTCCACTGTCCTATGTTGGAAATGCACTTAAGCAAATTTTTGAATAAAACCGAACTCACTAACACGTAATAGTGGCTTAGTAAAAATATGCTCAGTTTATTTCTGTGTTCAATGTAATCCTTCCTAATGAAGTGACTACTACTGTATATCTCCTATTTTCACCATCAGACCTGCGATTTTTGGTAAATATGAAGCTTTGAAAAAAAAGACAGGGCTTATGGGGTAATATTGGAGTACTTCCCTGGCATGAGAGAAACTAGAGAACTATGTTAATACTGTACTTGGAGAATGTGTGAAATCATTTTCAATCTCAAGTGATGAATGTTTAAAATAAAAATTTCTCAGGCACACATTTTTTTCTTCTGGCAGCTGATTTTTACTATTTGTATTATCTGAAATTTAAAAACTATTTTTGAATAATGTTGGAAAACTTCCAGTTTTTTTGTAAGCATATCCAAAAAATTAGATTTTATAAACCTTCTGGGCAGATTTGGAAGATGAACTCTGTGTCATGTTCTTTTTTGTTTTCGTCTGCTACTTTTGAGAATTCTGTTCATGACTTTGGAAAGGTCACATTTTGTTCACTGCAAGGGCCAGGTGGGGACGAGGGGTGTGAGGGGTCTCTAGCGTATGGGCCCTCGTCGCTTTCCTTCTCTTTCATTAAGAGCTCTGTGGGTCAGTTAAGTTTTGATGTTAATCCTTCAAGGGGAGGTATAAGTGATGTCTGCACCCTTTAGACGCAGTAATGGGGATACTGAAGCTGAGGTTTACATTTGGCTCCAGAGAGCCTCAGGGCACTGCTGTTCCCTCCTATAATACGAACTTTAAAAAAATGCAGGCTGTAAAATGCATCTAGGAAGTTTAAAGGCCATGGATGGAAGATGTGAGCAGATGAAAAATTCTCCCTGACACATGAGCTCAGGGTGCATATATTAAAAAGTGGTTTGCCCCAATTTTGCTCTAAGGGTCACTTCATGGATATATAATAAAGGTGTATTTTAAATTAATTAATCCTGATTTAGAAAAATCAGCACTTTATTCAAGTTATAGTAGGGAATGATGTCACTTAAGTTTATGCATTTCCCATATGATTCCTTTAACTAGCAATGTGCTTTTTCCTTTTATGTGCGAAAAGATTTACATCCAATATTTGAGGAGGACTCCTGGTGTGTCACTAAGATAATGGTAAAGTGTAACAACTGGTGTCAGTCTTGTTTTCCATTTTGGGCGTATTGATTGACCAGGGGAGAATACCATGCAGAGAAGTGTTTGCAGTTCTTAGGGCCACAATACCCATGGCTCTTAATCCCTGCCCTAGTCCTGCAGGAGGCTGGGGCACCCTCTTCATGTCTCATCTCCCTGGGAATAGTCCAGATGTGCCCCAGAGCCAGGCGTGGAATCTGTGACTTCTCAGAGTTCTCAGCAGCTCTGGGCTTCTTTGAGTCCATGGTACCAAACACACAGCTTCCTTAGTCATAGAATGGAATGTTGCGTAAAAGCCGACAGAGCCCCATCAGACCTTGTCATCCCTCCCTAAAGAACAACAGTTAAATGAGAACATGGGGGCTTCAGCTCTCAGACCCATTGAAGTCATCCATATGAGAGAGGGAAAAATAGAGGAAGAGGCAGAGGAGGAAGATGATGAGGAGGAGAATAAGGAGGTAAGGGGAGAAAGGTAGAGGCCGTAGAGAAGTGATGCGACTTTTTGGATTTGCAGTATCTCGTTTTAATTTTTATCACGTTCCTTCCTCCTCCCCCTTCCTTCTTGGAGTAATATTTGCCACATAAATATTCCTTTTCACGCCACAAAGTGAATTAAAATTCAGATGGGGAGGCCTGAAAAGTTTGTAAATCTATTTGGTCTCTTTGGAAATTAATACAGAGTATTTAAATTATTGCTGTTAATTGCATATTTGTTGTCTTTATTTGCCTTTCCCCCTTAGGGATAAAAATAATGTAAACATCTTCATCATTAGTATCTCCATTATTTAAGATTCTTAAAGAAATAAACATTTATTAAGAACCTGCTGTCACTTAAAGGCACTTGCATGCATTTTTGCTACTCAGAATGTTACAAAGTTAACAAATTAAGATGAACATTGTTTAGAAAAGCCTTAGCAGTTGATGCAGCACCCCTCTTCCCTTTCCTCACTTCTGTGTCTGTTTCTGTGTGTGCAGGATCCTCCATCCCTCTGGGGGCAGGGGGTAGGTTTCAGGCTCCCCACCCAGCAGGGAGCAAGCCCTGGAATGCTAGCTGGCATCTGGAAGGTGTCCCCCGCCGCCCCACCCAGGAATCTCTCACCTAACAGGGTTAGCCCACTTGCTGAATTGCAAAATGAAACTGTCACGGTAAGGACCTCCCATCTCAAGACAAGGGTTCTCAGTCCGCCAGTCAGCCAGCAATCATCTGCTAAGAGTCTTCGAAGTGCAGAGTACTGTGTTAGGTTATAAAGTGGATTCAAAAGGAGTCAGATGGCCCTTGACTGCAGCCAGGAGTCAAGATAGGCTCTTGAGAAAGTCAGGTACCATCTGAGGCAAGGTATGCTGGGGAGCCAGGTGTGGCGCAAATAAATATTTATTACATTTATGCCCAAGGGTAGTAGCTCCTCAAGGTTGGCCTTGGCATGGGAGTTAGTGGGGGGGGGGGCAGTGCAGCAGCTTCGAGGACAGAACTAAACACTGAGGCTTTCCTATGAGCACATCTTCTTTGTCAGCAGCGTGAGCTTTCCTGTGTTACTTTCCTTGAACCGGAAGGACTCTGGATGCTTCTCTGACTATATGTGTGGTAAGCCTATCCAGTACTGGGAGGTTTAAGGGAAACCAGCTGTGGTGAAGCTTTGGGAAGTTGATGGTGAATTTGGAGAAGCAAAGAGACCAGAGGTAGAAAAATCTTGTTATGCTCTGTGAGGAATGTATGTGGGGATATTTAAAGCTGGGTGGGAGACTGTTGACTAGCAGTCCCCTGTAGATCAGGTACCAAACCTAGTGGTGCTGATAGGAATCCACAGAGGAAATGTTCTCCCCAAAGCAGCAGCAGGAAAGGGATAGAATTTGAGCTGCGGGTTGGGACTTAGAGAGACAGGTATATGGTGTGGGAGGTATGAACAGTCCCTTTGACTTCTGGCAATCCATGCCTCGGGTGGAACCCATAGCAGTTTTCCCAAGGAGCTGGGAAACTGTATCTGCAGGTACCCAGGGAGAGAGTGTGTTGTCACTATTAATGTCAAAGTATAATTTCCAAACTCTGGTCTGAAGGGCTGCTGTGAGGCCTCTGCACGTGGCACCCTCTGAGCAAGTGACACTAGACAAAGCAAAAAGGAGAAAGAAAAAGGTGACCTAATTTTAAGAAAACCTATGTGAGGAGTATTGACTTCATTGGCTATGAATTTTTAAAGAGTTTTTGTTTTATTTCATTTTGTTTTCTGTGCCTCGTGGAGATTTGGGGACTAGATTAAGCTCTAACTACTACAGCATTTAAATGCCATGCATAGCTCCTCTGGGATCAAAATGCACCTGAAATGTGGGAAGACGTCGAGCCACGGGTTCTCACTGCAGATGATGAAATTCACCTGAGACCACATAGCCAGAGAAGGCCGAATGGAGCTCTGAATCTAGGCAGTCTTGACCTCAGAGCCCTCCGGCCTAAAGCTGTGTGGCTGACAGGGTCTTGGTGCTCTGGCCAGGTGTCAGGCCTGAGCCTCTGAGGTGGAAGAGCCGAGTTCAGGACATTGGACCACCAGAGACCTCCTGACCTCACCTAATATCAATCGGCGAGAGCTCTCTCAGAGATCTCCGTCTCAGCACTAAGACCCAGCTCCACGCAACGGCCAGCAAGCTGCAGTGCTGGACGCTCCATGGCAAACAACTCGCAAGGCAGAAACACAGCCCCACCCATAAGCAGAGAGGCTGCCTAAAATCATACTAACTTCACAGACACCCCAAAACACACCACTGTCGCCCTGCCCACCAGAAAGACAAGATCCAGCCCCACCCACCAGAACAGGCACCAGTCCCCTCCATCAGGAAGCCTACAGAAGCCACTGAACAAACCTTACCCACTGGGGGCAGACACCAAAAACAGTGGGAACTACGAACATGCAGCCTGCGAAAAGGAGACCCCAAACACAGTAAGTTAAGCAAAATGAGAAGACAGAGAAACACACAGCAGATGAAGGAGCAAGGTAAAAAGCCACCAGACCAAACAAATGAAGAGGAAATAGGCAGTCTACCTGAAAAATAATTCAGAGTAATGCTAGTAAAGATGATCCAAAATCTTGGAAATAGATTGGAGAAAATACAAGAAACGTTTAACAAGGAATTAGAACTAAAGAGCAAACAAACAATGATGAACAACACAGTAAATGAAAGTAAAAATTCTCTAGAAGGATTCAGCAGAATAACTGAGGCAGAAGAATGGATAAGTGACCTGGAAGATAAAATAGTGGAAATAACTACTGCAGAGCAGAATAAAGAAAAAAGAATGAAAAGAATTGAGGACAGTCTCAGAGACCTCTGGGACAACATTAAACGCACCAACATTCGAATTATAGGGGTCCCAGAAGAAGAGAAAAAGAAAGGATTTGAGAAAATATTTGAAGGGATTATAATTGAAAACTTCCCTAACATGGGAAAGGAAATACTCAGTCAAGTCCAGGAAGCCTGGAGAGTCCCATACAGGATAAATCGGAGGAGAAGCACTCCAAGACACATTTAATCAAGCTATCGAAAATTAAATACAAAGAAAAAATGTTAAAAGCAGCAAGGGAAAAGCAACTAATAACATACAAGGGAATCCCCTTAAGGTTAACAGCTGATCTTTAAGCAGAAACTCTGCAAGCCAGAAGGGAGTGGCAGGACATATTTAAAGTGATAAAAGGAAAAAACTTAAAACCAAGATTACTCTATCCAGCAAGGATCTCATTCAGATTCGATGGAGAAATTAAAACCTTTACAGACAAGCAAAAGTTAAGAGAATTCGGCACCACCAAATCAGCTTTACAACAAATGCTAAAGGGACTTCTCTAGGCAGGAAACACAAGAGGAGGAAAAGACCTAGAATAACAAACTGAAAACAATTAAGAAAATGGTAATAGGAATATATATATTGATAATTGTCTTAAATGTAAAGGGATTAAATGTGCCAACCAAAAGACATAGACTGGCTGAATGGATACAAAAATAAGACCCGTACATATGCTGTCTACAAGAGACCCACTTCAGACCTACGGACTGAAAGTGAGGGGATGGAAAAAGATATTCCATGCAAATGAAAATCAAAAGAAAGCTGGAGTAGCAATTCTCATATCAGACAAAATAGACTTTAAAATAAAAACTATTACAAGAGACAAAGAAGGACACTACACAATGATCAAGGAATCAATCCAAAAAGAAGATATAACAATTGTAAATGTTTATGCCCCCAACATAGGAGCACCTCAATACATAAGGCAAATGCTAACAGTCATAAGAGGGGAAATTGGCAGTTACACAATAATAGTAGGGAACTTTAACACCCCACTTTCAGCAGTGGACAGATCATCCAAAATGAAAATAAATAAGGAAACACAAGCTTTAAATGACACATTACACAAGATGTACTTAATTGATATTTATAGTACATTCCATCCAAAAACAACAGAATACACTTCTCAAGTGCTCATGGAACATTCTCCAGGGTAGATCATATCTTGGGTCACAAATGAAGCCTTGGTAAATTTAAGAAAATTGAAATTGTATCAAGTATCTTTTTTGACCACAACACTATGAGACTAGATATCAATCACAGGAAACAAACTGTAAAAAATACAAACACATGGAGGCTAAACAATAAGTACTAAATAACCAAGAGATCACTGCAGAAATCATAGTGGAAATCAAAAAATACCTAGAAACAAATGACAATGAAAACACGATGACCCAAAACCTATGGGATGCAGCAAAAGCAGTTCTAAGAGGGAAGTCTATAGCAATACAATCCTACCTCAAGAAATAAGAAACATCTCAAATAAACAACCTCACCTTACATCTAAAGCAATTAGAGAAAGAAGAACAAAACAACCCCAGAGTTAGCAGAAGGAAAGAAATCATAAAGACCAGATCAGAAATAAATGAAAAAGAAATGAAGGAAACAATAGCAAATAAAACTAAAAGCTGGTTCTTTGAAAAGATAAACAAAATTGATAAACCATTAGCCACACTCATCAAGAAAAAAAGGGAGAATACTCAAATCAATAAATTTATAAATGAATATGGAGAAGTAACAATTGACACTAGAAATACAAAGGATCACGAGAGATTACTACAAGCCAATAAAATGGACAACCTGCAACATATAGACAAATTCTTAGAAAAGCACAACCTTCTGAGACTGAACCAGCAAGAAACAGAAAATATAAACAGCCCAATCACAAGCAGTGAAATTGAAACTGTGATTAAAAATCTTCCAAGAAACAAAAGCCCAGGACCAGATGGCTTCACAGTGAATTCTATCACACATTTAGAGAAGAGCTAACACCCATCCTTCTCAAACTCTTCCAAAATATAGCAGAGGAACAGTCCCAAACTCATTGTACAAGGCCACCATCACCCTGATACCAAAACCAGACAAAGATGTTACAAAAAAAGAAAACTACAGGCCAATATCACTGATGAATATGGATGCAAAAATCTTCAACAAAATAGTAGCAAACAGGATCCAACAGCACATTAAAAGGATCATACACCATGATCAAGTGGGATTTATCCCAGGGATGCAAGGATTCTTCAATATACGCAAATCAATCAATGTGATACACCATATTAACAAATTGAAGGAGAAAAACCATATGATCATCTCAATAGGTGCAGAAAAAGCTTTTGATAAGATTCAACACCTATTTATGATAAAAACCCTCCAGAAAGTAGGTACAGAGGGAACTTACCTCAACATAATAAAGGCCATATATGAGAAACCCACAGCCAACATCGTTGTCAATGGTGAAAAACTGAAACCATTTCCTCTAAGATCAGGAAGAAGACAAGGTTGCCCACTCTTCACCACTATTATTCAACATAGTTTTGGAAGTTTTAGCCATAGCAATCAGAGAAGAAAAAGAAATAAAAGGAATCCAAATCGGAAAAGAAGAAGTAAAACTGTCACTTTTGTAGATGATATGATACTATACATAGAGAATCGTAAAGATGCTACCAGAAAACTGCTAGAGCTAATCAGTGAATTTGGTAAAGTAGCAGGATACAAAATTAATGCACAGGAATCTCTTGTACTCCTATACACTAATGATGAAAAATCTGAAAGAGAAATCAAGGAAACACTCCCATTTACCACTGCAACAAAAAGAATAAAATACCTAGGAAGAAACCTACCTAGGGAGACAAAAGACCTGTATGCAGAAACTATAAGACACTGATGAAAGAAATTAAAGATGGTACAAACAGATGGAGAGAGATATACCATGTTCTTGGATTGGAAGAATCAACATTGTTAATAGACTGTACTGCCCAAAGCAATGCACAGATTCAATGCAATCCCTATCAAACTACCAATGGCATTTTTCACAGAACTAGAACAAAAAATTTCACAATTTGTATGAAAACACAAAAGACCCCGAATAGCCAAAGCAATCTTAAGAAAGAAAAACGGAGCTGGAGGATTCTGGCTCCCTGACTTCAGACTATACTACAAAGGTACAGTAATCCAGACAATATGGTGCTGGCACAAAAACAGAAATATAGATCAATGGAACAGGATAGAAAGCCCAGAGATAAACCCATGTACATATGGTCACCTTATCTTTGATGAAGGAGGCAAGAATATACAATGGAGAATAGACAGCCTCTTGAATAAGTGGTGCTGGGAAAACTGAACAGCTACATGTAAAAGAGTGAAATTAGAACACTTCCTAACACCATACACAAAAATAAACTCAAAATGGATTAAAGCCTAAATGTAAAGCCAGACAGTATAAAACCTCTAGAGGAAAGCATAGGGAGAACACTCTTTGATATAAATCACAGCAAGATCTTTTTTGACCCACCTCCTAGAGAAATGGAAATAAAACCAAAAATAAACAAATGGGACCTAATGAAACTTCAAAGCTTTTGCACAGCAAAGAAACCGTAAAGAGGAGAAAAAGACAACCCTCAGAATGGGAGAAAATATTTGCAAATGACGCAACTGACAAAGGATTAATCTGTGAAATATACAAGCAGCTCATGCAGCTTAAATATCAAAAAAGCAAATAATCCAATCCAAAAATGGGCTGCAGACTTAAATAGACATTTCTCCAAAGAAGATATACAGATTGCCCACAAACACATGAAAGGATGCTCAACATCACTAATCATTAGAGAAATGCAAATCAAAACTGCAATGAGGTATCACCTCACATCGGTCAGAATGGCCATCATCAAAAAGTCTACAAACAATAAATTCTGGAGAGGGTGTGGAGAAAAGGGAACCCTCTTGCACTGTTGGTGGGAATGTAAATTGATACAGCCACTATGGAGAACAGAATGGAGGGTCTTTAAAAAATGAAAACTAGAAGTACCATACGACCCAGTGATCCCACTACTGGGCATGTACCCTGAGAAAACCATAATTCAAAAAGAGTCATGTACCACAATGTTCATTGCAGCACTATTTACAATAACCAGGACATGGAGGCAACCTAAGTGTCCATCGACAGATGAATGGATAAACAAGATGTGGCACATATATACAATGGAATATTATTCAGCTGTAAAAAAGAAATGAGGGCTTCCCTGGTGGCGCAGTGATTGAGAGTCCGCCTGCCGATGCAGGGGACACGGGTTCGTGACCCGGTCTGGGAGGATCCCACATGCCGTGGAGCGGCTGGGCCCGTGAGCCATGGCCACTGAGCCTGCGCATCCGGAGCCTGTGCTCCGCAACGGGAGAGGCCACAACAGTGAGAGGCCCACATACCGCAAAAAAACAAAGCAAAACAAAACAACAACAAAAAAAGAAATGAAACTGAGTTATTTGTAGTGAGGTGGATGGACCTAGAATCTGTCATACCGAGTTAAGTAAGAAGGAGAAAAACAAATACCATGTGCTAACACATATGTGTGGAATCTTAAAAAAGAATGGTTCTGATGAACCTAGGGCAGGACAGGAATAAAGACTCAGATGTAGAGAATGGACTTGAGGACACGAGAAAGGGGAAGGGTAAGCTGGGATGAAGTGAGAGAGTGGCATGGACGTATATACACTACCAAATGTAAAATAGATAGCTAGTGGGAAGCTGCTGTATAGCACAGGGAGATCAGCTTGGTGCTTTATGTCCACCTAGAGGGGTGGGATAGGGAGGGTGGGAGGGAGACACAAGAGGGAGGGGATATTGGGATGTATGTATATGTATAGCTGATTCACTTTGTTATACAGAAGAAACCAACACAACATTGTAAAGCAATTAAACTCCAATAAAGATGTTTTAAAAATATAATTTCCAAAAATTAGAAATATGACTTTCATAAAGATATAAAGTGAACGTGTAGAAATTTTATGTAGCCTATCAACGAGGAAAACAGTGAGGTGGTAAACTGATTCTCCGGGTATTTGTGGAACTGGGTATTTATAGGCTTAAAACAAAAACAGTGTTAGATTAAGATTGCTAGGCTACAGGTAAAACTGGATAGTGTCCTACAGGGCTATAAAGCTAATCATTGAGGTTTTCTCACCATTCCGAAATCTGCAAGCTAACATGTCATCTCACAGTATCTGGTTTCTAATCTCATAGTAAATAGAAAAGTCTCAAACACAAGGAAGTTCTCCTAGAGAATTCAGGAATCCTTGGGAGGATTTGTGTAACAACATGCAGTATGACCTGCAGAGATATGCCGCCACCTCCTCACCCACCCACTCTCCACTTCTGCCCAACTGCCTTAGCTCCAAGTTTTGGATGTGTTTTATTAACATTGAAAAAAAGACTTCGGCGTTAAAGAAATCTGAGGGTGAATCTCACTTCCGTCACTTGCCAGCTGTGTAATATTGGGCAGGCAGTTACCTGCGACTGGATTTGCTTGCTGCCAATTGGGAGGAGCTTTTGTAAAGTGCCTGACACATGATAGGCACTCGTTAAGTCTTAGTTCTTCTCTTTACCTCTCCTTTTTCTTAAGTGAAAAAAGTTTACCCTTTGTCTGGCCTTCAGAGACAAAGTTTTCTTCCCCTTGATAAGTGGAATATTTATAAATGGAATGGAATATTTGTAAATGGAGTATTTCCTGCCTTATCAATAAACAAAGGATGTCACGGTCATCAACGATTGCAGCCCTCCAATGTGAGCGGGTGAGCCCTGAGGAAACTCAGGGCTGAAAAGAATACCTGCCATCTAGCAGCCATCAGAATGAAGCCACTCCCTGCGGTGAGCCCTGAGGAAACTCAGGATGTGAAAATACAGGATACTGGCCACAGATATCTGAGGTGCACATCAAAGGAATGATTTCAGCGAGCCCAGACTCTTGCATTTTCCCATATATACAAAAGCGCTAAATTCTTTAACTTGAGATATCTGGTTTTCTTTAATTAACAATAATCTTTTGCCATTCCAGACTACCTGCCCTTTGTTGCAAAACTCCTATATATCATGGCTCCTCCCCTCGCCTCCTTGGAGCAGTTTCTCAGTTATCTGAAATGCTGTCTCCTGGGCTGCAGTCCTCATATTGCCCCAAATCAAACTTAACTCGCCACTCTTACGTTGTGCATTTTTTTAAGTCAATACCCTCCCTCCCTTCCTCCCTCCCTCCCTCCCTCCCTCCCTCCCTTCCTTCCTTCCTCTCTCACTCTCTCTTTCTCATCTCTAGTTTATTAGAATAATATCCTAGAACTCTGGTGGATTTTTTCCATTACTAAGAGAGGCATTCTCTTAAATTTTTATTATTCATTTAAGTGGAAAAAAATAGATTTTTAAATTAAAAATTAAAAGATTCTTTTTTAATTAAAAAATTCCACCAGCTTTATTGAGATGTAGTTAACCTATAACATTGTGTGAGTTTCAGGTGTATAACTTGGCGATTTGATATATGCATATATTGTGAAATGATTACCATAGTAAGGTTAGTTAACACATCCATCACCTCACATAGTTATAACTTTTTGTGTGTGTGATGAGAACTTTGAAAATCTACTCTCTTAACTACTTTCAAATATGTAATGTAGTATTGTTAACTCTGGTTACCACGTTGTACAGAATGCTTTATTTAGAGAACCCTCTGCATATGACAAAATGGAGAGATGTTCCTCAAGTGAAGATGATTTCTTACTGGATATAACTTAGTGTTTCTTGTTTTGAGGTGGGGATGGGGGTATTACTTGTTTAAGTGTAAATATTATCCTTGTCTCCTTTTAAAAGGAGAACTGGCTTTCCGAGTTATCCTTTCTGAAGCCCACTCAGTATCTCAGTGTCTGCTGTGAGCTGCTCTGGGTTGAGGTTTGTGAGGAAGGGGTTGGATGCACAGAAGCTCCGAGGGGCATGCTCTCTGCATTTCCCCTTCCTGGTACAGGTCAGCCCAGGTGGGGTTAAGGGATGGCAGAGGGACCATGAGCTGGTGTCTGGCACAGGTAACAGGTCATCACTACCAGAGCTGTATTCCTGGAGAGTATTCGTCTCTCCCCTTCTCCACAACCCCTCACATGTGGGACACTGAGCTGTGATTCAAAATGACAAAGTCTTCTGATATTGTTCCAATCACTAGTTTCTGGAGAGTGAGGAGTAAGAAAGAATTGCCCTTGACTGTGCCTCCCTCACAGAGTATGGTATTAATATAGATCAATAGGTCAGGGATCCCACATTCTAAACTCACTTCTGCCACTACTTATAATGTTGTTTCTTCTTTTTCGTATTTACATTTTTTTTCCTTTCCTGCCTAAATGCAGAATCAGTATGTTGTATACATTGTTCAGTATTAATGGTCACATGAGGGAAAAGGTCTGTAACCCTCCTTCCTCATTTCTGTGTCCTATCTGTAAATGAGGTGATGTGATCAGTGCTTTGATGGTCCAAGCTCAGTTCATTCATTCATTAGGCAACATGTAGCTGTTGAGCAACAGCTCTGTGCCAAGCCCTGGCGGTTTCTCTGTAAACATGATAAATGAGAACCTGTCCTAATGGAGATAGATTGTAACCAAGAAAACAAATAAGATGATTAGAGGCTATGATAAGTATTATGAATGAAAGAAATCAGATGATGGGAAACTATAAGTAAGCTGCTATTAGTACTTTTAATTAGCATTATCAGAAGTGGTCTCTTTGAGGAGGTGGCTTTCTGAACTGCAAATGGAAGGATGAGAATGAGTCAGTCATAGGAAGAGTTGAGTGAAGAACATTCTAGGAAAGAGAGACAATGCAGAGAGGTGTGGGATGAATTTGGCTTGTGCACGGACCAGAAGGACAGACCTTTGGCTGAAGTGGAGTGAGTCTGGTGGGTGGAGAGGTGGACAGAGGCTGGCAGGGTCATTTAGGGCTTTGTAGATCATGGGAAGGAATTTGGGTTTATTCTAAGTGCAATGGAAAGCTTTTAAAGCGGTCTAAAGCAGTGGAATGGTATGAGCTTATTAAAAGAAGGGAAAGGAAAGAATAACTGCGGCTGTTGTGTGAAGAGCTGAATGGCAGATGTCAGGCTTGGGAGTAGGGAGACCAGTGAGGTCCTGGTGCTTGGCTGTGGCGAAGGTGGTAGGGATGTGAGAGAAGGAGGCCTTGAAGGTTTGACTAGGTTATGGTGGGTCCCAAATCCCTGGATGAGGAGCTTGGATTTGATTTTTGCAGCTGTGAGGGAGCTTTGAGTGTGAGTGTGAGTTTGTGAGTGAGTGAGTGTATGTGTGTTTGTGTATGACTGTGAGTTTAGGGGTGAGACTGAGTGTATGAGCCAATGTGTATGAGCGTGGGGTGCATGTGTGGATTTGTGAGCAGATGTGAGTGTGTGTGTTATGTGTGTATGTGTGTGTGTTTGGGTTTTTCTCCTGTTGCAGATTTTGAACAGGCCAGTGGCATGAAGGAAAGGGCTGCCCTGTACGCTACAGATAAAGGCTGCTGACAGGGAGACTTGCTGGGCGGGTAGTGGAGTTAGACGTGACACGAAGGCCCAGACGTGCTAACGTGGCCAGCCATGGAGAAAGAGACGACTGAATCGGGCAGGTCCTGTTCTTTGTTTTATTCTGCTCTGGGTTGGATGAGACTGAGGAGTGAAGACCCCACTGAAGGAGTCACATTCTCTTCAGATTCGCCCAGTCTGATTGCTGGCTGAGTAGCTTACTCGTCTTATTAGTGACAAAACCAACCCTAAATTAAACCTCACTTAAATTCACGTGTTGGTTTCTCTGAAAGGAATGCCATTAGTAAGAGTTAAGTGGAATGGTTCTACTGCAGCCCACCCAAACTGTCCCCACTCTGCCTTGAGAGGTGCGCGCGCACATACACACACACGCGCACACACACACACACACACGCACGCACACACACATATGGGGAGTACACACACGGGGAGTACACACACATGGGGAGTACACACACACACAGACACATTGGGAGTACACACACACACATTGGGAGTACACACACGGGGAGTACACACACACACACACGGGGAGTACACACACACACGGGGAGTACACACACACACGGGGAGTACACACACACAGGGAGTACACACACGGGGAGTACACACACACACACACATGGGGAGTACACACACACGGGGAGTACACACACACACACACACTCTCTTTTATATTTAAATTTCTTGATTCTTGAGAAACTCATTGTGTTTTTTGTTCCCCCCCAGGATATCTTTGAAGATGCCTTGGAAACCCTCTCTGTGTAAGTAGTAACATAATGAAAAAGTATGTAGTAGAGAAAAATTGACGGTTTTCTTATAAGAAATGTAAATATTTCTTCTCATTTTTTTGAATTTTTTGAGTGTAGTGGCTATTGTTGGAAAAATTCACTTCTTCATAATTTAACAGTTAGGATGTGATTAAGCTTAAGAAAGGATCTGTCTAAAGTTACTATCAAATATATTTTTGAGTCTTATTTCTTGTAACCTTAATTAAACTAAAATGAAAGAAAAAATGTTTTCCAACAAATTAAATTTTATCTGTTTATAGCTAACCCTTTTACATCTTGCCCATATTTATTTACATGGTTAGCCTCATATTGTAGATTTTTGCTTTTGGTTTGCACTTAGTTTTATTATAAGCGTTTCCTATAAGCCTACATAATTTTTGTAATGATTTTAAATGACATCATATGAGATCAAATGGAACATCGCAATTTACTTATTCATTTCTCCTTTGTTAGACATTTAGTTTTTCACTGGTTTAAAAACTTAAAACTAAGTAGTGAACATTTTGATGTGTATAGCTTTATCATATTTTTGAATATCTCCAAAAGGTTAAATTCACCCATGTAGAATTATTGGATTAAAAGGGATGAATATTTTTATTCTTAATGTGATATTTCTCAAGTTGCCGTTCTGTGTTAGTTAGCTCAGGCTGCCATAATAAAATACCATAGACTGGGTGGCTTTAACAACAGAGATTTATTTTCTCACAGTTCTGGAGTCAGAGATCAGGGTGCCAGTGTGGTCAGGTTCTGGTGAGAGCTCTCTTCCTGATTTACAGATGGTCACCTTCTCGTCGTGTCTTCACATGGCAGAGGGAGAGAGAGCGAGAGAGCAAGCTTTCTGGGGTCTCCTCCTATAAGGGCATTAGTCATGAGGGCCCCCCTCTCAAGACCTGATCTAAACCTGATTATCTCCCAAAGTCCTCATCTCCAAACACCATCACACTGGGGATCAGGGCTTCAACATGTGAAATTTGGGGGGACGCTATTCAGTCCACAGCACTTTCAAACGAGTTTCACCAGTTTGCACGGCTGTGAACTGCGTATAAGTGAAGTGGTTTAAAATGTAGCATTATCATCCCTAGGTATTATTTGAAACCATTTTGCTGCTTAAATGATACCTAATTGTTTTGTCTTAAAATTTTTTTCTGGGAGTTCCCTAGTGGCCTAGTGGTTAGGATTCTAGGCTTTCATTGACGTGGCCTGGGTTCAATCCCTGGTCAGGGAACTGAGATCCTACAAGCCATGTGGTGCACACAACCCCCCAATTTTTTTTCTTATAATCATTGTTTAGTCCATTGCATTTCCTTTTGTATGAATTCTAGTCTTCTTTTGCCTATTTAACTTTTTTCTCAATTTTTTTTTACATACTTATGAACTTTAAAATTTATATACACCTTCATACTTTGTCCTATTTGCTACAGATACTTTCCCTTAATTGCTATTTTTATGTTAGAGTTGCAAATTTTTATATTGTCCAAAAGTTTTAGTGTTTATGTCATTGAATGTGTATGTGAATAAAAAACTTAATTGTGATTAGGATTTTAAAAAATAACCTTTCTACCGTGCAATAGTTTCAGATTTACAGAATTATTATGAAGATAGTGTGGAGAGTCCTGTATATCCCACACTTGTTTTCCCTATGATTAATTTCTTACATTAGAATGATACATTTGTCACAATTAATAATCTAATACAGATACATTGTTATAACTAAAGTCCATACTTGATTCAGATTTCTTTAGTTTTTATGGAATATCCTTTTTCTGTCCCAGGGTCCCATTCAGGACACCACAGTACAATCATTCATTCTGTCTTCTTAGGCTGTGCTTGATTGTGACGGTTTCTCAGAGTTTCCTTGGTTTTGAGTACTGGTCATTTGTTTTGTGGAATGTCCCTCAGCTGGGATTTGTCTGGTTCTTTTTCCTCATAATTAGACTGAGGTCATGTGTTTTTGGGAGGAAGATCACAGACCTAAAGTATCATTCTCATCACATTATATCAAAGATACATGTTATCAACCTGGTTTACTCCTGTTGATGCTAAACTTCATCACTTGGCTTGAGATAGGGTTTGTCAGATCTTGCCACTGTAAAGTTTTACTCTTTTCCCCCCCTTCCCTTTTCATACTGTACTCTCTGAAAGATAATCTACTTGTGTAATTTAAAAAATGACTTTTAAGGTGAGTGCATTATTTGCCATCCAGAAATCTTACTCAGCTCTGCTGTGGCTTCTCCGCCCTGAGCGTTGGCAGGAATTGAGCTTGGGCGGCCTGGTAGACTGAAATCTAGGAGGTAGAAAAGGATCTGACTGTGGGGCGGGTGACTGGAATTCACCAGTGGAAGCGCTGCTGTTCCCAGTGAGAAGCTAGAACACTCGACACACACCAGAGAGGGGTTCAGGTCTTGGAGATGAAGACAGGTCAGACTGATGTAATTGACATGACCGATGGGTGGCACACATTAAAACTTGTGTTTCTTTGAGCTTTCAGTGGCTGCATTAGACTGGCAGTGGCTTTACCTTTGGGTCTGAAAGGCGTTGTCAGCAATTTCTAACACCTATTAGTTTTTATTTTATTTATTTTTTTTATAGCAGGTTCTTATTAGTTATCTATTTTATACATATTAGTGTATATATGTCAATCCCAATCGACACCTCTTAGTTTAAAAAAAAATCAAATTATAGGGAAACAAAAACCGTCTGAACTTGTCTTGCGATTTCTGGTTTTCCAAGTAAGGAGCTTGAAGTTGCCACTTTGTCCTAACAACAAGTAAAGAGGTAAACAGACTTGGAAATTCTACAACTCATTTTGCATCCATAAGAAAGGAGAGGTACACAGAAAATCACTGCTCCCAAGCCTGGAGGGACAGAAGGGCAAATACAGGGAGTCATGGTGTACAGAGTTGAAGCCAGAGCAGGGGTGGGAAAATGTCACCTATGATCGACGAATTGCTCGGGGTTCAGTGTGAATAACTCTGGGAGTTGAGAACCATAAGGAGACCCACTCATATGGAGCCCCTCCACCCGCAATGTGAAATTTGCCTCCAGAAGCTGTACCAGATTTATACAGTAAATGGAGGAGGAAAATCCCTTTGGGCTTCCAGTAGGGTGAGAAGAAAAAGAACCATTCTGAAATACATCAGAGTTTACTGTTCTTAACAAGGCCTGCCCTCAGGGGAGAGTAGTTAACCAGAACTTAACTGACCCTGGGGAGCTCTAGCCCACTCTGGCCATCCTGTCCCATCTAAGAGAGAAGAAAAACTGAGAAATACTTGAGAAGTTCCCAGTCCAGAGGCACAGGCTCCCTAAAAGACTGAGACCTCATCACAGGTCGATAGAATGCTTCCCCTCCCCTATGCCTCACCACCACATGACCACAGGCCTATTTATAACAGTTCCTTTTATCATGTACATCATGTTTAACTATCAAGAGATTACAAGGCAGACCAGTAGGCAAAAAACACAGGTTGAAGAGACAGAGTAAGCGTCAGAACCAGACGTGGCAGGGATGTGGGAATTTAAAAGAACTATGGTTAATATGCAATGGGCTCTATGGAAGAAGTAGAGGGACTGTAGGAATAGATGGATAATGTAAGCAGAAAGATGGAAACCATAAGAAAGAACCAAAAAGAAATGCTAGAGATCAAAACACTCTAACAGAAATGAAAAATGCCTTTGATGGACTTATTAGACTGGACATGGCTGAGGAAAGACTCTCTGAGCTAGAGGCTGTAGAAATAGAATCCTGAATAGAGTGGAATAGAATCCTCAAAAACTGAAAAGCAAAGAGAACAAAGAGTGAATAAAACAGAACAGAATATCCAAGGACTGTGGGGCAACTACAGCAGGTGTAACATATGCATAATCGGAACATCAGAAGGAGAAGAAAGAAAAGAACAGAAGAAATATTTGAAACAATAATGTCTGAGAATTTCCACAATTAATGTTAGACACCAAACCACAGATCCAGGAAGCTCAGAGAACACCAAATAGGATGATTGTCAAAAAATGACCTCTAGGTACGTTATTTGTAAACTACAGAGAATCAAAGATAAAGAAAAAATCTTGAAAGAAAAAATACACCTTACCTATAGAGGAGCAAAGATAAGTATTATATCCAGCTTCTCCTCAGAAACCAGGCCAGCAGAAGAAAGTAGAGTGAAATGTTTGTATTGAGAGAATAAAACCATCAACTTAGAATTCTGTACTCTCTGAAATTATCTTCAAAAGTAAAGGAGAAATAAAGACTTTCTCAGGTGAACGAAAACTGAAGCAATTTGTTGCCCATAGATCTGCCTTGTAAGAGATATTAAAAGAAATTCTATAGAGAGAGGAAAAATAAATATGGGTCAGAACCTGAGATCTACTTAAGGAAAAGAAGAACATCAAAGAAGGAATAAGTCAAAGTAAAATAAAACATTTTTTCATATTCTTAATTGATCTAATAGACAACAGTTTGTTGAAAATGATACCAACAGTGTATTTGGTTATATATGTTTATGTTTATATCTTATGTATATATACATGCTTATGTATGTTTACATATAAGTGAGATGAATGACAACAATGATACAGGGGTGGGAGGGAGGAATTAGGATTATTTTGTTATTATAAGGTACTCATACTACCTGTGAAATGGTATAGTGTACTTTAATGTAGACTTGGATTTGTTGTAAATCTGTACTGCAAACTCTAGGGCAACCACCAAAAAAAAGTAAAAAAAGAAGTAAAGCTGATGTGCTAAGAAAGGAGAGAAAATGGAGCATATAAAATGCTCAATTAAAACAACATAAGGCAGAAAAAGGGTAGAAGACAAGAATAGGAACAAAGAACAAGGGCAACAAATAAAAAACAGTAATGAATATGGTAGATATTAATCCAACTATATCAATAATCACTTTGAATGTCAATGGTGTAAATTTACCAATTAAAAGACATTGTCAGAGTAGATCAAAAAACATGGTCCAACTATATGTTGTCTACAAGAAACCCACTTTAAATAAAAGACACATGTAGAGTAAAAGTAAATGGACGGAGAGAAATATACCATGCCAACACTAATCAGAAGAAAGCAGGAATAGCTATACTAATTTTGGACAGAGCAGACTTCAAAGTAAGGAAAGTTATCAGGGATAAAGAAAGGCATTACATAATTGACAGAGGGGCCAGTTCTCCAAGAAAACATAACAGTTCTTAATGTGTACGTACCTAACAACAGAGCATCAAACTACGAGAGGCACAAACTATATACAAGGAGAAATAGATGATTTTGTTATGATAGTTGGTGACTTCGACTGCCTTCTCTCAGAAATAGATCCAGCCGGGAGAAAATCAGTAAGGTCATAGCTGAACTAAAAAAAAAGAAAATCCTGAACTTAACCCAACAGAAGTTAATTTAGATCCCTATCTCATGCCAACGCTAAAATTGCTAGCCCAGTAGTCCAATGCCATTTGCTAAGTCTGTGAGTAAAAGAAAATTTATGTTTGATGCCTACTTTATCAAATAATACGCTCATTAAAATAATAATGCTGTGTTTCTGGGCTTTCTATTTTGTTCCTTTGACCTTTATGTCTGTGTTTGCACAAAAACTGCTCTATTTATCTGCTTTAGATGTTTCGACATTAGTATGACTGGTTCTCAGAAGAATAGCATCCAAAAGTGACCCATGTGATCGAGATGTTTTTGATTCATGACTATCAGAAACCCATTGTGAACTCTTAAAATGTGGAATTCTTGGAGGCTTTGTATGTCTTAGCTTCTTTTTTTTTTTTTTTTTTGCGGTACACGGGCCTCTCACTATTGTGGCCTCTCCCATTGTGGAGCACAGGCTCCGGACGCACAGGCTCAGCGGCCATGGATCACGGGCCAAGCCTCTCCACGGCATGTGGGATCTTCCCGGACTGGGGCACGAACCCATGTCCCCTGCATCGGCAGGCGGACTCTCAACCACTGCGCCACCAGGGAAGCCCTGTCTTAGCTTCTTTTATCCTATTGTCAACCATATTACAGTTTTCTTCTCATCTTGAAAACAATAGATTTTTAATGCTATCTCACTTTCTTGTTATCTAACATTTTCTTTTCCATTCATTGCCTCTTTCAGCCTGTCTTCAGCTGCATTTATCTGCTGTTGCCAGCTTTTTTTTACTTCCAAATTTAACTTCCCTGTCCTGCTCAGTTTACCAAACCCAAAGGTTTACCCATTCTAGAACTTGCCTTGTTCTTTTAGTTTTCTGATGTGCATTATTTCTTGTGACACCTAAGACTGTTTCTTAAACAGTTTTGTGTTTCCTTTTCAATGTTGCCAAAATGTCCCTGGTACTTGCTTCTCTCACCTTAGTTGTAGCAACACATAATAGTAATGCTTTACCTAACTGAGAACCTTACCTCTTTGAAATAGAGCCCAAAGCCGGAAAGGGTAGCCAAAGTAGGTATTAGAGCCCATGCTCTAAAAATCTTGCCCTTTACTTGTAGTAGAGGATTCCATCCAGAGTCTATTTACAATGAATGTAAGTAGACTTATGCTTTTTGGCATAATTTTGCCAGAGTTCTAAGAGGTATGGTGAGAGGATGGTTTTATTTATTTATTTTTAAATTTTTTATATCTTTATTGGAGTATAATTGCTTTACAATGTTGTGTTAGTTTCTGCTGTACAACAAAGTGAATTAGCTATACGTATACATATATCCCCATAGCCCCTCCCTCTTGAGCCTCCCTCCCACCCTCCCTATCCCATCCCTCTAGGTAGTCACAAAGCACTGAGCTATGCAGCAGCTTCCCACTAGCCATCCATTTTACATTTGGTAGAGTATATATGTCAATGCTACTCTCTCACTTCGTCCCAGCTTCCCCTTCCCGAAGAGGTGGTTTTAGAAGCCAGTTTGTTGATAGTAGCAAAAAATGGCAGGGAAAGAAGAAAGTAAATATGACATACAGTCATAGAACTCCAAAGCACAGCAGTATGGTTTTACCTAGCTTAGGTGCACACAACAAGATGTACCTTTCTGGTGAGTCAAGCCCTTGGACTTGACAGGTGAACTTGAGCACCAGTCTCAGTTGCCATTTACTGCCTGGGAGATCTGGGACAGTTTCTTTCTTTTCCTTTTTTAAAAAAAATTTTTTTTGGCTGCTTTTGGGTCTTCATTGCTGTGCGCGGGCTTTCTCTAGTTGCGGCGAGCGGGGGCTACTCTTTGTTGCGGTGCGTGGGCTTCTTGTTGCAGTGGCTTCTCTTGTTGCAGAGCACGGGCTCTAGGCATGCGGGCTTCAGTAGTTGCAGCATGCAGGCTCAGTAGTTGCGGCGTGTGGGCTTCAGTAGTTGCAGCGCGCAGGATCAGTAGTTGTGGTTTGTGGGCTCTAGAGCGCAGGCTCAGTAGTTGTGGCACACGGGCTTAGTTGCTCCACGTCATGTTGGATCTTCCCAGACCAGGTATCGAACCTGTGTCCCCTGCATTGGCAGGAGGATTGTTTTTTTTAAAATTTAAAAAATTTTTATTTTTAATTTTTTTAAACATCTTTATTGGAGTATAATTGCTGTACAGTGTTGTGTTAGTTTCTGCTGTATAACAAAGTGAATCAGCTATATGCATACGTATATCCCCATATCCCTTTCCTCTTGCGTCTCCCTCCTACCCTCCTCATCCCACCTCTCTAGGTGGTCGAAAAGCACCGAGCTGATCTCCCTGTGCCATGCAGCTGCTTCCCACTAGCTATCTATTTTACATTTGGTAGTGCATATATGTCCATGCCACTCTCGCACTTCGTCCCCTTCCCCCTCCCCGTGTCCTCAAGTCCATTCTCTACGTCTGCATCTTTATTCCTGTCCGGCAGGAGGCTTGTTAACCACTGTGCCAGGGAAGTCCCTCTGGGACAGTTTCTAAGTCTCAGTTTCTTCATCCTCTCACAGATTTATTGGGAAGATAAAATGAAATTTAATTTAAATGTGATAATGGGTATAAACACGTAGTAGGTGCCCAGTAAATATCGGTAGTATACTACTCCCCCACCTTGGATGCTGTTAATCTCCACTGAGAAAGGCATGTTCATATTGCTGTCTCTGAGACATTGGAAAAAGTTTAAATTATATCTAGTATATTCTATTTAAGAGGGTAGAGACTTGTGTCACATATGTTAAGAAAATTCCAAAATGACTAAAAATGTTTTCAAACAGCATTTGAAAGTTAGTAGGATGTGCTTCATTCACAGGGAAAGCTCTCTTGGATGTTTCTCTTTATTCCATAACATAGAGTGTGATGTTACTGTACTATGTCTCCTGTATTACTGACCCTTTCTGAAATTAAAAATATTACTGAAGTAATCTGTTATTCAAGATTTTTCTTTTAAAATATTATGTATGTTTTCTCTCTGATTACAAGTATATGTTAATTGTAAAAAAAATTCTTCGGTTGTTTTTTATGTGAACTTTTATTTTGTCCTAATTTCAGGGTTTGCCAAAATTTCTCTCGTTCCCTCTTATTAAATTTACAATGCCACGACATTCCTCTTGTGATACATTAGCTGCTGAAATCAGTAGAGTTCTTTTTCCATATGCTGATTGAACCGCATATTTTGGTTTTATGTTTTGGTTTTATGTGCAGGTAGCAACGCTTCCACCTCTCTGTAGCAGGATGCGGTCCTCTTGCCAACCTGGTGATTAATTTCTTCCTGTGAATACTTTCTCCTGAATTTCTAATGAAAAGATGCAAGTGAACAGATGAGGGAGACCTTAAAGTATTTCCACAAAAGAAAATTATCTCCTACTCTCCTTTTCTGCTTAATGAATTCACCACCACAGATGTAGGTTTTCCTAGTTCTGGATCTTTGTGGTAACAATTGTGTTATTTTAAGTGATTAACTATTTGGGGAAGTTGCTAGATTTACAAGCTGGTAGATTGTACAAACATCTCTAACATTTAGAACTGGAGGGAAAATTAGAGATTTTTTTTTTTATAAAACAGTTAGTGGGACATTGAACATGTCCTTTCTAAAAATTAAAAAATTGTTTATGAAGTTTCTGACTTGTTTAGCATAGGAGGTAATCTCTCAGGGAGGAACCGTACATTAGACCCATCTCATGGCCTATAGAAATTTGCTAGAAGATTAGCTCTGCCTTAGTCTCTGGCTCCCTGATTTAACAGTTCCATACTGGTATGTGCTTCTTGGTGCTCTGATGACTGGGTATCCTTCTTGCCCACTGTTTGTACACAACTACCATATCTGAAAATGTAGTGGTGGGTATGAAGTCTGTTCATGAATTAAGTGATATGACATGTGAAGAATAAATAAAATGTTCCAGGGTTTCCAAAGAGCTGTTTCTGGTTGGGAGATCGGAGTGGCTGGCGTTGGTTTTGGGTTTTGAGAGATACCAGGGTTACTTGGGACACCTGTGGACACAAGAGATTTTGGGTCACCATGGATTCCTGGCTTCTGTTTAGCGAGGAGAGTAGACTAACTGCTTGGAATCAAGTGAATTGGTAGTGTTTTCAATTAACCTCTTTCTGATCAAAACCACAGTGGGCCATGGCACAAAAATCTAATTAACTGGGGGGCCTGGTCGGGTACTACTTAATCAAGATTTTCTTTTTATGATAGTTTAGAGAAGTCAGAGGAGACATCAAATTTATGTGCAAAGACTGTTAGAGCAGATTCAGGTTTAATATGTTTTCACCAGTGATCTCTTAATATTCCATAGTACCTTATTAAAATTTTGAATTTATCCTTATATAGAAATTCATAGGTGTTTAATCAAGTCCTGAGGCAATGGGATGTGTGTGTTCACGTACAGGAACTACAGTGAATTTGTTCTTACGTCTAGAAGTTGAAAGAGGCAGACGTTTTTAGTCAGGTGATAAGAAGCTTACAGTAGAATTAAAAATATTTTGTAGTGTAGCTTTTCTCATGGATTTCGTCCTTCTTCACACCTTCTCTTTTGAACTACAAACTGTAGATTAGAATGAGGTAAAGCTTTTAAGGCAACTCCCCCCCGCCGCCCCCCATCAGTTTAGATCAGTTAATTATGGTGCAATAATTTTGTCTGTTTTAAGGTTATCTAGGGTGATATTCGGTGAATGACAGTTGAAAAACATCCAGTTAATATTTTTCTTCATAGTAGTTAAATTATAACTAGTAACGACAGGCAGAGTTAGATTAATTTTCATATTTCTGTGATCTTTTCCTTGACCCAGCTTCTCTGTCTAGGTAATCCAAATGTTCCTCAGGTCTGGAGGGGCACCTCTCTGCCCCGACCTCAACCTGATTTTTCTTAACCAGGTTGGCATTTAATTATTTCATTGGATCTAAGATGCCGCTGACATTGTATATACCACTGAGGAAGGAGAAAAACACAATGGAGAATTTTACAGGTGACTTTGCCGAAGGGAAGGGAAAAATAAAACTGTCATGCAGGAAGACACAGTAAGGAAATGTGTGTATTTCAATCTTGGTACTAGGTAGGGAGGGGAAAAAAACTTCTCTTGAGATTCTCTGCCCTGGGAACTTTAAAAAAATAGCTCTATCACATTATGAACTTATATCCCATAAAAATCCCTGTTTTAAATTTACAATTCATTGGAGTTTATTATATTTACAGAATTGTACAACCATCATTACAATCTAATTTTAAAAAATTGATCACCCAAAAAAGAAACCCTGCACCCCTTTACAGTCATTCTCCTTTCCCACTCCTACTCCTAGGCAACCACTAATCTAATTTCTGCTTCTAGATTTGTCTGTATAGACATTTCATAAAAATAGGATTATTCAATGTATGTTCTTTTGTGTCTGGCTTTTGAGGTTTATCCATGTTGCGGTATGTGTCAGTATTTCATTCTTTTTTAGGGCTGAATAATACTCAACTGTGTGGACATACCACATTTTGTTTATCCATTCATAAGTTGATAGACAATCAGGTTTTTTCCAGTTTTTGACTGTTGTGAATAATGCTGCTGTAAACAGCTGTGCACAATTCTTTGTGTGGACACATGTTTGTAATTCTCTGGTGTATATACCTAGGAGTGGAACTGATGGGCTGTGTGGGAATCATGTGTTTACCTTGTTAGCACTCTCAGAATTTCAATCACAAGCTAGTTTGTGGTCTGAATATTAGGTACTAGTGTGGCCCAAACAGCTTCAAGCAGGTACTTTAATTTTAAGTGGATCAGCTTGGTTTTGCCTTCAGGTAACTGGCAGAAGCAAATGTGGATCCTTTCCCTAAGAATTTAACTTTGATCTAGGGTAATCAAAGTTGCTCTTGATTTTAAGATACATCTGGGTTTTGGGGATATTACATGATGAAAAATCTGTGTTACAGAGTCCATGGAATACAGTGAATGGAAATAAATTTCGCTAAAAAGCCCAGAGTGAGCAGCATCCCAAGCATCTTTTCCCTGTATTGAATTGCTTTTCTCTGTATTTTCTTTTGTACTGTTAGGTCTTCTTTAATCGTCCGCTATTGTATTGGAACCTTCCACGATAAGTAGTTCTTTATATAAGCTTATGGGGGGGGGAGCATATGCACATTTTAAGTTAAGGTATGTATATTCTATGAATGCTTCCTTTCCCTCTAAGGAGGAGTGACAGTATTTCCTAAGCTCAAAGGAAAGCTTCTTAGTGACCCTTTGGTCCAATTGTCTCATTTGACCAAGGAGGCCCAGGGGAGGTGGAAGACTTGGTGGTGTTGGTGGCAAAATGAATGGAAAATGACTCGTAAACCCTTATGGACAGGGCCTTTGTCATTGTGGTTCCCTTTTCTGCAGGCTCAGGAGCCTCTCTGACCATCACTCAACCCCAGGTAGCAACACCCAAGTTGTGCCTGCAAGTCAGAGAAGCCCTGTTCCCAGTACTGACTTCCTTACCTCCCCCAAGAGTGGCCTTCTGGGCATGACTACTACTCTGTCCGGGACTACCTTAACAGTTGTAATGGGAAATAGGTCCAATCCTTGTCTATTTGATCACTCACTTGGATATTTCACAAATGCCTTAATTGAAAAAAAAAAGATAATTATTTATTTGGGCTGCACTGGGTTTTAGTTGTGGCATGAGGGATCTTTGTTGCGGCATGCGTGCGGGACCTAATTCCCCAACCAGGGATCGAATCCAGGCCCCTGCATTGGAGTGGAGTCTTACCCACTGGACCACCAGGGAAGTCCCCGCCCCCAAATGCCTTAATTTCTGTGTTTCAAAGTGAACTTTTGGTGGCCGCCTCCCTCATCCCTCCGAAACCTTTTCCTCTCCCAGGCTTCTCCATCTTTGTAAATGTCTCCACCCACTTGCTCAAGCCAGGTGCCTGGTGGACATCTTTGATTACTTCCCTTTTCTTTAACTTCCCTACTACCAAGTCTGATGATTTCTACCTCCAACATTTATTTCCCATCTGTTTACTTCTCTCTCTCTCCTCTCTATTACATTAGCTCGAGGTACTGTCAGGTTTTGCCTGGATTACTTTAAGAGCCCCCAATGTGTTTTCGTGCTTCCTTTGTTCTCTATTCTTCCACCCTCCCAACTGCATCCTACTTTTTCTCCACACAACAGCCGAAGTTACCTTATTTTAAAATTTTAATATGAAAAATTTCAAACATATATAAAAAGTAAAGAGGATAGTAAACTGAGCTCTTGTATACTCACCACTTACCTTCGACAGCTGTTAACTCAAGGCCGATTGTTTTTCATCTATAATCCACCCCAAGGTTATTTGGAATCATATCCTAGACAGTATACTTTATTTCTACCTCTAAATATTTCAGTATGTGCTTCCTGAAAACAAAGACGTGCTCTTATGGGTAATTACCGTTCAGATAACAAGGCCAGGAAATTGCATTGAAACAGAACTATTATCTAATCTATAAGCCTTTTATGGAATCACTGTATCTGTATTTTAGTATGCATATAAAAGATAGGTCTCTTTTTAAAAACATCACAAGGCTGTTGTCACACCTAAAAAAATTAACAACATTCATCAAATATCCTGTCAGTATTCAAATTTCCCAGTTGTCTCATAATTTATTAACAGCAGGTTTGTTTGATTCAGGACAGAGTGATCCTTTTAGAAATTCAGTTGGATGATGTCACTGTCTTGCTTAGAATCTGTGCATGAGTTTGCATGTCTCTGAGGATGAAGACTCCAATCTACCTCAGCCCGCAAGGCTTGAGGTCAAGATCAGGTCCCCACATACTGCTTCCACTCACCCTCAATCTCTGCCCTCGGCCAGAAGCCTCTTCCAGGGTTTTGACTGAGCTAGACCTTTGCTGCCCTAGATTTGTGCATCTGGCCTCTCTGACCAGAGCAACTTCCTTCCATTCCTCCCAGAGCTTCTTCCTGGTCATCCTCAGCTCTCAGGTGCTATGTCCTCCCACTTTGCTTAATGACTCCACCTGAATAGGTTACTCCTTCCTCATTCCTCTATCTTGGCATCCTGTTTGTTCCTCTCATACCCTTTCTCATTTTGTAGTTATTTTTTACTTGTTTTTTGACTGTCTGTTCCTTTGGACTCTTGAAGTTCCAGGAGGATGGGACTGTGCTCTTCTTTTTTTTTGCGGTACGCGGGCCTCTCACTGTTGTGGCCTCTCCCGTTGCGGAGGGCAGGCTCCGGACACGCAGGCTCAGCGGCCATGGCTCACGGGCCCAGCCGCTCCGCGGCATGTGGGATCTTCCCGGACCGGAGCACGAACCCGTGTCCCCTGCATCGGCAGGCGGACTCTCAACCACTGCGCCACCAGGGAAGCCCCGGGACTGTTCTCTTCTGCTCATCGTGGTGCACCCTGTACCCAAGCACGATGCTTGGCATATAGTAGATGCTCAATATGTATTTGTCGAATTAATAAATTTGTTGAATTAATGTACTAATCGGAAACTATAGATGAATATTCAGAGTAAACTGCAAGGATTTGCAGTGCATTAAAAAAAATCCAGCCATCATTTACTGAGAACTTAGCAAGTATAGGGCACAATGATATTGCTGTGATTGTTCAAAGAGAGAGTGAGTTAAAGGATGTTTTGGGATGTGTTTTTTTCTTCTTCTTTTTAATGATGACAGCTGGTTGTGTTAACCCGTACATACATAATTAGGTAATGTCCAATTGTTTGGGCGTACTAAGCACTGTGCAGATTGTCAGTGACTCCTTTGCCTTTACTCACCTCTGGGCTGACTCACTTTCCATCTGAAGTTTATGTAAATGAGCTGTCATACTCTTAGGGGTTGTAGTGAGCTTCACTACCTTTTGTTAACTTTCTACCATTTTTTATCTGCCTTATTTTCTGATATGTTTATCCATCCGGATAAAAATAGCAACCTGAAATGAGTAATAAAACACCACAAAAGCAGATACTTGGGAGCTTTGCCTTTTGAAATGTGTCAAACTTCTCCATTGGCTATGTTTTGAAAATTAATCAGTATCTCTGGTTCTCCCTTTCTCCCCTTCTTCCTACCTTTCCCCTTTGTGTCATCATGCTTGTAGAACATTGTAGCTAGAACTCCTCAGAGACGAAGTGATGTTTGCATTAGGTACATTATTTATAAATAATGTATAGTTCAGTATCATGTATCATACACATTTAATAGTCTGAAGACTTAGCCACTAACAAATTTAAAGGACTCTGAAATTGCTTAACACTGAAGAGGTATTTGGAGATTTATACGTGATTTTTATTTTTGTGTAATTTCTGTGTTATTTATTTTATGTTTATTGTCCAGAGTGAAAGTATTCAAGCCAGCAAGGAGTATTTTTTTTATTACCTGTGAGCAGAATGATCTCAAAATGTGTTAAAGCTCCATGTAGCTCTGATAAAGTAGCATGTTTAAAGGTATAGGCATAGTTTTGGTCTCCCCTGTAGACAATGCAATTATAAGCTTTTAATTTCTATTTGTTTTATCAGCAAAGAAAGTTTTCTGTGAGGGCACCTTGACTTTGCTTTTATGCAAACTTCAAAGCGAGCAGCATAGTCTTCAAATCACTCTGGTTCCATGGTCACATCACCTTGTGCCTTTTGTGTCACATACCCTGCTGCTTCCCTCTTATAAGGATACTTGTGATTGCATTTAGGGCCCAAACCAAATAATCTAGGATAATCTTCCCATTTTAAGATTATTAACTTAATTACACTTGCAAGCCTCTTTTCTCATATAAGGTAACATTCATAGGTTCCAGGGGTTGAGACTTGGATATCTTTGGGGCCATTAGTTAGCCTAACTACAGGTAAAAATAACATGCATGGTGGATACATGTACAGTTTTAATTTCCTTCTTTGTTTCCAGTTTTCTGTAAGGACTTTATTATTTTAAAATCAGGAGATATCAGAGTACATTACCTGATACTTTTATAATCAGATTAAATTGTGAGCCACATCACAGAAACAGTCCAGTTCTAATATGTGTAAGAGCCCTTAAGGCAAGACAAGAAAGTTGTCAAGTCACTGACCATCTCTAAGCCTACTTTATTTTTTTGAGTTTCATCAAAATCAATTCAACTATTCTTTATCTAATATTAATTTTAAATTGCAGTTTCCATCTACAATGGAGTGACTTTATATGTGTATTTCATTCACTTCACTAATTTAACTTTTGTGCATTTAACCCATTTGACCGAAAACTTCACAGAACTTGACTTTCCCTTATTTAGTGTTTTTAAAAAGTCAGTAAGATATAAAATCCAATTCTAACTTGGGAGCATCAGACTGCTCTTACGTTTTCCTTAAAACAAAAGAGGTAATTCATTTTATTCCTCATTTAACCCTCTTTGATAGTGGTGAATCCCTGGATTAGGTGAAAAATCATTAAAAGGCCCTGTGGATTTTATAAATCCAGGCTATTTGTATTTTTCTTGCTTGCTTCCCTAGGATAACCAAACAGTGATGGATTAGAATTAGGCTGCAGCAGAGATTGGGGAAAAAAAAAAAAAATCTCCCGGCATCCCTTCCTGCAGGAGCATCAGCTTCGGCAGTGAGTGTAGCTGCCACTTTAACTGACATGTCTTAAATTCTGCCCTGGGAAGCTCTGGGATGCTGTCAGCTGCCGGGCAACTTCTTTTCTTAAGCTCAGTAATTGAGAGTCTCACCAGAGACCAAGAAATAAAACAGAAATTGAGGATTTTTTTGCCTTTTAAATTGAGGATTGTCTCTTCTTTTCATTGGCTTTTAAAAAATCTGGTAGAAGAGAGGGCATCTTCACAGTGGGGCTATATTAATTCCTTCAAAGTTACAGCTGCTCTAAACCTGTGAGTATGTCGCATTTATTTAGCTGTTCCTGGGGGTGTGATTGCAGCATTCTCTTTGGATCTGTGAGGATTTAATTTAAGGAAAGCTATGCTGATTAAAAAAATTGGACTGAAATTTCACTGGAGACCTGCAGTTTTTGTTAATTGACATTGACTTCATTAAAGCCTTCATGTCAAGCCTGCCAGGGCTCCCCCTGCCCCCCCATATCTTTTTTTCTTAAGTTCCTGAGAGTGAGTGCTGAAATTGGAGAAAATAGTGAATCTTGCTGAGAAGGATTCAGTCTTCCCGGGATGCTATGGCAGGTTTACTGCTGCTGCAAGGTGTGCACGGGGCTGCAGAACAATGGAAGGATGACGACGGCTCACTTTGTATTCACTGTGTTTGTCTTATGTCCTTTGTTGGCGTCGTTATGGCGTTTTGTTTTGTCAGGGTGATTAAAACCTTAAAAAGTAAGTACCGTGGCATGCTGGCAGAATAGCGTCAGTAGTCATAGACTTCACCGCTGTCTGTGCTGTGTTGGGTTCAGCCAGTCTCTTTGTAGCAGATCACAGTAAATGGGAGTTACCCAAGAGTGACCTTTGCATGACCACCCTTTTCTAATTGTGCATTTGAGTCGGTGCCATTTTTTTTCTGGTGACGCAGACCCTTTAGTCTAAACATCTGTCCTTAGTCATTGTGTCCCCTTCGGAATACACTGGAGGCTAGAAGTGTATCCTTGCTGAATTTTTATTGAATCAGTTTTGAAGGTTCGATTTTGGTTCCCTTGATAACCCCCATGTGTTCTTGATTGGTCTTTGTTACACGAAAGTCTTATTATTTTAGTGATCTGATCCAGATCATTCGGTTCCTGATCTCATTCCTTTATCTTAAAGTCACATTGGCTAAAACGATTTCTAAAAGTTAAGTTCAGAGATCAGTAATCAAAATACTTCTAAATACCAACTGTTAACAGTTGTCTTTGTAGATGCAGAATATATTATGTGAGTTTTTTGGGGTGTTAGTATTTTGATTGATTTCCTGCAGCATAAAAAATACATCAAGGATTTTAAAAAAGAAACTCTCTACCACCCAGAGATCAAACATCTGCTGTTTTTATTTTTAAACATTTTGTCATTCCTAAATGCAGCAGCTTTGAATTCAATGAGGAAAGAGTCCTAAAAATAGGAAATTCTGCCTTACCTAGACTGGTAAAGAACTTATATTCATTCATTCATTCATTAACAAGCGAACGTTTACATTTGTCACAAAGCTCTTGCCAGACTTTGGGGACATGATGCTGAACGAGATATTATATCTGCCCTCGTGGAGCAGATACTATTAGCAGGTGAGGGGAACCTTCAGAAACTACCTAAATATTTCATTATATGTGCTGTAATTTTTCAACTGTAGAAGTATTGGTACTTTGCAGCCAAACGTTTATATTAAAGACATACAAATACTTGCATGTAATTCTGCCCCAGATCTTCTGGAGCCACAGATCCTTGGTATGCTTGACCTGGAAAGAGATTTTGAAAGTAATTGAATTAGTTCAACAAGCATGTGATAGGCACTCTATTAAGTGCTGGTTTTTAGATCAGTAAATAAGGAACAAGCCCTGCTTTGGAGGAGGTCACAGTCTAGTCTATTGAGAGAGGGAGGGAAATTGGTTATGTTAGTATATTCTAGTATGTTATTCAGTAAATACTGAGTGTGTGCTGTAATGTTGGGCACTGCCATAGGCACTGTGCTGGGCACTGGGGGTGGGGTGGAGAGTAAGACAGAGATACCGTGCCCTCTGGAAGCTCTTAGGGGCCGTGGCAGAGAAATGATAGGCTGCCATGAGAATACACCTGAGGGGGAAGGGGCCTCAGTACCATTTACTGATCATCTGCGGTGGGCCAGCCATCAATTGGTACTCTCTGTGTGCATCAATCTTCCCTTCAATCCTATAAACTAGTTACTATCTCTGCCGTAACAAGCAAGTAAATGGAGATGCAGAGAGGTTAAGTAATTTGCTGAAGGTCACACAGGAAGTGAGTGGAGGAATTAGAACTCGATCCCAGATGTGACTTGACTTCCCATCTCTGCCCCTTCCAGTGGTCCCCAAACCTGGCTGCTTATTAGAGTTATCTGAGCTCTGGAGGGAGAACTGTGTTTATTACAGGCGTCCCTGAGGACTATGGGCAGTGAGATTTAGGGACCATTCTTAGACTACCCCCTCAATTTACAGATTGGGGAGAGTGAAGATAGAGATCATACAGTAGTTAAAACGGGGCCAGTAGCTAGATTTCCTAGTCACCATTCACTCCATTGCAGTATCTGGAAAGATATAGACTAAGAAATCAAAACCAGAATCAAGAGCAAACAACAGACCCAAACCAACCAACCAAATTAACAAAGCAAAACAAAATAAAACAAAAACAAGATAGTAGCAATAAGAACCTGAACGTGTAAAGTGTTTGTCTGGTCTTGGCTCTGAAGAACCACCCCTGGTAGCCCAGACAGCCCCGATTCAGGGGTCTCCCTGTGCTGCCAGATGGTTACTACTTGAGAGTGAACTAGGTAGGACTTTTTTTTTTTTTTTAAAGAAAACAGAGCAGATATCTTGGCTTATTAATATTCATTCAGGCACTTCAGTTTATTCAAGAAACTGTTACTGGGATGTAACGGGATAAACTCTGTAGTATGGAGAAGGTCGGGTTTCTGTGGGAGCAAAGATGAGGGATGACCAACCTACACCTGGGTGATGGCAGGAGTTCAGAGAGATGCTGACCTTGTAGGGCTTTCTGGAGGAGGGGATGTTTGAATTGAGGCTGATATTGCTAGATACTAGTGGCAATCAGGTGTAGCAGCAGAGTTTATTAGGGCAAAGACCCTGAGATATGAGAGACCATTGTAAGAGAGGAAAACTTTCTCCTCTGTTCTCTTAGGTTCATGCTTGGGGCCCTGCAAATTAAATGGATAAAAGACAGATTAGCAAGGGAAGAGAAAAACAAGTTTAATTGCATATGCACATACGAAAGTTCACAAAGAAATGTGCCTCAAGGAGGTGGTTAGAATTGGGGGCTTATTTACCATCAAAACAAAGAATGATGAAGTGTGGAGAAGAAGCTAAATAAAAGAGTTTGGGGGGCTTCTGGATGAGGGTAAGTTATGGGAAGATGATTAGAAAATGTATGTTAGAGAAGAATTGTTTAGTAAGTTTTTTATGCAGCTAAGAGTCCTCTCAGGTGATAAGAGTTATCTTTGGACTAGTTTTCTTCCTGGTGTGGGAGAGGGAGACATCATTACACAAGGAAATTGATACCCTGATTTTAGATAGAAAGGAAGAGAGCAGAGAGCTAATTGCCTTCACCTCAAAATAATCTTTACGTGAAAATGATATATTTTGGGGTGACATACTCTGATCCCCTTCACTATGGTCTCTTCAGGGTTTGCCAAGAAGCTTGAGAGGCCTGCAGTTCTAGTGAGGATAGTCTGGTTAGAGAAAGACAGGTACCAAGGGTACCTTGCCAAGAAACTGTGGCAAGGGCCATGATGAGCCACTGAAGTGTCACTAAAGTATGAGTGGTGAAGTCCTCTCGCTCCTGACTCTTAAGACTCTGGCCAGTTATTTATAATTTAGGGCTTAAATAGGCTTTGATGGCTTAGGTAGAGAATTTAACATATTTGTGTGCATATACATATGAATGTACATAGAGATATATGCATGTGTATATATACACACACACACACAACGCATGCATAGAGATATATATTGGTATAGATATATATCAATCGTTGTTTTTATGGAAAATACGTTTTGATTTCCAACCCAGTACATCATAAACAAATTTATAAGATTATAACCCACTTGTGACTTTGTATGGTTTTTAATCTCCCATATTTTGCATCAAATCTCTCATTTGATTAGCAGAAGTCTCTGAGGCCTGTCATGAGATAAGGGATTTTGAGGCTCTGTGTGGTTTCCTGAACAAAGCAGTGAGGGAGGTTTAGCAGCTTTTTGCTGTGTCATCGTTTTCATATCTTAGTGGAGAAGAAATGGTTTAGATCCTTTTTAAAATGTCTTCTGTGTCAGGTCCGGTACCCACAGAAAGTCTGTCTTTGTATCTTAAATAACAACCGTGTTAATTGATCTCCCCTTTTACAGAGAAGGAAAACGAGGTGGGAAAATGTTAAATCAGTTGCCCAAAGTTATTCAAAGTGCTGACTGCGACTCCATGGTGCTAAAAGTTGGCCGATCTGTGCTCCTACAGGCTGTTGTATTGTGTCTCTTAGCCATGGGTTGATTGGGGGAATGTAGGCAGCCCCCTCCCTTTTTTTTTTTTTTTTTTTTTTTTTTTTTCTTGGGGCGCTCCCTGTTGTTGCCTCTCCCGTTGCGGAGCACAGGGTCCGGACGCGCAGGCTCAGCGGCCATGGCTCACGGGCCCAGACGCTCCGCAGCATGTGGGATCCTCCCGGACCAGGGCACGAACCCGTGTCCCCTGCATCGGCAGGCGGACCCTCAACCACTGCGCCACCAGGGAAGCCCCCTCCCTTTTTTAATAAAGTCTCAGTGCCCTCTGCATATGAAAAATGCTTATAGGTTTTTTGACCTCATGCTCAGAGATCTTCCTGTCGTTTTGACTTGCTTTCTACTTTTCAACACAAAATTTACACTTATATCTTTGGAAAGACAGAAAGGGCAGGACTGCATCTATAGGCAGATTATACGAACAAAAGTTTGACATGAATTTCATGCGTAGCTTGTTTTTCTTTTGATAGTTCATCAGTTCACAGGTGTGGAAAGTCTTTTTTTTAAAAACTTATTTATTTTAGGCTGCCCTGGGTCTTTGTTGCTGCGCGAGGCTTTCTCTTAGTTGCCCCAAGCAGGGGCTACTCTTTGGTGCGGTGCGTGGGCTTCTCATTGCGTGGCTTCTCTTGTTGCGGAGCACGGACTCTAGGCACGTGGGCTCAGTAGTTGTGGCTCACGGGCTCTAGAGCGCAGGCTCAGTAGTTGTGGTGCATGGGCTTTGTTGCTCCGTGGCTTGTGGGATCTTCCCGGACCAGGCCTCGAACCTATGCCCCTTGCATTGGCAGGCAGATTCTTAACCGCTGTGCTACCAGGGAATACCTGGTGTGGAAAGTCTTTAGGGACCATTCAAGTGGTATGAATGGATTTCTTTGGTGATCGTTTTAGATTAGTGGGTTATAGAATATCTTATTTCAGGTCATTACAGGTGACTATATTTTAGAAACCAGGGAAGTGTGGGACCCAGACTTGACTTTCTCTTGAGGTTTGGGGCTGTAGTCATTATCTTCTTAGCTTACTGGGTGGGTCAGAATTTGAGCCTTGCCATGAGCTAGCAAACTGGGCCTTAATATACAGCATTATGTGCCATCACCCATCTTTAATATTAGCTATTTTTAAAGGCAATATCATCCCTGTATAACAAAACCATTTTATGTGCCCACTTGGTACCACAGGCTGAATATGAATATATACAGTACACCACTATGAAAACAGCCACACATTGAAGAGCTAAAGAAAATTAAACTTTGGTGCTTAATTACCTGAGTATTTGTATGTTTCCCCTTGTGTTTGGCTTGTCTCCTCTAATAGATGTTTGTGGGGGAAGCCGTAATATTTACTGATAGCTGCTTGTGAATGAGGACTCCATGATATTCATGGATACTTTCCGTGATCTACATAAATGACATAAAATGCCAGGTATTGATATTGTGTTTGGCACAAGGGTGCTAACAGATATAGAATAAATACAAATGTCATTCATTCAACCAAAACTTTATTGAGCTTCTCTGGGCTAAGAGAGTCCCTGTCCTTAAAAAGCTTGTAAGCTACTCACAGCAACTGAAAAGTAGACCATTCATCATACTATGATGAGTTTTTTTTTTTTTTTGCGGTATGCGGGCCTCTCACTGTTGTGGCCTCTCCCGTTGCAGAGCACAGGCTCCGGACGCGCAGGCTTAGCGGCCATGGCTCACGGGCCCAGCCGCTCCGCGGCATGTGGGATCTTCCCGGACCGGGGCACGAACCCGTGTCCCCTGCATCGGCAGGCGGACTCTCAACCACTGCGCCACCAGGGAAGCCCACTATGATGAGTTTTAAATTCTGACCATGGAACCCAGAGGAAAGACACATTATCTAGCCTGGAAAACTTTTGGGTAGCCTTAATTTTTCTTTCCTTCATGGATCATGAGACAAATGAAAGGAAAGCTTATTTTCACCATTGCTTTTTAGAAATTTCTTATTTTGCTAATCTTTGTTTTAGGTGGTGTTTTAAAAGAAATGATAAACAGTTACCCCCATTCAGTGTTATGCTGAAAACCTCCATTTGCTCTGCATCCTGAAAAGGGTCTGCATCCCTCCTTTGAGGGACTAAGGAAAGTGGCGAAGTGCCACCAAGTGGCCTCTGGCTGTGACTGAGGGAAACTTGAACTGCTGAGTAGCAGGAGTGCAGTGGTCTGTCTAATGGGAAGTTCTTGGCCCCAATCACTTAACTCTTCTAACAACATCAGCACCACATTTATGTCATGTTCCAGTTTAAAAAGTGATTTTACAAAATGGAATGCATTGCTTCTGCAGAGCATCCCTGTGAGGTAGACAGGACAAATGTATTGTTAGCCCTCTTCTGGCTTTTGTGTGTGTGCTGCTTTTCCCCCCCTTTTTTTTAAAAATAAATTTATTTATTTATTTATGGCTGCGTTGGGTCTTCGTTGCTGTGCACAGGCTTTCTCTAGTTGTGGTGAATGGGGGCTACTCTTTGCTGGGCTTCTCATTGCGGTGGCTTCTCTTGCTGTGGAGCACAGGCTCTAGGCACACGGGCTACAGTAGTTGTGGCACACAGGCTCAGTAGTTGTGGCACACGGGCTTAGTTGCTCCGCGGCATGCGGAATCTTCCCGGACCACGGCTCGAACCCATGTCCCCTGCATTAGCAGGTGGATTCTTAACCACTGTGCCACCAGGGAAGTCCCCCATTTTTGTTGTTTTTGTTTTTATCGTTGTAAAATACATGTAACATAAACTTTAACCGTCATAACCACCACTGCAGTAGTATTAATAAATACATTCATAATGTGGTGCAACCATCACCACCATTCACCTCTGTAAGTCTTTTCATGTTGTAAAATGGAAGCTCTACACACGTTAAACAGTAGCCTCCCTGCTTCCTACTCACCCCACCCCCAGCCCCTGGCAGAGGTGAATGATTGGTCCATAGTCACACTGCTTGCACAGCTAGGGTAGAATCCAGCATTCTGCCTGTGTTGCAGCATGCTTTCTCCTAATTCGCACTACAGTAGGGAACTGAAGAAGGATAGTTAAAAGATTAGGTAGAAATTTTCCACTAGAAATAAGAGAACCTTCCAGTAGGGAAGGGATTTTCTTTTAAATTTAAAAAAATGAGTAAAAAAAAAACCCCAGCAAAATGAAACAGGTGCCGTGTGTATCTCTTGCCAACTAACATTCTATTGTTACTTGTTTTAAATAACGTGGAGTACAGTTTGCTTTGCCTAAGGAAAGAAGCTGAAAAGATACAGGCTCTGATTTTAGTTTCCAACTCTGTCAGTGATTTGCTGTGGCTCTGGGCAAGAAAAACAGCATCTATTGGGGTACTTTATTTTTTCTAAAAAGACAGTAAGTCCCACCCTCCATTTTCTTAGTAAGTAGGGTCTGGGCATGCTTTCTCTTTTATCCAGAAATGAACTTTTATTCTTTTTACCTGTCCTCACTTTGCCCTGGAACTCTCATCTCCCTTGAGGATGGGGAAAAAACCATTAAGTTGTCAATTAAAGATGACATCATCTGTTCAAAATTCAGAAAGCCTCTTTCGGAGGGACTCAGATTTTCTTGGGGGAGTAGGAGAGGTAAATGCCCAGACAAGTAAAAACTTAAACTCTGCATCGGGCTGACATCTCCCTTCTCAAAGGTTCCCCCTCCCTCTCCTCCTTCCCGGATGGCCTCTGGAGGCAGGAGGAAGTGACACAGGGATGGAGCCCTGGTCTGGGTGTTGCTCTCTGGTTGAAGTCTCATCGGCTATTTTTGCAGTGAGCTCTGTCCTTGCTGCCTCTGCTCCCGAAGCACCTCTGATGGCTGGACCTGTTGGTGTGCCCATGACCCCAAGGGCTTGGCATTCTCCACTGGTGTTGGCTGGTCCACAGGTGCCAGAGGCCTAGTGGCCACTCCTATTTAATCTCTGTTCTCTGCCTTTTGCTACAGGAGCAGTCTTTTAAAAACATCTTATTTTGCAGTAACTCCATACTTAAGAGTAAAGGTATGAGAATAATACAGAGAACTTCTCTATACCCTGAATCCCTTTTTAACATTTTGCTACATTTGTGTATTATTCTCTGTCTGTATACTCACTATTATGTATTTTTCTGAATCATTTGGGAGTAGGATACAGCTCCAGAGAAGCTGATCTAGAAGGATGAATTGGAACCTTCCAAGTGAACAAGGGAGGGAAGTGTCTGGAAATAGCTCTCATATTCTTTCTTTTTCTCTGCTTTCCTCTAACCCTTCTTTCTTCCAAGTTAAGTTTCTCCACCTCCTTGAGCTCTTCCTTTTATGGAAAAGCACAAAGAATGTAAAAACCACCCAAGTCCTTCAGATAATATGAAGGTTTATAATTTTGATTGAGGAAGCCTTTTTTAATAAGTCTAAGCACGAATTTTTTAGGGGTAGTTTATCTAGTTTATAAATTCACTAGTATCTCACCTAATAGAATAATTATATCCTGTGTTGGTGCTTGCCCTTTGGCATTTTTCAGCTTTTTAGATCTTCCCTCTAAAGGATAGGACTAGTATGGCAAAAAAAAAAAAAAATGTTGAAATTTCTTTCCTTTGATTCTTTTTTAAAATTTATTTATTTTTAATTAATTTATTTTTGGCTGCATTGGGTCTTCGTTGCTGCACATGGGCTTTCTCTAGTTGTGGCGAGCGGGGGCTACTCTTTGTTGCGGTGCACGGGCTTGTCATTGCGGTGGCATCTCTTGTTGTGGAGCATGGGCTCTAGGCACACGGGCTTCAGTAGTTGTGGCCCGCAGGCTCAGTAGTTGTGGCTCGCAGGCTCAGCAGTTGTGGCGCATGGGCTCAGTAGTTGTGGCTTGCAGGCTCAGTAGTTGCGGTGCACGGGCTTAGTTGCTCTGTGGCATGTGGGATCTTCCCGGACCAGGGCTCGAACCCGTGTCCCCAGTGTTGGCAGGCGGATTCTTAACCACTGCGCCACCGGGAAGCCCCTTTCCTTTGATTCTTATAGCATAGCAGGCGAGGGGGTGAAGTTGACAGTAACATGTATTTGGGGAGTGCCTGGTAATTTCTGGGCTGTTCTGCTCTCCCAGCAGTAGGAGTAGCACCTCCCTTTTTCCTCTGATCGTTGGCCATGAGAATGGCTATTTGAAAACATCATCCATGGGACAGGATTTGGTCTGATGAGCAGTTTTCTTTGGTAAGAAAGACAGGTTGGTCATATGGGTAATAATATGAAGCAGTAGGTTTCCTGGAAATCTGTTGGTGGTGCCGCTGGAGTCCTGTGTCATAGCTCCAGTGAGCGCCATTCCAACTGTAGGTTTCATAATGGTGCCTCCTGGAGCACACCCACTGGTCTTTCTTCATGCATTTCTCTCGTCCCCTAAAGAGAGATTTTAACTTTGATGAAAAAGCCTCAAAGATATTAAGTGTCTTTTTATTAATTTTTGAAATTTTATTTTATTTCTTTTTTAAATGGGCTAGCTTATATTTCATCGTGCAGGAACATAGCTCATTGTATCGGATTTATTGGGGGAAATTAAATTTGAATTGATTCTGCTAACTATGATTTGAATGAGAGAAAAAGTATAAAAAGTGAAGCTGTAAGCTTTTCATCTGAGAATAGTTCTACCTAGTGATTAAAAATTAGAGCAGTATGAAACTCGATAATAAAAAGGCAAGTAACCCAATTAAAAAATGGCCAAAGAACCTGAACAGGCATTTTTCCAAAGAAGACGTACAAATGGTTAATATGTAGCTAAGCAGATACTCAGTACCAGTCATTAGACAAATGCAAATCAAAACCACAGTAAGATACCATCACACCCCCGAAGATGGACAGTAACACGTGTTGTCCGAGATGTGGAGAAACTGAAACTTTCATACATTACTGGTGGGAATGTAAAATCACACAGTCACTTTGGAAAATGGTCTGGCAGCTCTTCAAAATGTCAAACATAGAATTACCATAGGATTCGGCAATTCCACCCCTGGTTATATATCAAGAGAAATGAAGTATATGTCCACACAAGAACTCGTACATGAATATTAATAGCAGCATTATTCATAATAGCCAAAAAGTGGAAATAACCCTTATACCCGTAAACTAATGAAATGACAAAGGAAGTGTGTTATATCTATGCAATGGATTACTATTTGGCAGTAAAAAGGAATGAAGTATTGATACATGCAACAGCTCAAATGACTCTTGAAAACATTATGCTAAGTGAAAAAAACCAGTCATGAAAGACCACATATTATATAATTTCATTAATATAAAACATCCAGAATAGGCAAATGTGTACATACAGGAAGTAAATTAGTGGTTTCTTAGGGCTAGGGGTGGAGGGACATGGGAAGCGATTGCTGGTGGATGGATATAGAGTATCTTTTGGGTGACAAGATGTAAAATTAGATTGTGGTGAAAGTGACATACTATCTATGAATATTAAAAAACATTGTATAATTTAAGTGAGTGAATTGTATGGTCTGTGAATAATGTATCAGTAAAGCTGTTTAAAAACGTACAGAAATTAAAGAAGTAAAATCAGGGCAAAATAAGGACACATTTTCTAGCATACCTATACCTGTAAATGAAATACGAGGTACTGTTTTTCTTAGCCTCTATAAACCCAATAACAATAGTTTTCTCTAGCTAAAAATACATTTTTTTTCCTGACATTTGAGTTTAACGTCTAGGTTATGCTCAGAAGTGGAACAGACGAGTCATTTTTTTCAGTTAAAATTTTACTAACTGTGCTTGCTTTGGTGGTACACATTCTAAAACTAAAGCAATATAAGGAACATCTAGCATGGCGTCTTTGCAAGGGTACACGTACCTCAGTGCAGTGTGTTATGTATATTTCCTTCCTTTATTGAAGGAAGTAAGAGAAGACCTGAATAAATGTGTATAGATGTGGAAAATATAATATTGTAAAGTTTACAGTTCTCTGCAAAATCTCTGAAAATATAATGAAGTCCCACTCAAAACCTCAGCAGGACTTTTCTTGGAACTTTACAATAACTGATTCTAAAACTTGTAAATAAGAATGAAGTTGCAATAGCAGTCCCAGACACCCCCCCTCCCCCAAAGAGCATTTAATAAAGTAGAGGGCTTGCCCATTGTCATATAGGATCTAATAAAGCCAAGCTAATGAAAGTTGTGTGAATGGTGCAGACAGAGGCAAATAAGTGAATGGATCCAAAGAGTGCCTGAAACTGCCCTGTACATGTATGAAAACCTGCCCTGGGTTAGAGATAACAGCGTCATTCATTACGTTGGAGTGTGATAATTTTAGCGTGAACGCATGTCAAACATTTACTTATCAATGAGGAAATCATCAAGATGGTGAAACCGTTCCAAGAGCATTTGGGGAATTGAAGGAAAAATGTTCGAATAAGATTTGTTATATACAAAACTGGTTAATCTCCTACAAGGCAATAAAACCATAACCATACCAAATTATTTGCATATGTACCAGACCAAAAAAATCTGCAAGTTAACATATTATTTTATAGAATATAGACCTTAATCAATAGAAAATAGCAAGTCAAACAAGGATATATCCCTTATAGAATGAAATATTCCTTGGGTGGGCCTGTTAGACAGTGCTCCAAGATGGCATTGAGTGGGCATGCAATCTTTTTTTTTTAATCTTATTTCAAAGCTACTGAGTAGCTGAAGGATGAGTTATTCATTGCTGTTGAGATAATTGCCTATCCATAGGGGAAACAATTAAATTTAGATCACACTGTACACAAAAGTGGATTCTAGATATACTTGTGTGTTAAATTATTTCCTCTATGTATTTAAGCATTTCTCATAAAAAAGGGGAAAATAGGTTCTTGATAAAATACTAGATAGTAGTTTACTATCTAGTAAGTGAATGAATTAGGTCTATAAAAAAAAACTGAATAAAAAAATCAGTTTGTAGCATGATGTACTTATTGTGATACTAATAAGAATTTTAAAATACTGTAGAATTTCTGGGACTTAATGTACATGTATAGAAAAGCATAAAAAACTAAACTTTTGTACCCCAGAAAAATGAAAAAATATCTAGTATTGTTTTATTAATAATTATTAAGTTCTGCTAAATTTAAGTGTTTTCTGCCTGGTAAAGATGCTATAATTGTAGCTTTGAAACATGCAACAGTTACCTGACACAACAGACTTGATTTTAGCAGAACTTAATTAATTTAGTGTTTTATATATATGGTATGTCAAATCATTGGGGTAAAGATACAGGTTTTTAAAAATTATCTTGGGAAAAATAGCAAAAGGTTAAGAAAAATGCACAGCACTATCTTGTATCATATACTCAAATTATAAATGGATCAACATATTAAATATTAAAAAAATAAGCAGCATGGTAAAATTATGTTATATAATCTTTGTGGAGGGGAGGTTTTCCTAAGTATGCCCTCAAAATCAGAAATATTAAAGGGAAATATTAATTTTGATTATATAAAAATTTCAATATTGGGGAGAATTTTAAAATTAAAGATAAGGCAAATGAGAAATGGGGACATTTTTATATACATTTCAGAGAACATATTTTTCTAGTCCTTATAAATGAATCTGTAAGGGAACAGATAGGCAAGAAGGGTCCGAAAGGCTAGACAGCCCTTTGAATCTATCTTATTCCTCTTTCCCTGCTTGTAAACTGAGATGTCAGTCAGTACCCTGGAGTCTGGTTTACCTAAGTGCTTAGGGCTTCCTCCATTCTCCTGGTAAGAAGCTCTTGTGATAGAAAATAACATGCCTTCAAGCTACATTTCCACTTAACCGTGGCGTTTTCTTTTCTCCCATCACCTACACCCAACCACCCTTGTGAAAAGAACCTTGATTTTCCCCTAACCTGATACATGAAATTTAGGAAACTTGACATGTTCAAGAAAAGATGAATGTTGAATATAAAATATTACCGGGTATTGGGAAGTCTGAAGGTAGAATATAATCATACTCCACTTAATGTACAATAAGGGCATTGACATCTTAGAATTTAAAAAAAAAGAAGCTTTCCTAAAGGGATGGTCAATAATCCTTTCCTCTCTTCTCTATGGCTGTGGACAGTTAAGGTGAATCGTCAGTGGGAGGTTGACGATTCTGTTATATACAGGGCAGGGCTTATTCTTAAGCTCTATGGAAGTTTCCTTCTCTCCAGTAGGCTTGCCTCTGCGTGTGTCTCTGCGGTAGATCTAGGTCAAAATATGGCCTAAGATTCTGCAAACCAGATTGGTCTCCAGCTCCTCTATGTTACCTCAGCATTCTGTGGTATAAATATATAATGGGAAACAAGCCAGTTTTTAACACATAAGATATTTTACAAAATACTTGCCCTTTCACTCCAGAATTTATCCTTAGGAAATAATCAGGCAAGTGAGTAAAGGGGCTTATTGCAGTATTGTTTGTATTGATAATTGCCAAACATTGGGAGCAACTAGCATGCCTCAAAATGAGGGATAGGTAACAAATTATGTTACCTCTATTCAGTAGACTGCTATGTGGACACTAGCTATGATAGAGCAACTCTGTATTTGTTGAGAAGAAAAGATTCAGGATAAAGTAAGCATATAATAAAGGAAACCAGAATATGTTATCCCAAAATACGTATGCCTCTTTGACATAAAAATCATTTTGAGCTGAAGGCAATCAAGAAGCAGTAAACACTGAAAAAGTTCCCTCTTTCTGCCTAAAGGTGGGACATAAATTCTGTTTTTACTGGAGACAGACTCGTACAGCTCAGAGTCTGCAGACAAATCTTGTTAAATTAACCCTTATTTATTCCAAGTTATTCCTTCACCATTTACCCCTAGGCCTTCACCATTTGTTTTTCCAATTCTTGACAAATGTATTGTTTCTTTGTCAGAAAGGTATAAAAGATTTCTGCTCTGCTCACTTCTTTGGGTCTTTATTGTTCTATGAAGGCTCTCACGTACATGTAACCATTCAATTAACTTTGTGTGCTTTTCTCTTGTTGATCTGTCTTTGTCAGTTTAATTTCCAGACCCAGCCAGTGACCCTAAGAGGGTTGACAAAAACTTTTTCCTCCCCTACAGTAATATTCCATTTCAATCAAGAAAAATATAGACAGATAGATAGGGAAAAGATTTGGAAGGATATATACAAGCTACAATGTTATCTTTGGGTGGAGAGTTTTGGGGGGTGATTTCATTAATTTCTTTTTTGTGTACTGGAATATAAAGAAAAATAAGTTTATTTTATTGGGGCTGTATTTCAGGAATATTCACCATGTAACTGAGTGGATTCTGTTTGATTTTCAAAACTGATAAGAAATGGAAGTGAGATAATATAAATAATTGAACGACTTGTGTTGTATACTTTAATCTATGTAGACTTTTCCTGTAAGACAAAGAAGTAACAACCTCACTGCCTTTTTATTAACAGGCCTTCTCGTGTAGATATGGCAACAAGTAGCCAACACTTCTCATCGTTTGATACAAAACAGGCATCCGGACAGCACCGAACATCTAACGTGAAAAGGTCAGGAAAGGGGGTGTGTGTGGGTGTTTCTGGGGGACTGGGGAGAGCAGTCCAACCCTTGGGTAAATTGCAGTGTTGATGTTAGATAGGGCTTTGTGTTTTACTAATGGGTAGGGTGGAGAGAGGCCTGGGCAGGTATAAGTGCCCATTTTACAAATTAGGGAAGGAGTCTCAGAGCTCCTAAGGGATTTAGTGAGTAGGTCACCCTGTTACATAAAAGCAGAAACAAAACCAAATTCAACTCTTGGGGTACAACTCCCTCTTGAGCCTTTTTTCATCTTTTAAAATTTTAACCATTTATTTTATTATGAAATAATGTAACCATATTGCCAAGCATCGGGCAAGATGGAGGAAAGAAGAATTATGAGCACTGTTAGAATTTTGGTATATTTCATTCCAGTCTTTTCTCTAGGCATGTGCTCCTTGATATAGATGTAGCCATACCTTTTTCATTGAACATTGTATTGTGATTGTTTTTCTAACTGTATTCTTCTTGTAACTTTGGCTTAAAAGTGCATTTAAGAAGCATTTGTCATAGAAAATTCAGGAAATATACAAAAGCACAAAGGAGAGATAAAATATGTATTACCATCACCATAACTGTTTTTTGGGTGTGTATTCTTTCTTTTTCTCTTCATATATAGAGATATTAATTTTTTTTCTAAATTGGGATCATATTAATTTTACTCTTTGGTAACCCACTTCAAAGCATAATACATCGTGACATTTTTCCTTTCCAGTGAATGTGTTTTATAATATCATATTTGATTGCTAAGTACTGTTCCTTTACGCCCATTTTAGAATTATTTTAGCCAGTTGTCACTTTTTGAATATGTAAGTTGTTCCTTTCTCGGTTATTAAGGCAACTTTGTTAAAGCTTTATTTTATACCATGAAAAAGTGCTTTCCATTTATCCTTACGGGTTTATTAAACTTTATACAGCATGTCTTCGGCCTTTTAGATTTTGCATTTGAAATTTCAGCTACTTTTGAGTATGTTCACAATACTCATGGGCTTGGCGGTTTGTCTTAGGACTCAACCCTCACAATATAAGGAAGCGGTGCAATATTTATAAGGATTGAGGAATGGAGATGAAGTTGAAAATAACTTCTCAGGATCTGAAGGCGTTTATTTTCCACACTACTTTTTGATTTCATATGTCTCTGCTCATGGAAATCTGAGCTATCTTCAGAAATATGTATTCCTCCCTCATAGTTGTCCTCTAACTGATCTGATAGTTTCCTAGGTAACCACTGCATCAACATTTATATAATGCTGAGTTTGAAAGCTGGGATAAAATAAATTTAAAAAATATTACTGAAAGCAGTGATAAATTAAGGGCATAGCATTCAGAGAGAGCTCTGTGTTGTATCGGTAGACTGGGAATTTTCAGCATATGTGTAGTTCTGAAGGCATGAACTGTACGTGCTCTTTCCAAGAGAGAGCAAAACAAATGAGAAGAGAGTGAAGGAAGGAAGCCCCATGAACACAGACATTGAAGGAGCAGCTAATGGAATGATTTCATGCAGAGCTATGGAGGTTTGAGGGACAGGACGATTAAATGAGATGGTAGCTGCAAGGTGGGCAAGGGGTTGGGGAGGGGTGAGTTCTGGAATGAGGTCAGCAGAGCCAGGTGTTGCAAAGAGGTCTACGTGGATAAAGGCTGGAAAGCATCCTTTGTATTTTGTAGTTAGGTCATCATAGACCTTTAGCTTAGAGGGTTCCTTGCCAGCAAGGGTTCCTTGCTGCAGTGGAAGATGAATGGGAGGAGGGGAAGTAGGGAAAGTGAGAGTCAACTCTTTTTTGAAGCTTTTGCCTATGAAGAGAAGGAGTGGGAGAAGTTCAGGAGAGAAAACAAAATCGAAAGTTATCTTTTTGGCTGGTTTTACTTTAAGTAGAAATGAGTGAGATTTGTGCGTTTTCTGAGTTGGAAAGAGGGCAGAGAGGAAAAGGTTTAAAGACATATAAAGGAAGAAACAGGAGGGAAACGTAAGAAGTATAGTATTAGCATTTGTAGGTTTCGTTTTAAAAGTAAATTATTAAAATTAAGATTTTTCTTTAAAAAAATGAAACAATAAAAATTCCTACTCTGCCTTTCAATCAACAGGTCTTCTAATGCATTTGTAAAAACAAGCACTTGTAAATTTATTGTGAAGCAGCCCAGAAGGACATCTGCAAAGTTGAGCAATGCTTCTAACTTGAGCAAGTCTGTGGGTAGTTAGACCGCATAGAGCATAATGGCGCCCTAGCTAATGTATACTCCCCATGTGACTGCTCCACTGACACCCGGTGTATTGCTCCTCCACACAAAGCTGTGAGGCAGTCAAGGAGGGAGTTTAGTCACTATTTCACAAACGAGCAATCCTGGATGGCAGGTGACATACCCAGGGTGCCTCAGCCAGGCAGTGGTTGATCTGCATCTTGATGCTCCATCTCCTCATTTCCTGGCCAGAGCATCTTTAATGATGAACCCATTTGCTTCCCTGGTTGTAATCCCTCTCATCTGTTTAGTCTTACAAAGTGCTTTGACAACCATGGGTTCTTTTTTTTTTTCTTTTTTGCGGTACGCGGGCCTCTCACTGCTGTGGCCTCTCCCGTTGCGGAGCACAGGCTCCGAATGTGCAGGCTCAGCGGCCATGGCTCACGGGCCCAGCCGCTCCGCGGCATGTGGGATCTTCCCGGACCGGGGCATGAACCCGCGTCCCCTGCATCGGCAGGCGGACTCTCAACCACTGCGCCACCAGGGAAACCCATTTACAGACATTTTAATATTTCACTTATCTAGCCTAGACCATAGCTCAGCATGGGCACAGACCATTGGTAGCTTTAATTATTACCTGACGAAAGCTGGCATATGCGAATCCCAGAGTTATGCAGGGAGTTCTGGTCACCCGGAAGCCTGAGTTCTAAAGACTGTTTAGTAGGATGAGATTTTCAAATGGCTAAATCATTAAGGTTATGGGCAAATTTTGACTAGAGGCTTGTGAGAGAAAGGAAGGACCCTCTCTTGGATTGTTTAGTCAAGAATGCAGCGTAGAGGGAGTTGCTGTTTAAAGGGTATAGGGTTTCAGTTTTGCAGGATAAAAAAGTTCTGGGAGTTAGTTGCACAACAATGTACATATACTTAACACTACTAAACTGTACACTTAAAAATGGTTAAGACGGTAAATTTTTAATTATGTGTGTGCTACCACAGTGAAAGAAAAAAGGAATGCAGGATAGTTAACCCAGACATTATTATATAGAGTTCATCCTAGTTTTCTTTGACCTCCTTTTTGTCTTAGGTACTAGGCACATTTCCCATGCTATTAAGACATGTGTATCATCTCGTCTTGGAAAAATCCTTCCTAGCTTAAGAAGGAAACCTCTGGACTGAGTTCAGGAAAGCTGAGACAGGGTTTTTGTGTGCATCTCACCTTCTTGCTGTACTTTCTTCTTGCTTCTTTCTAACTCACTAGGCATTACCCTAAGGAGCTTCTGCTTCGTTGTTTATGGTTGACCAGCACATTCACTAGTAAGAAAAACCAGGGGGAGTTAGCAATCTTTGCTAAAAAGAAGCCACTTCAAAATAAGTTTTATTAGAGATGATTGGGCAAGGCTAAATTATTACCATACCAATGGGCTATTAAAGAGCAGCTTATTATAATTGTATTTATTAATAAATCAGGATAGGAGGAAAAGGCAATAAGCACAGGTAATTTAAAGGAATTTGATGTATCATGTTCTGGTTTTGTAGACTAAGTGCTCTTTAGGAACAATTGATTAAAAACTCCACTCTTGGGCTTCCCTGGTGGCGCAGTGGTTAAGAATCCGCCTGCCAATGCAGGGGACATGGGTTCGAGCCCTGGTCCAGGAAGATCCCACATGCCGTGGAGCAACTTAAGCCCGTGTGCCACAACTACTGAGCCTGTGCTCTAGAGCCCGTGAGCCTCACTACTGAAGCCCGCACGCCTAGAGCCCGTGCTCCGCAACAAGAGAAGCCACCGCAATGAGAAGCCCACACACCGCAACGAAGAGTAGCCCCTGCTTGCCACAACTAGAGAAAGCCCGTGCACAGCAACGAAGACCCAACTCAGCCAAAGATAAATACATAAATAATTCATAAAAAAAAACTAAAACAAAAAACACCACCCTTGCTGTTAGTTAACAGATCTACTAAAATAGACGTGACGTGAAGCACTGTGGCACATAGGGGTGGCTCCTGATCAGAGCTCTGCTATCCTGTTTGGTTCTGAATGATGAGCATGTGATTCAGGAGGAAAGACTAGGCATGTTTATTCTTTTAAAAAATAATAGTATTTCCCTATTCCTTTAAATGCATTATTTAGGAGCATTTTGACCTTATATCTTCTTTGTTGCTCTTCCTAACAGCAATGTTAATACCTGTTGAGTAGATATTGTCATATCCTCATACCCCTTTTCTAGATGAGGGAACAGAGTTGGAGAGATTAAGAGACTTGCCTAAAAGTCTACACAGCCTACCACAGATTGTGAACTTATTGGGTCCCTTCTCTCCCTTGGGTAGTTAATGAGTTGTACTGGGGGTCTCTGTAGTCTGGTTGTCCAGCTGTGCGTGCTCCTTGAACCTCTGGGCTCCACACAGCTGAATCAATAGGCCTGACGCATGTTGGCCAGGAGTTCTTGAGTACAGATGCGATCTTGGATTTGCCTGGGAAAGAACCCTGAGTACTCCCACACACGTTGGTAAAGGTCTCTGAAGAGTAAACCCTGACCCTGCTACCATTCTGTGCCTATAAATCTTAAGTGTTTAGTTCTTTCTTTGAAAGAACTGTCTCTTTTTGGCCTAAGTCTAGAGCCAGCTGAGATATCGGTAAAGGGGTCAGATCAATAGAGATCAGACTCTCAGCTTTATTATTCTTAAAGACTGTATTGGAGGACGTAGATTAGATGCCTGGAGAAATGGGCTTTTGACACACCTCTGAATGAACTTCAGGTGCTATACTGCAAGCTTCCCTGGTGAGGATGGTGAGGGTTGTGGGGTAGAACCTGCCCTTCTTAGCTCACCGCACTGGGGAAAGTATAGATTATAATGTACCCACTTTCCCTATAGGAAGGGGGCCAGGTCACTTATGCCCAGTCAGGTAACTCCCCTCCTAGAAGAGGAATGCAGAGGTGCGAGTGTTATGCAGAGGAGTGTTATCCAGCCAAGGCCCGCCTCAGGGAAATCTGAGGCGTGGGAGGAACTATTCCTCCCTCACAGCTGTTAACTTTCTAACTCATCTGTGAATTTCCTAGATAGCTCCATCAACATTCATAATGCTTACCTATTACTATTGATCCTTTATTACATAGAAGTGGATTTAAAATAAGTTCGTATTAGAGATGCATTTGGACAGTTTAAAAGTGTTAACTATTCGATTGGGTGTGCACTTATTTTAAATAATTGATTTATCAAGTAAAAGAGGCAAGGAACTTCGAAGTACAGCATTATTATATATTGGTTTTTTAGACTTCTATTCATTTTAACACAAATCATAAAAATCCCCTCTCTGCCTTTAAGCAACAGTTCTCATGAAGCAGATAGGGTTAATATTGGGTCATTAGATTATGTGCAAAGTGTGGAGAAACTTCGCCAGGTCATAAAGTATGAGTGTGTATGTGGTTCTTATCAGGCAAGGTTGGGCAGTTTGACACTCTTAGATAATTATACTAATGCCTCAGTATATATAAGTGCTTATATTTTTATTTCCATGAGCATACCTGATTTTTATAACTACCTTATAAAGTAGTAACAGCAGGCTTGACTATCCCCATCATACAGATAAGGAAACGGAAACTTAGGGAGGTAAGGTGGGCTGTTCAAGGATTCAGAGCTGGGAATTGGTGGAGATGAGACTTTTTTCTTTATAACACTACTTTTCTGTTTTAAAATCTTTATAAATCAAAATTTCATCATAAAAGTGACATGAACAGAGTTTAAATAATATAGAAAGAGGAGAAAAAAAGTCACCAGTTACCTCTCTACCCAACATAGCATCAGTATAAATTGTGAGTTCTCAGAGGACAGAAACAACATCTCCAGGTAAATAACTGAAAGTGGCATTGCAAGTCTGAGCGCAGGTTATCTGGGACCACAGTTTTAGTGGAATTAGTACACAATAAGAAAATTTTGATGGAGGGTCTTGAAGCAAAGGGGCTCCTGGGCTCTTGAATGCAGTAGAAACTTTTTCTGGATGCACTTAGCAAAGAACCCAGAATTCCTGTCTGCCTGCTGCTGGCTTGATCCATAATGGCCCTCTTCTCCCTGTGCTCCTGCCCCCATCCTCAAATCTTCATAAATAATAAAATTCTGGCATGTTGATTATCTTATAGGGAATATAACCTTTATGTTTCAAAGGGCTAAGTTTTCACTTCTGTTTGCCCTTATAGAACAGTAAGGTTTTTTTTGGGGGGGGGGGGGGTTTGGCGGTACGCGGGCCTCTCACTGTTGTGGCCTCTCCCGTTGCGGAGCACAGGCTCCGGACGCGCAGGCTTAGCGGCCACGGCTCACGGGCCCAGCCGCTCCGCAGCATGTGGGATCTTCCCGGGCCGGGGCACGAACCTGCGTCCCCTGCATCGGCAGGCGGACTCTCAACCGCTGCGCCACCAGGGAAGCCCCCTTGGCTGTTTTTAAATAGTCGGACTCATCACTCTAGGCTGGTTGGACCGGTGTTATGAGGCTGAGCGGAAGGGTTTATGTAGTAAGTGTGGCTGCCATTTTAGGTCCTTGATTGAAGGGGGCAGTGTGATTGAACCTCTGTTTTAGGCAGAATAGACTGAGGGTGGTGTCCAGAAAAATTAGTATTATCTGGGAGCTTGCTGAGCCCATCCCAGGCCTACGGAGTCAGAAACTCTGGTGGTGTGGCCTAGAGGTATTGTTTTAACAAGCCCTCTGGTGAGTTGAATGCACCCTAAAGTTTGAGAGCCGCTTAAGCACAGCTGGTACTACGAAGGCATTCTTGGGAGACTGTTTCAGAATTCAGGCTTGAAGTGGTGATCGTCTCAGTTAATGTGGCGGCAGCGGGAATGGAGAGAACAGCTGACCCCCAGACGTGTGAGAAGTCCTAGCTGAGATTCCACTTGCTCTCTTGGTCATTCTTTGTGGAACACATGGTAGCACTGGTATTCTGGAGAGGAGGGGGTCTTAATTTCACGTGAACAGGTTAGTAAAACGCTTAGAAGGGTTGAGTTCACTGTGTTTGGAGGTGCCGAGCACCCACTTCTGTTTCTCCCTCTGAGCTGGGCTTGCAAGTGCATCCACCCAGGTGCCAGTGTGGCCAGCTGAGATGCGGAGGTGGCTGTTTCTGTGGCAAGGGGACCGGTATCTGTTCTCAGCCCATTTCTTGGTAACAAAAGATGAGCTGTACTCCGAGAGAACTGGTGGGAGTGGAAATTAAGAGAACAGGTGAGAGGTAACACTGAAACACCTAATGGTTGAAGGGACGGGGTGATGAGGGAGGGAGTGGGCATTGCTGAGCTAAAAATTTCCTTTTGTTCTTAGAATAGAGTCCATCTTCTCGGGTGGGAGGGAGGGAGACGCAAGAGGGAGGGGATATGGGGATATATGTATACGTATAGCTGATTCACTTTGTTATAAAGCAGAAACTAACACACCATTGTAAAGCAATTATACTGCAATAAAGATGTTTAAAAAAGTAAATTAATTAATTAAAAAAATAAAATAGCATTGCTATTTAAAACAAAAACAACAAAACAAAGTCCATCTTCTCCGCCACCATGGTGTCTGTTCTGTGCCTGCATTCTGTCCTCATTCCTCCCGCTCTCGGCCTTGCTCTCACCGCATTCCCAGCTTAGAAACTCCCTTCTCCCCTCAACCCAGGTATTCTCGTGGCGGCCTCCATTCTGCAGCACTTGGATGTCACCCTCTTCAAGAACTTTCTATGAGCATCCTCATTAATGTTGGGCCTCACCCCACCCCCTTCCCCAACCAGTTTCTTCCCCAGACCACTTATCCCAGTATGAGATGATCTTAGTTACTGGTCTCCTTGTTTTAAGTCGGCCCTCCCTCCGCAGCTCTTCCACAGCCGGGAACCCTATGGGTCTGCTCAGTGTGTATTCCCAACACCTAGAAGAGTGTCTGGTGTGTAGTTAGAGCTCCATAAATATTAGCTGAGTGAATTCTAGGTAGAGATTTGATTGCAGGGGGGCAGGTAGGGGGAGGAAGTAGGGGGAGAAATGTGTCTGTAGACACCAGGCAGCACATGACAGCTAACTTGGCAGGCAGTGGAGGTGAAACAGGATAAATCCAAGAGATGCTCAGGAACTAACACTGACAAAATTTGGAGCTGGACTGATATGGAAGGTATTAAGCAATTTACTTGTGAAAAATTTTCATGAGAGAGGTTTGTGAACTCCTAGCATTCGTATTTGACCTCTTCATTCACTAGAAACTTAAGGGCAGAGCAATTCTGTGTTAGTATTAGGGTTCTTCAGAGAAAGAAGATAGAAAGAGATATATCGAGATGGGGGAGAGAGAGAGAGAGAGAGAGAAGAGAGATTGATTTGTCATGGGAATTGGCTCACGTGATTATCAGAGCCGAGATGTTCCATGGTCTGCTGTCTGCAAGCTGCAGAACCAGGAAAGCCGGTGGTGCAGTTCAGTTGAAACCCGACAGCCCGGTAACCAGAAGCACAAGAGAGGAGAAGATAGATGTCCCAGCTCAGATAGAGAAGAGATCACACGTTCCCCCTTCCTCTGCCTTTTTGTTCTATCCTGGCCCCCAGCGGATTGGCTGATGCCCACCTACATTGGGGAAGGCCATCTGCTTTACTCAGTTCACCAATTCAAAGGCTAATCTCTTCCAGAAACACCCTCACAGACCCAAAAATAATGTTGTACCAGCTATGTAGACATCGCTTAGCCCATTCAAGTTGCCTTAGAAAATTAACCATCACAAAATGAGCTCTCCAGCTAACCCCTTTTCCAAGAGCTTGTCTCCTTTCTGCACCTCCCTGGAGGAGAGATGCTTTCAGGTCCCAGGCATAAGGAATTCTGTTTCTGAGCGTCTCACAGAGCAGCGCTCTATACCCCCAACGCATCCGGCCACTCAACAATACTTACGGGGTTGTAGTATGTTCTAGATACAACCAAAGGCCCTGGGGGCATAGCAGTGACTAAAACAACCTCCTTGCATTTATATCCTAGAGAGGGAAGATAGGCAAAGACAAACAGGTCCACAAATATAGGCACAAGATATTTTGGATGGTAATAAGTGGTATAGAGCAGACAAAACAATGAGAGAGGTTGGGCTGAGGTCAGCGAGGCAGGTCTTGAGTTGGTGCTTTTTGAGCTGATATCTGAATAACAGGAAGGAACCAGCCATGAGAAGACCTGGGGGCAGAGGGTGCGTGGTTCCCTGCAGCACCTTCAGAACCCACTTCTGGAAGATGAGTAACTGAAGTGGGATTTTTGTTTTCCTGCTTAAAAAATGAATATGGAGAGGATGGTGGCACAGAAATTCAACTTTCAGCACTTTGAAATGAATCATTGTACTGCTTATTTCCTTACTGACATACTTTCTTGTTAAATGTTGTTACACAAAACATTTTACAGATGGCTGTCATTTTAAAGGGCAGAATTTCTATCAATCATAAATAATTAACATGAGTTTCAAAAAAGGGTAAAATCATGACTCATACAGATGTAAAAATGAACAGATGTTAAAAATTTTACTTAACTCATTAATCAGGGAGAGAACTAGGCAGATGTTAGAACAGATTTGAAGGAGATATCAAAACAGCACAAATTTATATGGAGTAAAGGAATGTTGAAATGAATGTGCAAATTCAGGCGAAATTAGCTTCTTGCACAGTGGAGGAGGGAAGTCGATTGAAGGCCAGGACAGAATTTACTCGTGTTAAGTAACAAGTTCAACTGACTCAATTTGAAGATCTAATTGTCTTTATTAAACTGTTTGTGAATTGGGCAGCATCCCATCTAGCAATAGAAAGGAGCTCCTTCAGGCTGCAGGAAAGGAAAGGTTTTTCAAGGCAGAGAAGAAGCAGGGGAAAGAGGAAATTAATGGCAAAGAATGCATTGTTTTAGGCTAGGTTGCCCTCCTAAGGGGAGTGGAAGGGGTCTACCAGTGGATTTCCAAGTGCTGTTCAGGAAATTCCAGGTTGGCTGGTTATAGGTCACATTCTTGGAGAAGGTTTGAACTGTAATTAGGTTAGCTTTAAGTCCTGGTGGGGCTTAGCATAAATGACTCCATTTTGCGCCTGTTGTCTCTTTTCTTTTAACATCTTTATTGGAGTATAATTGCTTTACAATGGTGTGTTACTTTCTGCTGTATAACAAAGTGAATCAGCTATACATATACATATATCCCCACATCTCTTCCCTCTTGCGGCTCCCTCCCACCCTCCCTATCCCACCCTTCTAGGTGGTAACAAAGCCCCGAGCTAATCTCCCTGTGCTATGCGGCTGCTTCCCACTAGCTATCTGTTTTACGTTTGATAGTGTATATATGTCCATGCCACTCACTTGGTCCCAGCTTACCCTTCCCCCTCCCTGTATCCTCAAGTCCATTCTCTAGTAGGTCTGTGTCTTTATTCCTGTCTTGCCCCTAGGTTCTTCATGACCTTTTTTTTTTTTTTTTTTTTTTTTTTTTTTTTTT